>NC_084480.1:323035881-323335881 GCF_030035675.1 Rhineura floridana | reverse complement strand
ACCACCGAGTCCAACCCCCTGCTCAGTGCAGGAATCCAAATTAAAGCATCCCCGATATTCAAGAGGCATCCAGCTGCCTCTTGAATGCTGCCAGCGTTGGAGAGCCCAGTACCTCCCTAGGTAATTGGTTACATTGCCATAGCACTCTTAATAGCTAGGACTTTGTTCCTAACGTTCAGTCAAAATCTGGCTTCCTGTAACTTGAGCCCATTATTCCATGTCCTGAACTCTGGGACAGTTGTGTTACCAGTTGCTTTCCAGGCTCAATTCAAGGTGTTGGTTTTGTCCTTTAAAATCCTGCACGGTTTTGGCCCAGTCTATCTGGAAGAGCGTCTCCAGCATCATCAACGTTGCCGCCCAACAAGATCAGCCTCAAAAGACCTTCTCTCCATCCCACCAGTTAAAACAGCTAGACTGGTGAGAACTAGGGAGAGGGCTTTTTTAATTGTGGCACCCACTCTGTGGAACTCCCTCTCAAATGACATCTGCCATGCCCCCTCCATGATGAGCTTCCGCTGGACCTTGAAAACCTGGCTCTTCAGGCAGGCTTTTGAGGCGGGTTAGGTTTTAGTGTTATTGTTGGAATTTTAAGGTTTTAATGTATGTTTTTATGTTGTACGTCGCCCAGAGTGGCTGGGCGACTAATAAATTTAATAAATAAAATAAAAATAAATAAATAAGAGATCCCGGCCCTCCTCTGTGTGACAACCTTTCATGTACTTGAAGGGTGCTATCATATCTCCCCTCAGTCTTCTCTTTTCAAGGCTAAACATGTCCAGTTCTTTCAGTCTCTCCTCATAAGGCTTTCTTTTCAGTCCCCTGATCATCCGTGTTGCCCTCCTCTGAACCCGTTCCAATTTGTCTGCATCCTTCTTAAAGTGCAGTGTCCAGAGCTGGATGCAGTATTCAAGATGAGGCCTAACCAGTGCTGAATAGAGGGGAACCAATACTTCACGTGATTTTGAAACTGTACTTCTATTAATGCAACCTAAAATAGTAGCAGCCACATTGCTTGTAAACAACAATCCCAAGATCCTTCTTGCATGTAATATTACTGAGCCAAGTATCCTCTGTCATGAATCCCTACCGTCAAGGCACAGGGATCATGCGTCAGACCCAACCCCACCCTTAGGGAAAATGGGACTGGAACTGAAAGAAATATTACTTCACCCTTGCCAAGGCTGTGTACGCTCACAACAACCCTGCAAGGTAGAAGGTAGGCTGCCACCCCCCCTGATTACTGGTCCACTCAGAGCCCAGACACTAGTTAAACCAAGGTCCAAAAAGACAAGAGCCAAACGTTACACTCCTTGTCAGGAATCCTCTGGTAAAACCCACAAAATAGAATTAAGCTTTTAACTTCTTCTTCCCTCTTTGGTAGTTCGTGACTGAGAATGGCCAAGACACTGAATCCAGGACCACCCCTTCTCCCAATGAACACACCGGGTTAAATAGAAGTAGCTTTATTCAAATATATAAGTGCACATCAAATATATAGCAGCAAGTAATCCTTTAAGACCATACACCCAAACAGGGGTTTAGGTACAGACAAGAGAATTCATACACACAACAAGAAAATAACAAACTAGCTTACCTAACTACTTACACATGAGGTAGTTGGTTGCAGTGGCATCTCCCCCCAGAGAGATAGGTGTTAAACATAAAGCAATGGAACCAGGCATAGGTTACCTCCCCATAGGCAACCCCCATGGAACCACAAAAGGCAGAAGGGTTTGGAACTCTGATACCCAGTCAGCAGAGAACAAAGGCTAAGGGTTTCCAGCCCTATACTTAAGGAAAAGAATCCTAACGGTCCAAGATTAATTGACCAATCAGGAGTTGGCTGATGTAACCTTCTTCTAGGTGTTTCTCACTTTTTCGCGCCTTCCAGCCCCCCCCCAACTGTGTTTCAAACTGCACATGCCAAGGATGACCTTGGGTACCAGGCACCTGCTAATCAGCAGAGATAACCAGGTGCAGCTGGTTGAGGCTTCTTCTAACCGTCTTCAGCTGGAAAGTGAAACTTAGGATTGTAAATTGGCAGAGGCCTGTCTTTTTTAACTGCAAAAATCTCCCAGAGTCCCTTGCTTGAGCCAAGATATTACTTATGAGATTTTTAATAACTCATGAACATATGCAAGTTCATGACATCCCCCATCTTATAACTATGGATTTGGTTTCTTTTTCCTAGGTGTAGAACTTTGCACTTATCCCTGTTAAATTTCATTCTGTTGTTTTCAGCCCAATGCTCCAGCCTATCAAGATTCCTTTGAATTTTGTTTCTGTCTTCCAGGATATTAGCTATCCCTCCCAATTTTGTTTCACCTGCATATTTGATAAGCATTTTTCTCGATCATCCCAGAGTGCAGGACACAGAATAATGGGCTCAACTTACAGAAAGCCACATTTGAACTGACCATCACACAAAAAAACTTCCTAACTGTTAGAGCGGTACGACAATGGAACCAATTACCTAGGGAGGTGGTGGGCTCTCCAACACTGGAGGCATTCAAGAGGCAGCTGGACAGGCACCTGTTGAGTATGCTTTAATTTGGATTCCTGCACTGAGCTGGGGGTTGAACTGGATGGCCTTATAGGCTCCTTCCAACTTTATGATTCTACCTGTCTGCGCTCTGCCTGTGTAGCCTGGCCTTCCCCACTTCCTGTATGTGTCCTTTTTTGTTTTCAGGTCATCGCTAAGCTTACTGTGAAGCCACGTTGGCTTCTTCTGCTGTCTTTCCCCTTTTTTCCTTCACGGAATTGTTTGCCATTGTGCCTGTAGTATTTCCTTTTTTAGAAACTCCCACCAGAGGACAACTTGCCTCATAATACTGCCATTCTAGTGCTAGGGACTGGGGCCCATGGTTTTGAGAACTGTGGATGCTGGCAGATGCAGCCACAATTTGCACTGTACTATTTTGTATTTTTAAAATTTGGTTTCTCTTCCTCCCCTGCCCTCTCTTCCTCTTGGTCTAGGCCACAAAATTGATGGAAAAGATGTAGCCACACCTTCCTTCCACTTCCTGTACGTGTCTCTTTTTGTTTTCAGGTCACCTCTAACCTTTTTGTGAAGCCACATTGGCTTCTTCTGTCTTCCTCCTTTTTTCCTTGTTGGAATTGCTTGCCATTGTGCTTTTGTAATTTCCTTTTTTAGAAACTCCCACCCATCTTGGACTCCTTTTCTCAGTAGGGTTGCTTGCCATGGAACCTTACTTACCATTGTTCTGAGTTTATTAAAATCAGCTTTCCTAAAGTCCAAGACGCATATGGCTACTTTTAGATTTTGCTTCCTTTAAAATACAGAACTCAAGTATAGAGTTTCCCCCAGAGTTCCCATAACTGCCACCTCATCCACCAAGTCATCTGTATTGGTTGGAATCAATTTAAGGATAATTGATCCTGTAGTTCCTTCCTTCACTTTCTGTAGGAGAAAGTTATCTCCCACACAAGTCAGGAATTTCTAGGAGAGGCCATGTTTGGCACGATTTGTCTTCCAACAGATATCAGGGTAATTGAAGTCCCCCATTACTATTACATCATGCCTCCTCAAAACATTGGCAATTTGCTCTTCAAAAGTTTTATCCTTGTCTTCTCCTTGAATGGGTAGTTGGTAGTAGACTCCAACCACCATGTTCCTTTTATTCCTTGCCCCATTAATTTTAATCCAGATACTCTCAGTGGAGCTACCAAACTTGTCCTGCTGTATTTCTGTGCATTGATACATATTTTTAACAGGTGACACTGCCTCCCTTTCTATTCCTTCTATTCTTTTTGAGCAAGTTATATCCTTCAATCGCTGTATTCCAGTCATGGGAGTCATCCCACCGAGTTTTACTTATACCTATCAAGTTGTATTCACTCTCCTGTATTAAGAGTTCAAGTTCATCCTGTTTGTTTCCCATACTCTGGGCATTAGCCATCAAAGACCATGTGATTTATGGCCTGGCTTCCTTCCTGCATTTTTATTAAAACTATTACTGGGCCCCATTAGAGCCATTATCTCAGTGCCTCTTACTGTGCACAAGCCTTTGTTAGTAGTTACCGCCAAGTTTATATCTCCCTCCCCCATAGGGTTCAGTTTAAAGCTCTCCTGATGAAGTTCTCCATGCCATGGCCAAACACATTCTTCCCAGTCCTTGTGAGGTGCAATCCATCATTTGCCAGTAATCTATCTCCCAAGATGCATAGCCTGTGGTCCCAGAATCCAGATCTCTCGCAGGATGTCATTGCAGGATGTCATTACAGCATCCCTGACAGTTCTGCTTAAATGTATAATTTAAAAGACAACAAAATATTTCCATAGAAATTTATTGGCCTAGTTTGGCTGTCACAGTGTATTCTGCAACTAAATCTTGATTGATTGATTGATTGACTGATTGTGCAACTGCACTTGGAATAGTGTGTATAGTATTCTGGTTGTCACACCTCAAAAAGGATATTGTAGAACTGGAAGTGGTGCAGATACAACTGCACCATGGGCAACTAAGCCAACTAAGTATGAGAATAGACAACATTGCCACCATGTAATACATGAACCAGGAATGGGGAGGAATGAGATCACTTTCACAAGTGATATGTAAATTGCTATCTTTTCTAGGAAGCCAGATTTTGGCTGAACATCAGAAAAAACTTTCTAACTGTTAGAGCAGTATGGCAATGGAACCAATAGCCTAGGGAGGTGGTGGGCTCTCCAGCACTGGAGGCATTCAAGAGTCAGCTGGAGAGGCACCTGTTGCATATGCTTTAAGTTGGATTCCTGCATCGAGCAGTGGGTTGGACTCGATGAGTGTAGAGGCCCCTTCCAACTCTACTATTATGTGATTCTATGATTCTAAGTTTTCCAAATGAGGCTTTGCACAAGCACAGAACTCATATGTGTGTCTGCACAGATGCCACTAACAGAACTACTGTTCTTTCTCCACACCGTGCATAAATTTGTATACCTCTATCATGTCCCCCTCCTTTGTTCTCATCTTAAAAAGTCCAAATGTAACCTTTGCTCACAGGGCTGTTGCTCCATCCCCTTGATCATTTTGGTTGCCCTTTTTGGCACCTTTTCCGGGTCTACACAATATCATTTTTGAGATGTGGTAAGTGCAGTCTCACAATAGATTTGTACAAAGGCACTACAGTATTTTCAATCCCTTTTCTAAAGATTCTTAGCATGAAATTTGCCATTCTTCTGAGTGCCACATGCTGCATCAATGTTTGCACTGAGCTCACCCCAAGATCCCTTTGCTGGTCTGTCACTGCCAGTTCAGACCCAATCAGTGTATATGTGCAGCTGGGATTTTTTTGCCCAGTGCAAATTGCTTCACACTTGCTTACATTGAATTAATTTGCTATTTTATTACCCATTCACCTCTTTGTGAAACCTTGTTTTCACTAGTGCTGTGTCCAAAATTTCTCTCTTATATTTTTGACCGCTCTCTGTCATTTAATGAGGAAGGGTTGTTGTTGTGCTTTCCTTACTTCTGAGGTGTGTTTCTGACTGTTTTTTTCTTTTATTGTACAAATCATCTCACCAGTGCTCTGCACTCTGTAGCCTTCCCAGATGTATTCCTGCATTGAGCAGGGGGTTGGACTTGATGGTCTTATAGGCCCCTTCCAACTCTACTATTCTGTGATTCTATGTCTTCAGTTAATGTCCAGGGGAAGACATCATGAGATAACTCCCCACATGAGCCTTTTTCAGATCAGGAAGGGCCCAGGGAGGCTTCAGAGGGCTGGAGGAATGTTTACTGAAGATAAAAACCCACACCATGCCACCACCTTTGGCCACCTTGCAACAGTAATGTAAGCTCACTGCATCCACTGAAATTCTAAAGGAATCCTCAAGTGTCCTGAGAATGAGGCAGAAAAATGGAGCCCTCTTTAGCAGGGAAAGGAAACGTTTGAGAAATTGGTGGGTAGATTTCAGCACAACACTAGTCTTAACCATCCTGAATACCAAATAGCCTTATTCCCTGAACTGAACTGAACATTCCGTGCCACCACAGCAGCTCAGCCAATCAGTGTCAGGAGCTTAATAGTACAACTTCAGAAGTTTTCTATGCGGAGATGGAGGTTTCTTTGTGCCTTTTCTAAGCAGTGGCTTCAGGCTTTGCATTCAGAATTTGCATGTGAGGAAGGGCAAATACAGGGGGGTGCTGCTGTTAGTGCTGTAAGGTTTATTCAGCACCATCAGTGAGCTGCTAGTGCAGTGCAGAAGTGCTATGAGATGGCTCTGCCCAGAGAAGCAAAGCAGGGAGTGGGGAAAGAACCAGAGTTTTCCAAAGTTTTGTGGGTATATGTGTGGAGTTGGGTGGCCATGGAGGAGCAAATATTCTAAGAAAGGAAGAGCCGCCTTGCTGGATTGGGCTCAGGTAAGTCCACCTAGGACAGTAGGTTTCTTCCCCAACAGGCCACATTGGACCTTCCCTGCCATTTGTTACTCAGAGGTAAACCTCCTCTGTGAATGAGGGTTGTCTTTAGCCAGCATGGCTAATAACTTGAATTTGTTCTGTCCTTTTCATAAAAGCCATCAAAGCTAATGGCCGTTACCTGACCTCGTGGCCATGGACTGCATAGGAGGCAAGGGAAGATGCTGCCAGATGGTTTGCTGGAGGGATAGTTGAGGGTTGACGGTGGGGTGGGGTGCGGGGAGGGAGACATGCTGGATATTTCATGTTAGTGTACATGGTTTGAGGCATGGAACCTGCACTCCCTAGCCCTCTTGAGGGCCTTGTCCCTGGCTGTTCTTCTAACACATTATGCAGAATGGCCCTTCCTCCCCCAACACACACTTGCTTTCTCGAGGTGGCAGATTTGGACACCAAGAATGGCGTGGGGACCGATGAGAAGGGAAAGGTTGTGCGGCTCCAACATCGTCTCCACATGGTGGACTGCACTGATGCCAACGGCAACACACCCCTCTCTGAGGCATCCGGAGGAGGCCATCCTGACGCTATCCAGATGCTGATAGAAAATGGAGCCAATCCAAATAGCCGGGTGAGAACTTAGAACATGTCAGAAAGTGACAGCTGGGAACGTTCTCTCTCTCTCTCTCTCTCTCTCTCTCTTTGCAGTTGTGGGGTCCTGGGGTAGCTGCTTGTACTATTGGCCTCCCTCATCTGAGCCAGAGCCAAGCTTAGCAGCAGAACAGCAGAGTTACTCTGTGGCCCTGATCAGCCACTCATTTTCCTTGAGACTGCTTGAAGTTGGAATGAGGGGTGGTGGGGCAGCACCCAACTTCCCTCTGCGGTTTGCCAGCAAGTTCTGTTGCCGCAAAGGTCACATTCTCCACAACTCTTGTGCCTCTGGCTTGGCAACTGGGGTGAAGGTAGAGCAGTTAGCATACCTCCAAGGGTCACAGTAGGCCCAAGGATCATCTGCTGCTGACCCCTGTTCTTTGTGCTAGCTGTTCAGCAACCAGCAAGGAAAAGAGAGTGCAAAGTCATGTGAAGACATCGCCCCCCCCCAAGTTGAACCCACTGCCTTTCACCCCACAGGAGAGGGCCACACCAGCCAAAGTTCAAAATTTGCTTGAGCCAAATTTGCTGTTGGAAATTCTGCCCTGCAAATTAATTATGCAAAGCCCCCCCTCTCTCCACCCCCTCTCTCTCTGGAGCAAGTTGTCCGTATTTACCCCATGCTGATGGATTTCACTGTGATGTGTTAAAGCATGATCTCTTTTGTAACCAGATGGGCTGAGAGCTCATGTAACCCCAGTGGTTCTGTATTCCCCAGTATAATGTCACTTGATTGAGCAAACCATTGACACAATTCACTAATAGGCAAAAAAACCTTGTGGGTTAAGAACGTACCTATAACCCACAGATATTTCTATCAAACTTTAAAAAGCTGAGAAATTGGGCAGCTCAGAGGCACGTGTTACCAAATTCTTCCAAGCTACACAGCAAGTGGATTGGACTGTGGAAGACGAACCCAAATTGTGTTTGCATTTTGACAAATTTGTAGGGCAGTCCAATATCTCAGAGAGGAGTTCAGGTCTCCTGCTCCCCTGGTGCATTCACTATAGCTGCCCAATTTCCCAGCTTTTTAAAGTTTGATAGAAATATTTGTGGGCTATAGGTACATTCTTAAACTGCAAGGTTTTTTGCCTATTAGTGAATTTCCCTGCTTTTTAATCTGGGAGGTAAGAAATGGGATCCTGTGCAAGTTTGCTGAGAATGGATTGATCATTTGCATGCTTATTGAGTTCAACGGGATTTACTCCTCTGCAATCATGCTTACGACAGGTGAAACTGACCACAGGGGATGGGGAGGGGAGGAGGAGGAGGGAGGGGAGGAAAGGCAGAGGGGACAACTGGGATGGGAGCATGCTGGAGGGGGAGGAGAGGACAGGTTTGATCATTTGCATGTTTATTGAGTTCAGTGCGATTTACTCCCATGCTATCATGTTTAGAATAGGTAAAACTGACAGTTGGGGGGGAGGAAGGGAGGGCTGGAGTGGGCAGGGGAGGAGGAAGGGAGAGGAGAGGGGAAGGAGGGGAAAAGCACGTCTGATCATTTGCTGGCTTATTGAGTACCATGGGATTTACTCCTATGCAATCATGGTTAGGCTAGGAAAAACTGGCCATGGGGGAGGAGGGGGAGGGGGAAAGAGAAGGATCATATTGGAGGGAGGCAAAGGAAGGGGGAGGGGGGCAGGTTTGAGCATTTGCATGCTTATAGAGTTCAATGGTATTTAGTTCCGTGCAATCATGCTTAAGATAAGTAAAACTGACCATGGGGGGGAAGGGGAGGGGGAAGGGGAAGGAAGGGATTGGAAGGGGAGGGGATAGGAGGGAGAAGGGAGGGTGGGCTTGATCATTTGTATACCTTTTGAGTTCAATGGGATTTATTTCTGTGCAGTCATGTTTGAAAATGGAAATGGACTGCCTTCGACTGGACTTATGGCGACCTTTTGAAAAGGGTTTTCATGGTAAACGGTATTCAGAGGTGGTTTTACCATTGCCTTCCTCTGAGGCTGAGAGGCAGTGACTGGCCCAAGGCCACCCAGTGAGCTTCATGGCTGTGTGGGGATTCGAACCCTGGTCTCCCAGGTCATAGTCCAACACTGACCTGGGGGAGGGGGAGGAGATCGGGTGGGTGGGTACTGGGGAGAAGGGAAGCCCCTTTCCTTTCCAAAAGAAAAACATTGTGAACAGTATCATTGCTTTTCAGCGTTTCCCCCACATTTTTATTCTACAGCAGGCACATGTAGCATCCCACATAAAATTTAAACCAAAGCTGTCCCTGGTGATATCCACAACAGGCCTTTATTTCACTTTGGACAGTCATGGCTTCTCTCAAAGAATCCTGGGAAGTGTAGTTAGTGAAGGGTGCTGAGCGTTGCTAGGAGACACCCTGTTCTTCTCACAGACCTTCAATCAGAGTGGCTGACTGTTAAACCAGTCTGGCCACTGGAACTCTCTCAACGGAATAGGAGTCTCCTCTCAGCACCCTTCACAAACTACACTTCTCAGGATGTTTTGGGGGAAGCCATGACTGTCTCAAGAGAAATCAAAGTCTGGTGTGGGTGTGGCCCCCTGATTAGGCAAGCCCAGCAGCTGTGAGTCTGGCTTTTAGAACTCTGACAGTTGGTTCTTACTGAGCATGCCCTGTGTTATCATCGGCTTCCAGCCAAAATTTATTATATTAATTAAAAATCAGCCAGACATTTTTTTGAACTTTTAAACTGCAGAAGATGAAGGTCAGAGTACGGGGCAAGGTCATTAACAGGATTACAGGTACTCTGTGAACATGGCTGATTTTTAATGAATTTCAACAGATTATGAGAACTGAGAGAAAAAAGTCCAAAAGGGTCTGGGGTTTTTCCTGCTCTTTTTACACTTTGAACTCTCTATTCTCTCTGGCTGTTTTGTGTATCGCCATGAAAATTGAGAGTGTTGTTAAGCAAGAGTTTCTGAGTTCAGGACTATATGTTTTGTAAGGTTTTGTTTTGAAATGAGCTTATGGGAAGCATCAGAATGGCATGGGGGGTATTTTCAATTTAATATTGCGGAATGTGAAAAATCCACGCTGGCTATAGCATACAGCCACTCTCGTTGCTGTATAATTTGAAATAAAGTAGTATTGTGATAACATCTTGCCATGTTAGGCACTGGTCTTTAATATCTTCCTGTATATTTATAGTTCTTACTCTAGACAGCTAAAAATTAGAAATAAACTGATTAATATAGGATTGAATGCAGTTTGTTCTATATTTATGAGTGTGATTGTGATAGTGTTGGTGGGTTGTGTGGGGGTGTGATTGTATTTGTGCCAGGATGTTCCTGGGTGGGACAATATTAGGGAAGGTGGAAGGGGCCACACCTATTTATTGACTTTGGACGGGGGCAGGTATGGTTCAGGTGGCAGGATGGGTCATCATAGGAGACAGGGGCACAGATGGTTGCAGTCCATCCACCTCTTTGATTCCTGCATCAGTCCCTGTGTACCTGGTTGCTCTTCCACCAAGCTCCCTGCTCTGGTGGTGCTGTTGTTATGCCAAGACAAGACTTCGCTCACTCATGACTGAAGGACATAAAAAGAGTCTGGCGGCTGAATCAGGCCAAGTGTCCATCTAGTCCAGCTTCCTGTTTTCACAGTGGCCGATCAAGCCCATAAACACTTTAACTATGTGCTGTGTGAAGAAGTACTTTCTTTTCTCTCACCATTGTTGGATGGCCTTATTGGCCCCTTCCAACTCTTCTATTTTATGATTCTATATTTGGATTCCTGCATTGAGCAGGGGGTTGGACTTGATGGCCTTATAGCCCCCTTTCAACTCTACTATTCTAAGTTCTAGTGTGATGAGATCAGGGATGGGATCTGTTGGCTGGTGCTAGTTCAGAAGCATTCTGACCACCTAACAGGCCACTATTGATTCAAGCTCCCTCTTGGTCCACTAGCCACTGCTTTTACCAATCTGGTTCCCCCCCCGGGAAAAAATACTGATATTAATATCAATATTTTTAAAGGAAATATCAAAAAATTTTCATTTTAAATGAAATGTTGTTAAATGAAAGGAAATATTAATAAAATTAACATTCTTAATATCAATCGCCTAGAGGTGGATATTTTAAAAACAAAAAATTCTAAAATAGTTTTGAAAAATAGCTACATAAAGATCTGATCTGCATTGATAGACAGTAAATGAATTAATGGAAAATTCAGTAGCGAATCTGAATCAGGTAGAATTCTAGCACATTCCTAGATGAGACAGGGAGAAAACATCTCCCTATCCATTTTCTCCATGCCATGCATAACTGTGTATACCTCTTATCGTGTCTCTTACTCTCCTTTTCTCTAAACTAAAAAGCCCCAAATATTGTAAACTTTACTTTCAGGGGAGTTGCTCCGACCCCCTTGATCATTTTGTTTGCCCTTTTCTGAACCTTTTCCAGCTCAACAATACCAGAGGTGAGGCAACCAGAACTGTACACATTATATAATAATAATAATAATAATAATAATAATAATAATAATAATAATCTGTTTTTAATCAGGTGAGGAAGAGTTGGAATTTGTTTTTATGTATTTTGTATTTGAGATTGTTTTATTGTTTTTGTATCTGTTTTAATGTTGTAAGTCACTTTAAGTTTCTCTTTGGAAAAAACCTGACATCATCATCATCATCACATATTCCAAGTGTGGTCTCACCATATATTGTATAACAGCGCTATGATTGGCAGTTTTATTTTTAAGCCCTTTCCCAATCATCCCTAGCCTGGAATTCTCCTTTTTCACAGCTGCCTCACACCAGGTCGACATCTTCATTGAGCTAGGTACTATGACTCCTGTCAGTTCAGACTTGGCGAGTATATACGTGAAATTAGGTTTTGTCTCAGTGTGCATCACTTTACCTGTGGTTGCAGTGCATTGCATTTGTCCTTTCACTGCTCATTCACCCAGTATGGAGAGGTCATTTTGGAGCTCCTTGCCTAACTTTTTGTTTTCACCATCCTGAACAAATTGGTATCATCAAACTTGACTGCTTTACTGCTCATCCCTAACTCTAGATCTCATGTGAACAAATTAAAGCACCTTTCTCAATACTTGGCAGACTCCACAGTGAATTAATCTGACCAATTGATTTATCTTGCATTTTATATTTGTTTTATATATGTAATTTATTGTTGATTCTATGTTGTTCACCGCCATATTCTTTTTTCTTAACACTGGCAGCATAGAAATGTTTGCACATCAATAATTAAAACAAATATTGTGGGGTCTCAAGGTCTCTCAATCCACCATCCATCAAAGGGTAAGCAAGAGTGCCTGTGGGTATCACAGCTCACTTGGTATTGGGGCAAAGAGGCACCACCCCTGCTATTCTGAGTGCCAGGGCTCCACTGCAAGAGGGTTGCAATGAGTGAAATGCCTGGGCTAAAGGTCCTGCAGCGGGTCGTCCGGATCTGCCATAGGATGCATGGCTGCTTTCCTGCTAGCTGATCTTGCCTGAAATGGGGGCCCGAGGGCTGCTGAGCAGAAAAGTGGTCCAACACCTTTTCTGCAACAGCAAAAATAAAGAACTGTTGGAATGTGTTGCATTTTAAAAAGAGATATTAGTGGTGTTAATGTGGAAAGAACTTCAGCCGGAAGGAGTCTCACTTCCCACCAAAAATATCACGTAGGAGGAAAATGATCAATGCTGTGGCAGCTGTTGGTCACTGGGCCCGGCAAGGCTGCTAGGAGGCCATGGAGGCATAGCCAGTGGGGTCACAGAGGTTTAGGCAAGGTGGCGGTGATTATATACTGGTTATGAGGAAGGGTTCAGTCTCAGGATTCACGTGTACCTTTGTGTGCAGAATTGCTCTTTAATTTTAATGTTTTGTTTCAATGTATTTTAAAGTCCGCTTTTATGATGTTTTGAAGTGTTTTTAGTGTTTTTGTTTGCTGCCCTGGGCTCCTGCTGGGAGGAAGGGCGGGATATAAATCAAATAATAAATAAATAAATAAAGCGCCTTCTGTGGATGCTTCCCTTTCAGCTGCCTGCCTTTGATAAACCCCATTTGATCTTCAGCCCCTTTTATTTTTAAGGGTGCTTTTAACCGGACGCCTCTGTACCGTGCTGCCTTTGGGGGCCACCTGGCAGCAATGGAATTGCTTCTCCAGCACGGGGCTGACCCTCGACTCTATGCTGACGATGGCAACACCCCCACGCAGGTACACCCCATTCCCTTCCCCTGGTTAGTCGGAGCCATTTCCTTCTGCTCCTCGATGTGGTCTTGAGCTCTAGGCTGTTTCTGAGGGAAATACATGACTTGACAGAAGGCGGGATTTGACGCCCCTGAGCAAGCCACAGAAAATAAGTGCACGTGTTTCAGTGAGAGAGAGAGAGAGAAACCCGCCTCAGGGTCTGTTCCCATCACTTCCAGGGCTCAATGGGAAGGATGGGGCTGTCCTTGAGGTAGTCAGGTGGCCCCTCCCTCCTGGGCCTGATGCAGTTGGGGCTTGCTTGTGCTGAGGTTCCTTGTCTTTGGTGCTTTGGCCGCCGCTTCAGGGAAGGTCTCTCAGCAGCTGCAGCCTATCCAGGCTGGGTGTTTCAGGCAGTGGCCTGTTTGTCTCTCCCACCAAGGTTGCTTCGCTGGACAGCTTGGTAGCCATCCTGAACTCCTGGGACATCAGCCTGACGGTGTCCATGCTTCAGAAGATGGAGGCGGAAGAGCAGCGACGAGCCCAGCAGGAGAAGCAGCAGAAAGAGGCAGACACCCGCCGGTGAGCCCTGCCAGGGAAGGTGCCACGTGTGGGCCACTCTCCAGATGTCACAGCCAGGCTCAAGCCGCAGACACTTTCACACAGGCAAAGGCACCCACTGAAATCGCTCAACACCCACTGCAGTCCTTTCACGGCTGACCTGCTGTCTCCTTGAGCCAGTAGGGTGCTGGCCCAGTTAGGAAAGTAAACACATCCTCCCCCCCAAAAAAAACCCTCAATGGAGCCAGATTGCAGACATCAGCTGGAGTCCTTGAAATCTGCCCTGTGCCTGCCTAGCCTGGCTGAAGGTGGGAGAGAAGCCCAGCCCTGCTCCTCATCCACTCAGCCTGCTCTGTCAGTGTTCCTCATGTACAGACAACTCAAGGAGGAGCAGGGGTGTGTGTGTGGCAGGGGAGAGGCCAGGGGCAGCTGCTTTAGGCCAGCTCGGGCTATGTGTCTGTCCAGCCAAGTCCCATCTATGCTAGCGGAAGCTGCCTCCACAGTCTCGGGCAGGGGGAAGCCTCTGTCAACTCCTGCTGCCTAATCTATCGCTCACAAGATGCTGGGATTGAACCTGGCAGTCCATCTGCAGACACAATATCTGTTGTTCTACTCACTGAGCTATGGCACTTGCCTGATTGGTGGTGCTGGTGCTCAGCTTGTGCTGGAATCACAAATTGATTCTGGCAGACTAAGCCATGATGATTTTCACAGAATCATAGAACATTAGAGTTGGAAAGGGCCTGTGAGGCCATTCCCCTGCTTGATGCAGGAATCCAACTGAAAGCATTCCCGGCAGGTGGCTGTCCTGCTGCATCTTGAATCCCTCCAGTGTGGGAGAGCCCACCACCTCCCTAGGTCATTGGTTCCATTGTCATATAGCTCTAACAGTTAGGAAGTTTTTCCTGATGTTCAGCTGAAAGCTGGTTTTTGTAACTTGAGCCCATTATTCCATGTCCTGCACTCTGGGACGATCGAGAAGACAGCCTGCTCCTCCTCTGTGTGGCAACCTTTCAAGTCCTTGAAGAGTGCTATCCAGCCTCCCCTCAGTCTTCTCTTCTCAAGGCTAAACACACCCGGTTCTTTCAGTCTCTCCTGATAGGGCTTTGTTTCCAGTCCCCTGATCATTTCCTATTGCATGTGGGTAGGGAATGAAAGGCCAGGAGCCTTTTCTTGAAGAGGCTGTCTGAGGCCCTTGACTCCTCTCTTCCCTCCACAGGATCGCAGAGGAGGTGGAAGAGCTGGCCAAGGAGCAGGAGAGATGCAGCAAGGAGGTGGGACCCTCTGTGTGATCTCTCTACCTTCCTGGAAGGCCCTCTGGGTCTTGCATCCCATAGGAGCTTCCTTGGCACTTGCTGGCCCTGGGGTGGGTTTCATGCCCTCTCCTTGAACTGTCAAGCATCTGTGCAGCTGTGGCCCTCAATTTGGGACCGAAGCTGCCCCAGACTGGTTGCTCTGGGCTCGCTGCTCTGTTGCTCCTCCTGGGATCTCTCATGCAACCAGAGCAATGCATGGGAGGCTTGTGGCTGAGTTCCACTCCATTTGCAAAATGCTGGGACTGCTCTCCTTTTGTAGCTGCAACAGGCTTACTGTGAGTTGAACCGGCGAATAACAGAATATGACAAATGCCAGCGGAAGCAGATGGGCAACGCAGAGATCACCCTCCATGTGAGCAACACCCCACCCGTTCCCATATCCTTCCTGTGCATAGGCAGGATTCTAGGCAGACCTCTCTCATGCAGATGCTGCCATGCTGCCCAGGCGGACTGTGGCCTTGTGCCAGGCCTCTTGCGATGCCCCTGTTGCCCTGGGCACAACAGGTAGTGGCATCGTCAAGGGAGTTGGCTCCCTTTACCTGCAAGGCAGTTTGGCTCAATGGCATCCCCCCCCCAGGGTGTGCCATTCAGTGGTCCTAACAGCGACTTGTCTTTGTGTGTTGTGCAGCCTCTCCTAAGCCTTTGGGGACAGGCCGTAGCTCACTGATGGAGCTCCTGCTCTGCATAGAGAAGGCCCCCGCTATTGGCAGGGATGGCTGGGAAAAGATTCCCTCCTGAAATCTTTGAGAGCTGCCATCAGTCAGCACACACAGCACCGCATGGAATGCAGGTGGCAAAATGAGGCCAGTGAGGGCTCTTCTTCCAAATTATCTTTCTATAACAGGCAATTGCTGATGCAGAAGCCCTAGTGGAGAGACTCCGGGGGGCTGCAAAGGAGGCAGAGGAGAAGCTGTCCCTGGCCCGACTCAAACTGCGGGAGCAGCTGCAGGAAGGTCAGTTACGTGCCATAACTACGTCCCTGTGAGAGATGAGCCTACACATGTACAAAACATTTAAATATCCTTCCTAACACACACTCACACATGGATGGATGGAGTGTGTAAAACTGCATGTGAGGTTTGGTTGATTTTCAAACAAAAGTACTTGGGGTGCCATGGAAAATCCCCCCTCCCTTCCCCTGTTCAGCCTCCCCAATGCCCTGACGGCATCTGTGCTAGAGTTCCCTGAGAGAGAAGAACAACTGCCCTTTCCCACCCTGTTCTAAGAATTGAGATATGTTTAGTATACACCAAACAGCAGTTTTCTTTGTGTCGGGGAAATTGTACAGTTCGAAGGGGCCTATAGGGTGATCGAGTCCAACCCCCTGTGCAATGCAGGAATCTAACTTAAAGCACCCCCAACAGGGGGCTGTCCAGCCACCTCTTGAATCCCTCCAGTGTGGGAGAGCCCACCACCTCCCTAGGTCATTGGTTCCATTGTTGTAACATTCTAACAGGAGATTTTTTCCTGATGTTCAACTGAAATCTGGCTTCCTGAAACTTGAGGCCGTTATTCCATGTCCTGCACTCTGGGATGATTGAGAAGAGATCCCGGCCCTCCTTTGTGTGGCAACCTTTCAAGTCGTTGAAGAGTGCTATCATACCTACCCTCGCTCTTCTCTTCTCAAGGCTAAATGTGCCCAGTGAGTTCAGTCTTTCCTCACAGGGCTTTTTTTCCAGTCCCCTGATCATCCTTGTTGCGCTCCTCTGAACCTGTTTCAGTTTGTATGCATCCTTCTTAAAGTGCAGTGTCCAGAACAGGATGCAGTGCTCAAGATGAGGTGTAATCAGTGCTATATAGAAGGGAACTAGTACTTCACGTGATTTGGAAGCTATACTTCTGTTAATGCAGTCTGAAATAGAATTTGCCTTTTTTTGCAACCATATATTGTTCGCTCATGTTTATCTTGTGACTAACAATTCCAAGATCCTTCTCACATGTAATATTGCTGAGCCAAATATCCCCCATCTTGTAACTGTGCATTTGGTTTATTTTTCCTAGGTGTAGAAATTTGCCCTTATCCCTGTTAAATTTCATTCTGTTGTTTTCAGCCCAATGCTCCAGCCTGTCAAGATCCCTTTGAATTTTGTTTCTGTCTTCCACGGTATTAGCTATCCCTCCCAATCTTGTATCATCTGCAAAACAGATAAGCATTCCCTGCACCTCCTCAGCCAAGTAATTAATAAAAATGTTGAAGAGCACTGGGCCTAGGACTGAGCCTATGGTACCCCGCTCATTACCTCCTCCCAGTTTGAGAAGGAACCATTGATAAACACTCTGTGAGGCTCTTTTGCGGACTTCCCGGAAGTGAGTGCCCAGCTGGTGGTTGTCTCTGAGAGATCTATGCCTCAGAGGAAGCTTTTTTCAGTTTAAAAGCCAGCCAAGAGGAAACTTTGACTGGCTTAAATGTTCTCCAAGGTATAGGAGAACCAATCAGATTTTCCACAGGACTTCGTTGAGCTGTCGGCTGCTGGAATTGATCAGGAACTCCCTGAGATAAGAAGGCATACCGATCGGCGGAAGACGAGTCAGGACTTCCAACAAGCTGTACTGAAAAAAAGCGAAGTGTTTTTTTTCTTTTTAAAAACGTTCTTAACCAGCGAGCCTCCTTCTGTCTAAATCTTATCATTTGGCTTAAATTACTACAATAAAAGGGATTTGTTTACGAATCAGCAACTGAGAAGCCTGGGTGAGTCATATTTTTTCTCTTTTAAATATAATTAAGGAAGAAAGAAAATGTAAACAATTTATGTATTTTTTTTTTTACGACAAAAAGCTGGCCTGAATTTGGAGTTTTAAAGATTAAAAACGGATGAGAGGTAATTATTATTTGATGGAAATATATTTTGGACTATTTTTCTCCCTGGATTATTATTTTTTTGGACGAATCTGCTGTTCGTATATGTTACTAATCGCTTGGTGTTGTGAACCAGAATTGTTTTGCATTCCTGGACGTAGATAAGAACTGCGCTGGCCGGACTATAATAACAGGCCTGGAATATTAACTCTTTTGTTGGTGGAGGAAAAAAAAAAAGAAATAGACTGCCTCTAGGTTTTGGAACAGTGGTTAATATCAGAAATTAAAGGCTTCTTTTGAGAATGACAACTAAAAAAGCAGCTAAGGCTCAGGAGCGAAGAGGTTCAGTTGATCCACAGGAAGGGGCTATACCCCCAGATATGTTTCAAAAAATAATGGAAGGGATTAGTGATATAAAACAGGAAATGAAAACTGAATTGATAGATATAAAAGACTATATTAAAACACAAGTGGATGAGATTAAAGGGACAATTGGGCAAATAAAGGAGGATGCAAAAAATACTAAAGAAAAGATACAAATCTTGGAGAATAGAACAGATATATTAAATCTGGAATTAGAAAAAAATTTGGACTACATGGCTGTGATTGAAATGAGAAATAAAGAACATTGTTTGGGATTCCATGCAATCCCTGAGGAAACAGGTGAAGACATCAGAGATAAAATTGTTAATGCTTTAGTAAAATTTCTGGATTTGAATGAAGATCGGATGAAATTTGAAATAGATAAAGTTTATAGAATTAATTCCAGATATGCAACAATGAAAAAAATTCCAAGAGATGTGCTTGTTCACTTTATAAAAAAGACGACCAGAGATATGGTATTACAACAACACTTCAACAATACCTTTAAAATTGATGGTAAGGAAATACTGGTGATGAAAGAAATTCCTATTAGACTTTTATGTAAGAGAAAAGAATATGCTTTCTTTACAGAAAAACTTAAGCAATGCAAAATTCAATTTAGATGGGATGTTCCAGAAGGAGTAATTTTTACATTCAGACAACAGAAATATCGATTGAATACTGTTCAAAAAGCAAGGCATTTCTTGAGAAAAGCTTCAAAAGACATGGAAGAAGATAAACTCAAAGATATGGATATAATTCCTGGGAAACAAAGTCAACAGGAACATGCAGAGGAGGGGAAGGAAGATGATGGATTAAAGGGTGCATCTGTCGGAAGGCAGAGCTGGGGTCCCAATCCCGGGGAGCTGGATCCCAGAGAGTTGGGAGAAGAGTATTCGGATGGATGGCAGAGGGAAGGGGGAGGAACTTCCCCCCTTTGGAGCGAAGACGAAACAGAGGAACTGCCAGTGATAAGGTCGCTTAGCAACGGGGAGCCTGAGCCCTCCCTGGACATTCTCACGCCTCCCCCTCTTTCAGGCTCAGAGCAAGAGGGGGAAGAGGGAGGGCTGCTCACAGCCAAAAAGCGGGGAGGCAGTTTACCATCAGCCCCTCCCCTATCCCCCATCCTGGAATCGGAAACTTCAGAAGAGGAGGGGGTGATGCTTCCCCCCTCACCGCGCACACGCAGACAGCTGAAAAGACAGGAGAGAAGGGGGGGAAGGCGGGCAGTACCTGAGGGGCAGTTAAGGAGGAGCGAAAGATTGCACACCCGTTTGGCCCCTTCTTAAAGAACAGGCGGGAAGAAGTCCCTTGCTCTGTCAACTTTCTCCCAATGCCGCAGGACCTGTATCCCTGTATTGATTCATGAGAAAACGCAGTCTTTGTTTGGACATTACCCTAATAAAACACAAATTAACTACAATCGTTGGTCTGGTTCCTGAGTCACATCCTGGGCCTGACAGCTTGACAGAGCCACCTAAATCACCCTCAACGCTCTCTTCACTTGACTGGGACAAGATGTCAAAGGGAGCAGCGGGGGGGACGAACTCCACTTCTGAGACGGAAGAAGTGGAACTCCTGAGGACTAAGGTAGCTGATTTGCAGACGGATGTTCAAGCCCTGCTAGTAGCAGTCAAGGCGCTGAAGACGGATAATCAAACCTTGAAGGCCACGATAGACCAGATGCGAACAGCCCCTCCAGCTGCCGTAGTAAAGGTTCCCATTGGATTGCCCCCAAAATACGTGGGACAAAGTGATCAGTTGGCAACCTTCGTGGCTCAATGTGAGTTATATCTGGATGTCAGGCACACGGAATTTCCAGACGATGGGGCTAAAGTAGCTTTCGTGATTAGCCTCCTGGAGGGAGAAGCTGCAAAATGGGTGACTCCGTATCTCGTGAGAAAGGATACTGTCTTAGGAAGGTACAGAGGATTTATACAGGAGATGACCGAGATGTTTCAAGACCCGCAAAGGGCTGAAACAGTAGCGCGGCAACTAGGCGCTCTGAAGCAAGCTAAAGGGACTGTTTCCGAGTACACTAACGCTTTTAAAATTCTGTCCCAGGAAACTGGTTACAATGACACCGCCCTGATGTTTATGTACCGGAGTGGATTAAATGCTGAAATCCTGGATGAGTTGGCCAGGACCTCCCCCCCCGCTGACCTACCAGGGCTCATCCGGCTATGCCTACAGATAGATCACCGGATGGAAGGAAGGCGCCTGGAAAGGAAGCAGGAGGTCCCAAGATACTCAGCCTCGGCATCCCGCAACAAGACCCTTCCCACTGCAGGGATGGCAGGTAATGCAACTGAGGGACAGGGAGGGGCTAGGCCAAGACTGCCGGAAGAAGAAAAGGAAAGACGACGCCGGGAACGTTTATGCTTTTATTGTTCAAAGCCGGGCCATGTGGCCAGAGACTGTGGACTGAAAGGGGGGAAAGCCGAGCCGTCGGGAAACTAGAACACCCAGTCCACGTGCAGGCCGGTGGACTGGGGGCAGCGTTGTATAAAGGCCCCCCAACGATCCAACCTCCCTCAAAGGGGGTGTTGGTCTTGCCTATTCGGATTACAACTTCCAGAGGAGTGGTGTTTAATTCCACTGTCTTAATTGACAGTGGAGCCTCCACAAATTTTATTGATGCAAAGTTAGTCAAGCGTCATGGAATTTCCCAGTGGAAACTGGACGCTCCCCTAGCTGTGGAGACTATCGATGGGAGACCCCTGAAGTCAGGAGGGGTGACACAAGCCACGGAGGAAGTGAAACTTCAAATCCCTGGGCACGAAGAGTTCATTTCGCTATACGTGTCAGATCTCTCGAATTTTGAGGTGATTCTGGGAATGCCCTGGCTAGCAAAGCATGAACCCAAAATAAGTTGGAAGGAGGCGGTGGTGTGGTTCACCTCACAATATTGCCAGGAGAACTGTCAACCTGAAGGAATCAAGAACACCTTAGCGGGGGCAGTGCAAGAGATCGAGCAAGTGACCCTGCCGCCAAAGTATGAAGAATTCAAAGATGTGTTTGATGAAAAAGAGGCAGAGACTTTACCCCCCCACCGCCCTTACGACTGTGCGATTGACCTAGTGCCAGGAGCCAGCATCCCATCAGGGAGAATCTACTCTCTCACAGAGAATGAGAGGGAGGCCCTGAAGGAATTCCTGGATAAAAACCTGAGGCGAGGATTCATACACCCCTCACGATCCCTGCTGGAGCGCCACTATTGTTTGTGAAAAAGAAGGGGGGGGAACTCAGACCCTGTAACGACTATCACGCATTGAACCAGATCACCATCCCCAACAGCTACCCGCTGCCCCTGATCTCAGAGTTACTGGACCGACTGCGCTCTGCAAAAATCTTCACGAAGTTGGATTTGAGAGGAGCGTACAATCTGATCAGAATGAAGGAGGGAGATGAATGGAAAACAGGATTCTTGACCGCTTACGGACAGTATGAATACCTGGTCATGCCGTTCGGGCTTTGTGGAAGTCCAGGAATTTTTCAAAAATTCATGAACGACGTGTTTAGAGACTTGTTGGACACGTATGTAATCTGTTACTTAGATGATATCTTGGTGTTCTCAAAGAACCAGGAAGACCACGACCAGCATGTGAAGACGGTGTTGAAGAGACTGCGAGAAAATCACCTGTATGCTAAATTAGAGAAATGTGGATTTGACCTCAAGTCTCTAGACTTCCTTGGATATCGAATCTCAGCGGAAGGCGTGGAGATGGACCCAGGGAAAGTAAGCTGCATATTGGACTGGGGCCAACCTGTCACCAAAAAGGATGTACAACGGTTTTTGGGGTTTGCCAATTATTACAGAAAGTTCATTCCAGGGTTTTCCAAATTAACAGCTCCTCTGACTGACTGTTTAAGGGGGAAGAAGAAGTTTCAATGGACAGAGAACGCCACCGAGGCCTTTGAGGAGCTGAAGAGAAGGTTTGCTACTGAGCCCATTCTGCGCTTTGCTGATCCGAACCGCCCTTTCGTAGTGGAAGCAGATGCTTCAGATTTTGCCATCGGGGGGGGGGGGGTCCTGCTACAATTAGACCAAGAAGGGAAGGAGCTGCACCCCTGTGCGTACTTCTCTCGGAAGTTAAAGCCTGCAGAGAAGAACTACACAGTTTGGGAGAAGGAGCTGCTGGCCATCAAGGACTCTTTTGAAAACTGGAGACAATACCTAGAGGGGACCTCTCATCGAATTGAAGTGCGCTCCGACCACAAGAATCTTGAAAGCCTCCAAACAGCCAGAAAGCTGAACCAGAGACAGATAAGATGGTCCCAGTTCTTCACTAGGTTTAACTTCCAGATTACTTACCATGCCCAAGCCAAAAACCAGAGAGCGGATGCCTTATCCAGACAGCCACAATACAAAGAAAGTGAATCCGAGGACCAGCCTCAGTACGTAATCCCGCCAGAGAAATTAACGTTGGGAGTATGCCAGCCTTCATGGGAACAGGAACTCAAAAAAGCACAACAAGAAGATGCAGACATGCTAAAATATCAGCAGGAGACGGGACAAGGTCAAGACTCAGAAGTAACCTTTCACTGGAGAAATGGACTGTTATGGTTCAAAACCGCCAGATATGTGCCAGAAGGGGAATTAAGGCTCAGAATCCTACGCCAGTGTCATGATTCCATCACAGCGGGACACTTTGGGATTTACAAGACCATTCAGAACGTGGCCAAGGACTTCTGGTGGCCTAAAATGCGTTGGGATATTGAGAGTTATGTAAAGTCCTGCTCTGTCTGTCTGCGGACAAAAACACAAACAGGGACACCAGCAGGACTGTTACAACCGTTGCCTGTCCCACACGAACCCTGGAAGGACCTCTCCATGGATTTTATAACTGATCTACCCAAGTCCCAAGGAATGACAGCCATCTTAGTAGTGGTGGATCTACTTACCAAAATGGCACACTTTCTTCCTTGTGCAGGGAGGGGCCTTAGAGGCTAAAGAAACGGCCAAGTTATTCATAAAAGAAGTCTACCGGCTGCATGGATTGCCAAACAGCGTAGTCTCAGACCGAGGAACTCAGTTCACAGCCAAATTTTGGAGAGCAATGTGGAAACAGTTGCAGACGGAATTAAAACTCTCCTCCGCCCATCATCCCCAGACAGATGGGCAGACGGAACGCTTGAACGCCGTTTTGGAAAGATATTTACGAAGTTATGTGTCCTATCAACAGACTGACTGGGTATCATATTTGCATTTTGCAGAGTTCACCTACAACAATTCTCTGCACTCCAGCACTCAACAAACCCCGTTCTTCGCTAATTATGGATTCCATCCTAAAGTCTTTCCAAGCAGCTCAGAAGGAATGCTGGTACCGGCAGCTGAGAACTTCCTTAAGGAATTGCAAGCGGCGCAACAGACACTGAAACAGCAGTTAAACGAAGCCAAAACGGAGTACAAGCGAGTTGCTGACCTGCACAGGAAGGAGGGCCCCCCCCTTCAACCGGGAGACCAGGTATGGCTGTCCACCCGCTTCCTCCAGATGCCAGGCAAATGTAGAAAATTACAAGACAAGAGGGTGGGTCCTTTCGAAATAGAAACTCAAATCAATCCCGTGGCGTACCGACTGAAGCTGCCTGACACGTTTAAAATACATCCTGTGTTCCATCGATCCCTCTTAACGAAAGCCGCCCCTCCCAGTGAGTTACGGCCAGAGGAACCTCCCGGAGCTCCACTCCTGGTAAATGAGCAGCTTGACTTTGAAGTTGAGGAGATCTTAGATTCCAGGATCAGACGCCACAAGCTGCAGTACTTGATTCACTGGAAAGGCTATGGGGTGGCTGACAGATCATGGGAAGATGCAGCTGATGTGCATGCTCCAGAATTGGTAAAACTTTTCCATCAACGTTTTCCCCACCGTCCCAAACCAGACAAAGGGAGGGGGGCACAGCCTGGGAGGGGGGATGGTGTCGGAAGGCAGAGCTGGGGTCCCAATCCCGGGGAGCTGGATCCCAGAGAGTTGGGAGAAGAGTATTCGGATGGATGGCAGAGGGAAGGGGGAGGAACTTCCCCCCTTTGGAGCGAAGACGAAACAGAGGAACTGCCAGTGATAAGGTCGCTTAGCAACGGGGAGCCTGAGCCCTCCCTGGACATTCTCACGCCTCCCCCTTTCAGGCTCAGAGCAAGAGGGGGAAGAGGGAGGGCTGCTCACAGCCAAAAAGCGGGGAGGCAGTTTACCATCAGCCCCTCCCCTATCCCCCATCCAGGAATCGGAAACTTCAGAAGAGGAGGGGGTGATGCTTCCCCCCTCACCGCGCACACGCAGACAGCTGAAAAGACAGGAGAGAAGGGGGGGAAGGCGGGCAGTACCTGAGGGGCAGTTAAGGAGGAGCGAAAGATTGCGCGCCCGTTTGGCCCCTTCTTAAAGAACAGGCGGGAAGAAGTCCCTTGCTCTGTCAACTTTCTCCCAATGCCGCAGGACCTGTATCCCTGTATTGATTCATGAGAAAACGCAGTCTTTGTTTGGACATTACCCTAATAAAACACAAATTAACTACAATCGTTGGTCTGGTTCCTGAGTCACATCCTGGGCCTGACGGCATCAGGTACATTTTAAAATACACGCTTAAAGATGGATTACAAATATCTAACTTGGAATATAAATGGAGCCAACACGGCGCAGAAGAGAAAGAAAGTGTTTCATTATTTGAAAAAATTAAAATTGGATATAATTTGTTTACAAGAAACTCATATTAAGAAGAAAGATTCCAAATATTTGATCTGTAAAAATTTGGGTGAAGAATTTATTTCGGCTGGATCAAAAAAAAAAAATGGAGTTGTTCTTTACATTAACCCACAATTGCTTCCTAAATTGATATTACTGGATGATAGTGGTAGATTTGTGGGGGTTGAAATTACTTTACAGGGCATAAAAATTTTGATAGTGGGTATTTATGCCCCCAATGAAGATAAAACAAGGTTTTACACAGGACTTATGGAAAAATTGTCAGAGTTTTCATATGATCATTGGTGTGTCATGGGTGATTGGAATGGGGTAATCTCACCAAAAATTGATAGACTTTCTGAAAAAAATATTAAAGAGACACAGGGTAAATTACTGAAGATTTACTTTGAACTGATGGAAAATTTAGAATTGGTGGATACCTGGAGATATATAAATGATAACGCAAAGGAATTTACTTATTTTTCAGAAAGACATAAAACATTCTCGAGGATTGATATGATTTGGATGTCTAAAAATCTAGTGAAAGATATTTTTAAAATGGATATATTACCAAAAACTTTTTCGGACCACAATCCTGTGATATTAACTTTAAAAAAAAAAAATCTTGGATTTAGATGGAGACTAAATGAATCTTTATTACAGAATGACAAAGTAGTACAAGAATGTAAGAAGAAATTAAAAGAGTTTTTTGAACATAATTTACATAAAGGAACAAATGAAAATATTGTTTGGGATACAAGTAAGGCATTTATGAGGGGATATTTTATTAAATGTAACTCTGAATTAAAAAAAAAGAAACAACAGAAAATGCAATTAATTTTGGAAGAAATAAAACAAAAAGAGGAAGAATTGAAAAAGAATCCAACTAAAGTTTCTATTGTAAATCAAATTAAAATGTTACAGAATCAAATATCAATGCTGATAGTTAGAGAAATTGAAAGGAAACTAAATTTTGCTAAACAAAGGACTTTTGAATTTGCAAATAAACCGGGGAAATGGTTAGCATATAAATTAAGAAAAGAACGTCAAAAAATATTATTTTAAAGATACAAGAAGGAGATGAGATGCTGACAGATAATGTAAAAATCAAAAAGACTTTTCATCAATATTATTCAACATTGTACAAGTGTCAGGAAATCCCATCTGAAAAAATAGAAGAGTATATATCTAAACAGAATTTGCCTAAAATTACAGACTTTCAGAGACAAGCTATTAACGGCCCTATCACGTCAAGAGAGATATCTGAAGCTATAAACAAAATTAAATCAGGAAAGGCGCCAGGACCAGATGGGTTATCTGCAATGTACTATAAATGTTTGGAGGAAGAACTCTTGCTACCTTTATAGTATACAATGAATTCTATTTTGCAAGAGGGAAAGATACTGGATAGTTGGAAAAATGCTAACATAACATTAATACCTAAAGAGGAGCAAGATTTAACTAAAACAAAAAATTATCGGCCGATATCTCTATTGAATAATGACTATAAAATTTTTACAATGATCTTGGCAGAAAGAATGAAAATAATATTGCAACAATTTATCCAGGAAGATCAATCGGGGTTTTTACCTAAAAGACAATTACGTGACAACGTCAGGAATGTCTTGAATGTGTTGGAATATTTAGAACAACGAAATGATAAACAAGCAGCTTTGATTATTTTAGATGCTGAGAAAGCATTTGATAATTTGAATTGGAAATTTATGTTTCAGGTTTTGGAGCAAATGGATTTTGGAGACAATTTTATAAAATGGATTAGATCGATTTATACATCTCAGAAGGCTCAGATAATTGTTAATGGAGATTTAACGGATTCATGTGAAATACAAAAGGGTACAAGACAGGGATGTCCATTATCTCCCCTTCTATTTATTATGGGCTTAGAAGTGCTGCTTAGAGATATAAGGCAAGATAAAAGGATTTCGGGATTAAAGATAAAAAAAGAATATAAACTGAGAGCATTTGCTGATGATTTGATAATTGTATTAGAAAACCCTTTGGAAGGAATTAATGTATTGATGGACAAATTAAAAGGATTTGGACCATTAGCAGGATTTAAGATCAACAATCAAAAAACAAAGATGTTGGTGAAAAATTTAACTTTAAGGAACAGAAAGAGTTAATGGACAAGACAGATTTTACAATAGAGAAAAAGCTGAAATATTTAGGTATCATTATGACAAACAAAAATTCAAAGTTGTTTCATAATAATTATGAAAAATTATGGACAGAGATTAAGAAAGATCTGCTAAGATGGGATAAACTACAATTGTCATTAATGGGTAGAATATCTGTGATAAAAAATGAATGTATTACCGAGAATGATGTTTTTGTTTCAAACAATACCTGTAATATCCTCTGATTTATCTTTTAAACAATGGCAAAAAGGTATCTCTAAATTTGTATGGCAAGGAAAAAAACCAAGAGTTAAATTTAAATTACTACAAGACGCCAAAGAAAGAGGAGGACTGGGATTACCAAATCTGAGACTTTATTTTGCTGCCTGCTGTTTAGTCTGGATAAAGGAATGGATTTTATTGAGGAATAAAAGACTATTGGATTTGGAGGGCCATAACCTGAAGTGGGGATGGCATGGATATCTATGGTATGACAAAGTAAAAGTAAATGTAGACTTTAATAATCATTTTATAAGACGTCCTCTGTTGAAAATATGGAATAGATATAAACCAAGGTTCTATTCGAAAATACTATTATGTGTCTCAAGTCAAGAAGCGTTTTACAGAAGAGAAATGGCTGGAAAAGAGAAATGGTTAACTTATCAAGAACTATTAGAAAATGTACATGGAAAATATATAATGAAAGAGAGAGAACAACTGATAAGGGAAGGATATAGTTCTCAATGGTTTGCCTATTTACAATTGTTAGAAAGATATAAAATGGACAAGAAAATGTATGGGTTTGAAATAAGTAAATCTGATTTTGAAATAGGTTTGTGTACAAATGATGAAAATACAATTGCGAAAATGTATAAACTCTTACTGAAAATGGACATGGAAGAAGAAAAAGTAAAAGAGTGTATGGTAAAGTGGGCAAAAAATTTTGGTTATAACATACAAATGGATCAATGGGAAAATATGTGGAAAAAAGGCTTATTTACATTATGCTATAATCTTAAAGAAAATTTCTATAAAATGATGTACCGTTGGTACATGACTCCAGAAAAGTTGTCAAAAATGTATAGTAATGTTTCTAATGTTTGTTGGAAATGTAAACAACAAGAAGGATCATTTTATCATATGTGGTGGCTGTGTAAAAAGGCAAAATCATTTTGGGCACAGATAGGTAGGATGATGCAAAAAATTCTAAAGATAAATATTCAGTCAAAACCAGATTTTTTTTTATTGGGTTTTATGGATAAACAAATAGAAAAGAAATATGGAAGAATAATATTATATATGATTACGGCAGCAAGATTATTATATGCACAAAAGTGGAAAATGGAATCAACACCAACAACGGAAGAACGGCTATTGAAATTAATGGACTTAGTAGAGATGGATAAATTGACATGTCTACTTAGAGAAAAATCGACAGACACATTTCTTAAGGAATGGAAGCCTCTCTTAGACTTTTTGTTGAAAGATCAAAATAAAATGATGATATTGGGATTTGACAATTAACTAAGATAGCCTATGGAGAAAAGTGATCCTGTATGTATATATTAAGGGACAGGTTTGATGTATATTATATACTTATAGCTGATCTGCGACAAATCGGAAGTCAACTATTTTATTTTATTTTATTTTTTTCTTTTGTTGTATTGTTGTGTTTTTGTTGTTTGATTTTGTTTTGTTTTTTGAAAAATTTGAATAAAAATTATTTTTTTTTTTTAAAAAAAGATAAACACTCTGTGAGTATGATTCTGGAGCCAGAATCCAGCCTGCTCCCTCTGCTACTTCCCCTTGTAGCATAAATGGCTGGACTGTTTCAAAACAAACATTGAAAAATGTTTGGAAACTGCAGTTGATCCACAATGCAGGAGCATGGTTAATGAACCTAAGTCTGCAATACCACCGTTCATCTGTCCTCAAATAGTTGCACTAATTTCCAATTACTTTCTGAGAAGACAGAGGCGATGATGGAGTAGTTGGTGCTTGTGTGTGTGTGTGTGCTTCCTTGCATGAGGGTCTATTTGGAATGGACTGCCATGACAATGGATGACATGGGATGGGTGTCCCTTTGGGAATGAAGATGCAAATCCCCAAAGGTCTTTCCTTTCCCAGGGTCAGAAGCAGAGTTTCATGGCCTGAAATGTTCCATTCAGGAGCTGGATGACGTACTTGTGAAAGATGTGGGCGGAAAAATCCACGCAGATGGGCGGTGAGTTGAAGAAGCATATTTGTAGAAGTAAGAAGTGTGAGGGACCCCAAGCAGTAGCTCACCCTGTCTCACCTGCTTCTGCAGAAAGGCCTCTCAGGAAGCAGGCCTTGCAGCCGCATGCTCATCTTTTGTCATGCAGGTGCAGAGGCCTGGGATGGTTGATATGTTTGGTGTCAGCTGTTGGGCAGTGTGGAAACCTCATCCTCTTTTGCTTTCCCTCTGCAAGGTGGCCACTAATCATTGACCCCTCTGGGCAGGCAGCCATCTTCCTGCACTATCGGGATACCAATTATCTGAACACTGTGAATCCCAATGACATGGCTGAGGAGACCATTCGCCTGGCGTTGCTGGGCTCTCTGCGGTAAGGGCACAAGGCAAATGTGAGGCAGAGAGATTATTCACTACCAGTCAAGAACGTCCAGTGGCAGCAGTGCTCCTGCTCTTGTAGTGCAGCGCTATCACCCACGGGAATGGTGCAGCATCCAAAGGTATCAGATCAAATGTGCTGGAGACAAAGACCTGCAATGGCTCATGGCTGACTCTCTTGTCTTTTTCCTCCCCACCAGTTATGGGAAACCTCTCGTCTTTGACATGATGGAAGTGAACATGTTTGACACAGTGAAAAAGCAGCTGGAACGGCTGCAGCCAGGATTGGCAGAAGTACTACTGGACAAGAAGATTCTGGAGAGTGAGAGGTTGGCATCCTCCTTTTTGGCTGCACATTGGGCTCTTTGAAAACGCTGGCTAAGCTTTCAAGGGTGCATCTCCTCCCCCCCCCAAACACAGAGTTTCATGAAATGCAACAGTTTTGTGGGTGAAGCAGTGTGGTGACATCTAATCGTCTTATTACTTGAGTGTATTTTCACAGTGCTGCAGAGGCTCTGGTCATTGAGCAGAATAGTTGCAGGCGCATGCTTCCAGGCAGGAGGCACCTGCCACTCTGTTGCACTCCCACCACGTATTTATCTTGACCTTCCTTGGTCAAATTCGTCTTCCATCCATCGTCCTGGGGGCATCAAACCACAAGCCACTTAAATGCCAACTAGTCCAATTGACTCAACATGGAAACTTTAACTGCGCAGGAATGTAGAAACTGACAAATCAAGGCCTGAGGCAAGAGAACATGTTTTAATTAATGAGTGCAGGTGCCCCCACCAGCCCCGTCCATACTTTCTCTCCATGGTTGTGTCATTCCCCTTCTCTCTCCTCTCCTGCCCTGCACTCCCCCCCCCATCTCTGGGTCTGTCCCGTCCCTTCCATTCGTATCTTTGCTCACGCCCTCTGCCATTGGCTCCATCCATTTGGGGTGCTTGCTCTCCCGTCACCCTTTTCCTGCTCACTCAGCACACACCCAGGGACCTGTGCAATAGCTTGGGGAAGCCTACTGTACAAGTTCCGATCCCTCCCTTTGGCCATGGGCAATTTTAGTGCAATCTTTTCTTGAGGCTTTATTGCAGTGTGGTTACTTCTGCAAAACTCAAGGCTTAGTAAGAACTAGTGCCACCTTCCTCTTTGGTGTGAATGATACTGTTTTTGCTCCATGAACGCTGGAACTAGAGGCCAGCCATCAGAAATAAAAGGGGGGGGTGATGAATGGCTCTGTGCTCCCCGAGCACGGAGGCCTCAAATCTCACCTCACCTTCTAGTGTGAAGATGTGTATTGCCCAGAGTACTGGTACTTTTTGAGGAAGGCAGAGTACAGGGAGGTTCACTGCTCTCTCCCTACCTTCGGAGCAGCACGGGGGACCTGCTTTCCATGAGACCAGCTCCCTCCATGCTCTGTCCCCAATTCTTGCAGGTATCTCTCCCTCCTGAGGCCAACAGATGGACCTGAATATGCAGAGACTGAATTTCAAGCAGCTCGAATAGAGAAATTCAAACTCTTCATTGTCACCAAGCGTCACCATCCACCTGAAGAGCTGTTGAAGATTCTCCTCCCTATCCAGGTCATCTTGTCCAAGAGCAGCCGGTATGCCCTGCAGTGAGGCACCCTGATCTAGTTCTGCACATTAAAGGAAAACTTAAGCACTGGGCTTGTGTCCTGTAATGAATCTTGCCAGCCCACCACCCTGCAGATTCTCTGCAGAGTTGTCTCCCTGAAGAATGGGGAGGCAAGTGGTTATCAGCACCCGCTGGCCCCCAAGTGAAGCAGCAACATACAGAGGGCTGCCATCTCATTAAGACTTTTGTTTTTTCCCCAGAAAGCGAGGCTTTAGAAGAGTCCCTTTCTCACAGAAGCTTCCCTTTGCCTTATGAAAAGTTCAGCACCAGGCACACAGGCTAACCCAAGCCTCAACCAGGAACTCTATTCATTTCACCTTAGCCCAACTCTCTCCCCTTCAGCTCTTGCGAGCAAGCAAGCAGGCAACCTTAAATATAAATAAACATTTCTTTGAAAAGGTGCCTCTCTTGCCGTTTTGAGCCTTTCTGCTACATGTGACGGCAGCAGCCTCTTGAAGAAGCAGATTCCTTCCTATTCCTCTTAGATGCAGCCCACTCTGCCTTGGTAACAGCCTGACTCTCCTCAAATCCCTCCCACGTCAGGGAATTGCTCTTATTATGCCTGGACCCTGTTGCCACTCTATGAAGACTCACGTCACTGATCTGCCCAGCCCACCCTGCCATCAGAGATCCTTTTGGACCAATAGTGGTGGGGATTAGTAAAGCACAGCCTGTTTGTGAACACACTATCCCACTGTCCAGCTGGTTTTAGGAAAGAGATCAAGCCAGCAAAGAGGGTCTATGGCCAAATTGCCTACTTTGGATGGAGTCGTACTCTCTCTGAAAGAGCAGGTCTGTAGTCTGGGGGTGCTCGTGGATCCATCTTTGTCGCTGGAGGCCCAGGTGACCTCAGTGGCTAGGAGTGCCTTTTACCAGCTTCTGCTGGTAAGACAGCTGCAGCCCTTTCTGGACCGGGATAGCCTGACCACTGTTGTCCATGCACTGGTAACCTCCAGGCTGGATTACTGTAATGTGCTCTATGTGGGGCTGCCCTTGAGGTTGCTCCGGAAAAGCTGGTGCAAAATGTGGTGGCAAGACTGCTCACTGGGGCAGGGTTTCACCAACATGTCACCCCGCTGCTGAATGAATTGCACCGGCTAAATATTAGCTACTGGGCAAAGTTCAAGGTGCTGGTTTTGGTGTACAAAGCCCTATACAGCTTGGGACCAGGTTACCTGAAAGACCGTCATATTCCTTACATACCCAGTCGATCACTGCGCTCTGCAGGTGAGGGCCTCCTGCAGATACCATCTTTTCAGGAGGTCTGTTCTGCACAATATAGGAAGCAGATGTTTAGTGGCACCTGCCCTTTGGAATTCCCTCCCCTTAAATATGAGACAGGCACCATCTTTGTTATCTTTTTGGCTTTCCTTTTTCAACAAGCCTTTGAAGTAGAGACCTTATCTCAGTTTGTGCTGGAATTGCCTTTTAAGATGCTTTTACAGATACTTTGTTTTAATATGTTTTAAAGTGCTTTCAGTATTTTTGTTTTGTCAGTCTGCGCTCCTTCTGGTAGGAAGGGCAGGATATAAATTCTGTTTCCTGACTCCGAGTAGAAGAGCTGTGTCAGCTGGTCCAGAGGAGATACAAGCAAGCCAGCTCTCAGAGAGTGAGCGAACAGGGAGAGCTAATAGGAGTTTGGCAGAGGTGACATAAGGAGGAAGAGACAGAGACAAATAGGCCCCTGAGCCATGTGCTCTGAAGGGCTCTGGCCAGACAGCTGCTGGGTGCAACTAGGAGCAGCTGTGTGTACTGGGAGTTTCCAGTCTGTTTCCTGACTCCTAACTGAGCAGAGCAGAGGGAGCTGTGTCACCTGGTCCAGAAGGGATACAAGCGAGCACACAGGGAGAGCTAAAAGTAGTTTGGTAGAGGAGTTCAGCAAGGGAGCTCCCTAATGTAAAATTTTACATAATGCACACCACATACCAGTGGGACTCTCCTGTTTACCCCGAAGGAGGGCAGGACAAAGCACAGGCCATTCCAATACAAGTAGGAAGAACTAAACAAAAGGCAGCAGAGACCATGGACAGGAAAGACACTCCAGTGCTGGTGGCCTGCAAGGTGTGTGCAATGCTTGTCTTCTTGCCTGAGAACAACATGGCGTACACCTGCGACAAGTGCAAGCCGGTGGCGCTGCTGGAAGAAAAAGTGAGGGGCCTGGAATGGCGGGTGGCCACACTGCAGAGTATAAGAGAAGATGAAGAGTTCTTAGATAGAATGCTGGAACAACTGCAGCAAAGAGACGTACAGGAGGTGAAAGAACAGCAGCATGTCGAAGAAGGGGAGACTGTTGTGGAGCACAATAACAAAGTGAAGGAAACTCCGTGGAAAAGGGTGACAGGGCAGAAAAGCTAGAAGACAGCCTTCACTGGTGTAGCTATGGAAACGCTTTCAAGCACTTGGAGGACAGTCTGCAGGGGAAGAATTACAGGAGACCCCACATGACAGCAAGAGGCTGAAGCTCAGTCCAGCAGAGGCAATGAAACCATGTCCCACGACAATAAGAAAAGTAGTGGTGGTGGGAGACTCCCTACTGCATGGAATTGAAACTCAGATGTGCTGAGAGGATCCATGGACTTGTCAGGTAAGTTGCCTCACTGGAGGACAAATTAAGATGTGATGGAAGGGTTGCCATCACTCATAAAGCCCACAGCCCACTGACAGATGTCCCTTTCTTCTCATCCATGTGGGAACGAATGATACTGCCAAGCAGAGCTACAAAGAAATAAAGTCAGACTTTGAAGCTCTGGGAAGGAAACTGAAGGACTTTGGGGCCCAGATAGGTTTCTCGTCCATCCATCTGGTACTGAGGAGTGGAAAGGGGGAAAAATACTCTGAGTGACTGACTGGCTATGAAAATGGAAGCCGACACTAGATTTGGATTCTGGGACCACGAACTACGTTTCCTGGAAGATGGACTGCTGGAAAGTGATGGGTTGCACCTCACAAGGATTGGGAAGAAAGTGTTTGCCCACAGCATGGAGAAGTTCACCAGAAGAGCTTTAAACTGAACCTTAAGCGTGAGGGAGACATAAACTTGGTGGTAACGACTGATGAAGGCTTGTGCATAATAAGAGGAACTGAGGGAATGGCTCTAATGGGGCCCAGTAATAGTCTTCATAAAAATGAAGGAAGGAAGCCAGGCTGTAAATCACATGCTCTTCGATGTCTTTATGCTAATGCCCAGAGTATGGGAAACAAACAAGACAGGAGAGTAAATACAACTTGATAGGTACAGTGCCTTGCAAAAGTAATCAGGTTCCTGACCAATGCTCTCATATTACTGAATTACAAATAGTACATTGTAATTTCATTCTGTATGATAGCCAGTGTGGTGTAGGGGTTAGAGTGTTGGGACTACGACCTGGGAGACAAGGGTTCGAATCCACACACAGCCATGAAGCTCACTGGGTGACCTTGGGCTATTCACTGCCTCTCAGCGTCAAAGGAGGGTAATGGTAAATCCCCTCTGAATACCGCCTACCATGAAAACCCTATTCATAGGAACGCCATAAGTCGGAATTGACTTGAAGGCAGTCCATTTCCATTTTTCATGATATTTTATTTTGAAACACAAACTCAAAATCAATTAATGTAAGGTGACATTGGTTTTATGTTGGGAAATGTTTGTAGGAAACATAAAAATCTGTAACATATTGCTTGCATAAGTATTCAACCCACACACCTTAATATTTGGTAGAGCCATGTTTCGCTGCAAGAACAGCTTTAAGTCTTTTGGGGTAGGTATGCACCAACTTTGCACAGTGTTGGAGGGTTCTGGCCCATACTTCTTGGCAGATTTACTCCAGGTCATTCAAGTTGGTTGGATGTCACTTGTGGACTGCAATTTTCAAAGAGCGCCACAGATTCTCAATAGGATTAAGATCAGAACTTTGACTGGGCCACTGTAGGACATTCACCTTTTTGTTCTTGAGCCACTCCAGTGTTGCTTTGGCCTTGTGCTTGAGATCATTGTCCTGCTGGAAAGTTAATTTCCTCCCAAGCTTCAGTTTTTTAGTGGACTGAAGCAAGTTCTCTTACAGTATTTCCCTGTAGTTTGCTCCATCCATTCTTCCTTCAGTTTCAACAAGATGTCCAGTCCCTGCTGATGAGAAGCATTCCCATAGCATGATCTACCACCACACTTCACTGTAGGGATGGTGTGTCTTGAGGCAGAGTTAGGTTTGCGCTACACATAGTGCTTTGAGTTTTGGTCCAAAAGCTCTATCGTGGTCTCATTTGACCCCAAAACCGTTTCCCACATCGCAGCTGGGGCACTCATGCTTTCTGGCAAACTCCAGACATGCTTTCAGATGGTCCTTTTTGAATAACAGCTTCTTTCTTGCCACCCTCCCATAAAGGCCAGTGTTATGCAGAGCTCTCGATATGGATGACTGGTGCACCATTACTCCACTCCCAGCCACTGAACTCTGTAGCTCCTTCAGAGTGATGGTTGGCTTCTCTCACGAGTCTCCTCCTTGTTCAAGTGCTGAGTTTTCAGGGATGGCCTTTTCTTGGCAGTGCCTGGGTGGTGTGATGCAGCTTCCACTTCCTGATTATTGATCCAGCTGTGCTCACTGGGATATCCAAACACTTGGATATTATCTTGTACCCTTTTCCTAATGTATGCATTTGTGTTCTATTATCTCTCACTTCTGTAGAATGCTCTTTGGTCTTCATTTTCCTTCATATCCACAGCCTGACCAATGATCCTTCAACCGTGGGGTTTTGATCCTGACAATGTGACAGCAACTTTAATGGTTCACAAGTGGAGGCCAATGGTAAGTTAATTGCATCCTTGATGTTTTGTTGTTGTTATGTGCCTTCAAGTCAACTACGACTTATGGCGACCCTGTGAATCAGCGACCTCCAAGAGCATCTGTCATGAACTACCCTGTTCAGATCTTGTAAGTTCAGGTCTGTGGCTTCCTTTATGGAACCAATCCATTCCTTGATATGTACCATTTGTAATTCAGTAATATGAGAGCACTGGTCAGGGGTCTGAGTACTTTTGCAAGGCACTATATAAGTGAAACTTGGTGGGATGACTCCATGACTGGAATACAGCAACTAAAGGACATAATTTGTTCAAAAACAACAGAAAGAATAGAAGGGGAAGCGGATTTGTGCTACATGTTAAAAATATATATCAATGCACAGAAATACAGGAGAAAACTTTCAGTTTCAAGAAAAGAAATAGTGCTACAGCTACTCAGTGAGGACGGCAAAATGATAACAGATAACAAAGAAAAGGCATAGAATCATAGAATAGTAGAGGTGGAAGGGGACTATAAGGCCATCAACCCCCTGCGCAATGCAGGAATCCAAATCAAAGCATTCCCGACAGATGGCTGCCCAGCTGCCTCTTGAATGCCTCCAGTGTCGGAGCGCCCACTACCTCTCTAGGTCATTGCTTCCACTGTCGTATGCCTCTAACAGTTAGGAAGTTTTTCCTGATGTTCAGCCAAAATTTGGCTGCCTGCAACTTGAGGCAGAAGTGTTCAATTCCTACTTTGTCTCAGTCTTCCACCAAAAGAGGATCTATGACCATCCTGGGGAACGTGGAATTGAAGGGACAGGATTGCAGCTTGAGATTGATAGACAAATGGTCAAGGAATACAAAATCACTTTGAATGAGTTCAAATCTGCAGGGCCTGATGAAATGCATCTTAGCGTATTGAAGTAACTGGCTGAAGACTTCTCGGAACCACTGTCTATTATCTTTGTAAAATCATGGAGGATGGGTGAAGTGCCAGCACCTTGAAAACAATGCAGTGATTACTAGAAGCTAACTTGGATTCATCCAGAACAAATCCTGCCAGACTAATATTATCTCATTTTTTGATTGGGTAACCTCCCTGGTAGACGGTGGGAATGCTGTGGACATAATTGACTTCAGCAAAGTGCCCCATGATAGTCTGATTAGCAAGCTAGCTACATACATGTAACTACATGCTAGCTACATACATGTAACTGGCCAATTGCCAAGAAAATCCAACACGGTCACATTTGACTTCAAAAGAGGAAACTTCACAAAAATGAGGGGATTGGTAAAAAGAAAGCTGAAAAACAAAGTCCAGAGGGTCACATCTCTCGAAAATGCTTGGAAGTTGTTTAAAAACACTATATTAGAAGCTCAACTGGAGTGCATACCGCAGATCAGAAAAGGTACCGCCAGGGCCAAGAAGATGCCAGCATGGTTAACGAGCAAAGTCAAGGAAGCTCTTAGAGGCAAAAAGTCTTCCTTCAAAAAATGGAAGTCTTGTCCAAATGAAGAAAATAAAAAAGAACACAAACTCTGGCAAAAGAAATGCAAGAAGACAATAAGGGATGCTAAAAAAGAATTTGAGGAGCACATTGCTAAGAACATAAAAACCAACAACAAAAAATTCTATAAATACATTCAAAGCAGGAGACCATCTAGGGAGACAATTGGACCCTTGGATGATAAGGGAGTCAAAGGTGTACTAAAGAACGATAAAGAGATTGCAGAGAAGCTAAATGAATTCTTTGCATCTGTCTTCACAGTGGAAGATATAGGGCAGATCCCTGAACCTGAACTAACATTTGCAGGAAGGGATTCTGAGGAACTGAGACAAATAGTGGTAACGAGAGAGGAAGTTCTAAGCTTAATGGACAATATAAAAACTGACAAATCACCGGGCCCGGATGGCATCCACCCGAGAGTTCTCAAAGAACTCAAAGGTGAAATTGCTGATCTGCTAACTAAAATATGTAACTTGTCCCTTGGGTCCTCCTCCTGCCTGAGGACTGGAAAGTGGCAAATGTAACGCCAATCTTCAAAAAGGGATCCAGAGGGGATCCCGGAAATTACAGGCCAGTTAGCTTAACTTCTGTCCCTGGAAAACTGGTAGAAAGTATTATTAAAGCTAGATTAACTAAGCACATAGAAGAACAAGCCTTGCAGAAGCAGAGCCAGCATGGCTTCTGCAAGGGAAAGTCCTGTCTCAGTAACCTATTAGAATTCTTTGAGAGTGTCAACAAGCATATAGATAGAGGTGATCCAGTGGACATAGTGTACTTAGACTTTCAAAAAGCGTTTGACAAGGTACCTCACCAAAGGCTTCTGAGGAAGCTTAGCAGTCATGGAATAAGAGGAGAGGTCCTCTTGTGGATAAGAAATTGGTTAAGAAGCAGAAAGCAGAGAGTAGGAATAAACGGACAGTTCTCCCAATGGAGGGCTGTAGAAAGTGGAGTCCCTCAAGGATCGGTATTGGGACCTGTACTTTTCAACTTGTTCATTAATGACCTAGAATTAGGAGTGAGCAGTCAAGTGGCCAAGTTTGCTGATGACACTAAATTGTTCAGGGTTGTTAAAACAAAAAGGGATTGCGAAGAGCTCCAAAAAGACCTCTCCAAACTGAGTGAATGGGCAGAAAAATGGCAAATGCAATTCAATATAAACAAGTGTAAAATTATGCATATTGGAGCAAAAAATCTTAATTTCACATATACGCTCATGGGGTCTGAACTGGCGGTGACCGACCAGGAGAGAGACCTCGGGGTTGTAGTGGACAGCACAATGAAAATGTCGACCCAGTGTGCGGCAGCTGTGAAAAAGGCAAATTCCATGCTAGCGATAATTAGGAAAGGTATTGAAAATAAAACAGCCGATATCGTAATGCCGTTGTATAAATCTATGGTGCGGCCGCATTTGGAATACTGTGTACAGTTCTGGTCGCCTCATCTCAAAAAGGATATTATAGAGTTGGAAAAGGTTCAGAAGAGGGCAACCAGAATGATCAAGGGGATGGAGCGACTCCCTTACGAGGAAAGGTTGCAGCATTTGGGGCTTTTTAGTTCAGAGAAAAGGCGGGTCAGAGGAGACATGATAGAAGTGTATAAAATTATGCATGGCATTGAGAAAGTGGATAGAGAAAAGTTCTTCTCCCTCTCTCATAATACTAGAACTCGTGGACATTCAAAGAAGCTGAATGTTGGAAGATTCAGGACAGACAAAAGGAAGTACTTCTTTACTCAGCGCATAGTTAAACTATGCAATTTGCTCCCACAAGATGCAGTAATGGCCACCAGCTTGGACGGCTTTAAAAGAAGATTAGACAAATTCATGGAGGACAGGGCTATCAATGGCTACTAGCCGTGATGGCTGTGCTCTGCCACCCTAGTCAGAGGCAGCATGCTTCTGAAAACCAGTTGCCGGAAGCCTCAGGAGGGGAGAGTGTTCTTGCACTCGGGTCCTGCTTGCGGGCTTCCCCCAGGCACCTGGTTGGCCACTGTGAGAACAGGATGCTGGACTAGATGGGCCACTGGCCTGATCCAGCAGGCTCTTCTTATGTTCTTAAATGTGGACTGGGATGGAACAACTATCAGGTGGATCCACGCTTGGCTCCAAATTCATACTCAAAGAGTACTTATCAATGGTTCCTTCTCAAAGTAGGGGGAGGTAACAAGTGGGGTACCACAGGGCTTGGTCCTGGGCCCAGTGCTCTTCAACATTTTTATTAGTTACTTGGATGAGGAGCTGCAGGGAATGCTTATCAAATTTGCAGCTGATACAAAATTGAGAGGGATAGCTAATACCCTGGAGGACAGATACAATATTCAAAGGGATCTTGAGAGCCTGGAGCATTGGGCTGAAAACAACAGAATGAAATTTAACAGGGATAATAAGGGCAACGTTCTACACCTAGGAAAAAGAAACCAAATCCACAGTTATAAAATGGATATGTGGCTCAGTAATACTAAATGCGAGAAGGATCTTGGGATTGTTGTTGATCACAAGCTGAATATGAGCCAATGGTGCGATATGGTTGCAAAAAAGGCAAATGCTATTTTACGCTGCATTAACATAAGTATAGTTTCCCTTCTATTCCTCATTGATTAGGCCTCGTCTTGAGTACTGTGTCCACTTCTGGACACCACACTTTAAGATGAATGCAGACAAACGGTAACGGGTTCAAAGGAGGGAAACGAGGATGACCAGGGGACTGGAGACAAAGCCCTGTGAGGAGAGACTGAAAGAACTGGGCATGTTTAGCCTTGAGAAGACTGAGAGGAGATCAGATAGCACTCTTCAAGTAATTGAAAATTTGCCACATAGAGGAGGGCCAGAATCTCTTGTCAGTAGTCCCAGAGTGCAGGACAGGGAATAGGCTCAAGTTACAGGCTGCCAGATTTCAACTGAACATCAGGAAAACTTCCTGTTAGAGTGGTACAACAATGGAACCAATGACCTGGGGAGTTGCTGGGCTCTCCCACACTGGAGGGATTCAAAAGGCAGCTGGACAGGCACCTGTCAGGTATGCTTTAATTTGGATTCTTACATTGAGCTGGGGGATTGACTTGATGGTCTTATAGGCCCGTTCTAATTCTACAATTCTATAATTCCATTATAATACTGTATAATACTAACATCAGTCTGAAATGATAAAGCACTTGTAAGGAGGCCATTACCCAAGAATGTATCCCTAAGGCATCTTCTCAACACAGCACACAAGGATCTCTTGAGGAATATAATCTGTATCAATTGTGAGGCACCACAGGTTCAAGGAAAGGAGCCAACAGGAAAGGATTGGGGAAAGAACTAGATGATTTGAGTAGTTTACACTACAAATTGGGAGGAAATAGTTTAAAGCATGGTTCTTCAATCTTTGGTCCCCAGATGGGGTTGGACTACAACTCCCATAAATCCCAGCGAATTTAGCCAATGGCCAAGGATGATGGGAATTGTAATCCAACAAACATCTGGTGCCCCAAGGTTGAAAAGCAGTGGTTTAAAGATATGGAGAGAGCAAAGCTAACAAGTTCTAGGCTTTTTAAATGCTCCTGAAAGAAAGAGGAATGACACACACAGGATTCAACAGGCAGCACCACAGCAAGGCAGATTCTGTGAAACACAAGCAACCTATGAGAGGACGTCAAAGACCTTTCTGGCCAATCCATTTGAAACTGTGCTGGACTGGATGAATTCTGGGTCAGATCCAGCAAAGCCATACCAATGTCTTGCATACTAATTTACTAATGTCATAGTAATTTAGGACCCTCCCCCACTCCACAGAGGCTACCTGTGCTGAATTCTTTACTTTGTGATCTGCCCAGCGAATCTGGTTCCTCTGATGCATCATTCTATGCTGAGGCCTTCCCCGTTTTAAAACTGCCTTGAAACTTTATCCAGCTCCTGCTTGCTAAGAGCAAGGTTTATTCCATCTGTTAGGGCAAGGATTTCTTTTTGCACAACGTAACTCCCCCTCCTCTCTCCATGTGTGCCCCGCCCCTTCCCCAAATCTGGTCTGGAGATTAGGGGAACCCCCAGAACAGATTCAGAGGGAGTACGGGGAGAGGAGAGGGATGTGACACTCCCTTGTGCTAACAGAACGAATATTTTGGATGCCACCATCAATTTCTGATCAGGCTTTTGTGCACTAGGATTAGGACCATGACTGCAAAAGAGACAGCCTTGCACATGTGCAGGCTCACATACACACACCCTCCCTACTGGCCCGACTTGCAGGCCTTTGCTTCATGGAGGCATCTGGTTGGCCACTGCGAGAACAGGATGTGGGACGTGATGGGATGAGCCTTTGGCAGGGATCTTCTGGTGGCTGAGAGCCTCAGTCCAGCAATTCAAGGCCCTCCTGGCATTGCTGTCTGTGGCCTAGACAATGCAAGCAGGCCCAAGATTAGGAGGGCAAAAATTGTGCTAAGTGATGAAAGAAGCATAATTTCTAAAACGTAAAGTAAACTTTATTGTCCTTGAACCACAAAATAGATTTCTTTGGTTGTACAAATGTCACTAGTTACAGTCTTGATCTCCCTTGGAGTGTCCTGGGAGAGGAGACAGACAGACAAGACAGATATGCCAGAGCCCAGCACCTAGAGAATTTGTTAGTCAGTGAAACCCGGCCTGATCACTCCCCAAATTGCTCATTAAAAGCAAATGCTAAAATTAGATTAAAATCAAAAAGCTCTAACTGCCAATGTAGAAGCAGCCACTGTGCGGCTTGAGAGATGCAGACAGAAAGGAGCTTCCTTCTCCATGTGCCGAAGACCAAACAGGTAAGTTCTGTCAAAACAACCCTCTGATTTTGGCATGATGAGATCCCACATCCTGTCCTTCGGCAGAGGCTCCACTTCCCACCACAGGCCAACGAGGAGAGGCAAAGAAAGTGGCACAAGCAGCCACCTGTTGGGGTTCCAGACAGACCCAACCTTTTGCAAACAAGGGCCGTGCATCAAGAAGAGAGGCTGCAGCCAGGGGGCAGCAAGCCTCAACCTCCGCACTTGCTGGAGCGTCTCGACTCACAGCTCATGCCTGTTTGGCCCTCGGCCGCCAATCTCCATCCCAATGTCCTTGTCCTATGTTGCACTACCCCTCTCCCTGCCCCCAACCCCAATTCCCCCTATTTTATCTGTATCTTCTACCTGCATCACCCCGTTCTAACGCAACTAGCCTGCTCCCACACTGTTCTACCTTTGCTAGCACCGGGCAGCCCCCACAAGGGCCCTCCTGCCCTTGTTAAATAGGCGGAGGTGCCCATTTCTGCCCATTCCTCCCTCCTGCCCTGGGCATCAGGGCACTGATGAGACACCCAGGCTCTACAGGAGGAGGAAGAGGAAAATGGTCGCCCTTGGCAAAAGTCCACCTGTTTCTCTGCCCATCCTGCCCGAGGGCAATGCCCCTCTCCCAACCTTTGCCCTGAAAGGGGCAGGTGGCCTGTCACTGATGCAGAAGTGGTCCCCCCGCTGCTTGGCAAATGTCAACTGGGGCTGCCACCCTCCCCACAAGCGAGGGTCAGTCTGAAGTAGCGGCAGCGTGCACACGCACCCCCCCACACCCCCTTACAATATTTACACACACACACACTGCACAGCCCATCGCTGCTGATATGCACTGCCCCCGTTTGCTCAGAACCTGCCCCTCTGCATGGTGAGGACAGGCAGGAGGCTCACAGCCTTAACAAAGCCTACGTGGGCTCCAGAGAGCTTGCTCTAGCCAGGAGCCAGGCGGCCACAGACCAGGCTGTACCAAGCCAAGGGTCGGCTCGGAGGTGTTTCCAGCAGCCCCTGAGGGGCAGGTCTGCTATGTGGGGACAGCAGCTTCCAGGCTGTGCTGGGTGGGCCGGAGTTTGCGCTGGCTGTGGAAGAGTCCCACCTCTTCCCCGGGAGTGGAGGGCTCCTGTGTCCCTGAGGGCTCCTGGTCTTCCACCTGTCCACCTTGCTCCTGGCTCACTGGAGGGAGGGAGGAAACAGAGGAACATCATGGGGGGAGGAGGAGAGGTGGGCAGGACCTTCCCACAACCTAAGATGGCAGCCCCTTGCCTGCATTGATTCAGGTCAGGAGTGGAGGGCCACGCCCAGCGCAGTTTCTGCAGCACCCCAGGAGCCACCCCCACCCGCCTTTCTGGCTCCTTCATGCTCTCCTTGCTGCAGGAGGGTGGAGGATCGGAGGGGAGGCTGTGGGGCCCCAGGCCGGACATTGCTGGGCCCCGGCTGCCCTGCTAACAGAGGTGCCAGGCGGCTCTAGGGAACTGAGAGGCCTTCGCCTGCCCTGATGGCTGCCTCAGCTTTTCATGCACTGTGCAATCAGTGTAGGGTGTGTTGAACACAGACAGGCTCCTACCCCTTCCCTGGAAATTTTTAACAGCAAAACCTAACCCGTAAACCCACTTAAGGAGACACAGGGGGGACGGCCAGCAGGCCAATGGAAGCAGAGATTCTTTCTGCAGTGCTGCTGGGGGGCAGGAGGGAGGATAAGCTGCTTTAGAGCTGATTTGGGGCTCAAAAATACTCCTGTAGAGACCAGGAGCTGCTCACTTTCCCACTTGAAGACCCTCTTTCAGGACAGTTTGCTCAATCAGCAGCTGGGGGGGGGGGAGCCAGCCACTCCAAACTGACTTCCCAAGTCCTAAAGACAATGTTGATGCTGCTCCTCTGCAAAGCACAGAAGCCTCCGCTGCCCCCTGGGAGAAAGAGCCTTTGGCCTTCAATGCAGCTCTCACACTTTGTGGCCGTCTGCAGCTGTGAAGGTGGAAGACCAGTTCCCTCTCCCCACCAGTCTTGCAGAACGCTTCCCCCTCCTGTTTGCCAAGTACCATTACGTCTTGGGACCCATGGCTTCGCCTGGAATTAGGCTCCCAGCATCGAGGCCCCCAGCCAACTTTCACATTCCAAACCAAAAGCAGGAAGAGGTTGGGCATGCTCATTGGCCATCCCTGGCTCCTTAGGCAGGATCACACACACACTGCCCCCCTCCCACCAGAAGCATGCTCATCACAGCACTCCGTTCCTAGGCAGTGCAAGAGTGTCCTACCCACTACTTGCTGTGGCTGACCTTTCACTCTAAAAAGGAACAGAACAAGCAGACGGCTTAGGAGTGAAATGCCTGTGGCAGCATGGTGGCTCTGGAGCTAGGAGGCTCCCCACTCACCTGAGCTGCTGGAGTCGTTGAGGAGTCTGCAGGTGTCACCGCCATCTGGAGTCTGGAAGAGCACAGGAGAACCAGATTAACACCGGGCTGCCTCATGTCCCTGACCCCTTCTCGGGGGCCCACACAGATCCACCAGTCATAAGACAGCCCTGGCCAGTTCCTGCATGGTGCATGGGAGCACACTCTGAAGAGCAGGCAGTTGCAGGAAGAAGGGAGATGGGCGGGGTGAGGAAAGGAGGGGGCAGGAATATTAAGAGCAGCAGGAATCAGAAGCAGGCCGGTGGCCCAAATCTTGGTTGTTGCCTCAGGAGCAGGAAGCATGAGAGCATTCCAGAGCTTTGGGCTGGTACTAAAGTGTCCCTCCATCTCGGGGGGCCCCAGGCCAGAAGGTGGTGGCGCCCCAGGACTGGGATGGGCAATGGGTGTCCTCAAGGCCTCTTTGAAAAGACGTGATCTGGCCAGAGATGCCACCCTGGAACTTTACAACTCTCACACACATATTGGTGTGAGCTCACACGCTCCCAAATTGTGATGCCCCAGCAGCTCCCAGCCCCCAGAACACTGTCTGGAGAAGAGGAAAAACGGGATATAAACTTAATACATAAATTATATAAATAAACAACATGCCCTGCTGGCCATGGCTGGAAGAATTAGGCTTCTTGAGAAACGAAGGCCAACTGCTCTCTGGAGCCTCCAAGCGCAGGCCTGGAAAGGCTGTGGGACAAGGCGGGCGGCTAGATCCAACCCCTTCCACAGGCCAAAGTGGCGGAAGGCGGCCCACTTACAGGCCTTGCCAGATGACGAGCCAGGACGATCTGGCAGCAGCCAAAGGCAACCGCCAGGCAGGTTTTACCGCAACACCCACCTGCCTTCGTGTTTCTTGATATGGTGGTGCCTGGTCTTGGCTACAAAGTCCTACACAGCTTGGGGCCAGGATACTTAACAATTGTCTTACCCCTTATATGCCCAGTAGATTGCTGCCATCGGCAGGTGAAGGCCTCCTGCAGACACCATCTCATCAGGAGGTCTGCTCCACACAACACAGGAAGCTGACCTTTAGTGTGGCAGCACCTCCCCTGTGGAACTCCCTCCCCTTCAATATTTGTCAGGTGTCATCTCTGTTCTTCTCAGCACCTTTTGAAGACTTATCTCTTTCAACAACCCTTTTAAGTGGAGACCTTATCCCAGTTTGTGTCTGTGTTGGAATTGCTGTGTAATATGCTTTTAAACCTTTTTAAAAAAAATGTGTTTAACTTTAAAAAAAAAATGTTTTGAAAGCTTTTTTTAAAAGATATTTTTAAAGATGTTTTGTGTTAATTTTAAAGTATCTTAAAGTCTGTTTTTATGATGTCTTAGCCTGCTTTTAGTGCTTTTGTTTGCCGCCCTGGGCTCCTACAGGGAGGAAGGGCAGGATGTAAACCAAATAATAAATAATAAGCTGGGGAGGGGGAGAGAGCGCAAGAACACATTGCCTGGGGCAAGAGGGGGTGAGAGCCACCCTGGAAGAGCAGCTCAGGCAATTGTGCCCTTCTGCCCTTCGCCTGCCACCGGCTCCCTGGAACCGAACTCAGGACAGCAGGCACTTCTCCCAACAAGTTAGAGCCCTCCCCCCTTTGGAGGAGCAAACTGCTTACAAAGGCTAAAACAGAAGCGCACCCAGCCACCCGTGCTGCAGGGGGACACACCATGAGCTGCTTCCGACGGAACTTGTCCCCCAAGGAGTCCAACCACCAGCCTGACAGTCACTGCTGCCATTAACCCACAGAACTCTGTACAAGGGCTGCAAGGAAGCCACTCCCTCCTCCCCTGCCAGGAGACAGAGCTCCAGGCAAGACGTGCCTGCAGGGGCCTTTCTGGCCATCACAGAAAGCATGCAGCTTGTACCTGGATTTCATAAACAGGTTTGGAAGAAGGAATGGCAGCAAATGCCCTGTAGAGGAACTTCTTGTCAGGCACAGACTAGTGGAGGAAAGAAGGGAAGAGGCAGAGAAAGAGAGAATGAAGGAGGGTGTGGGAAGGCAGGTGTGAGGGAGACGAGGTTTAGGAGGAGGAATGACAGAGCCCACTATCCTCACCCTGCCCCTAGTGGGCAGGCAAGCGTCTCCGCAATGAAGCGGGGCTCCTTCAGACTGCCCGTTCCTAAATAAGCCTGGGCCAAGGGCTCGTCCCCTCTGAAGCCCAGCACAGTCCCACAACCCTGACCCTGGGGGCTCTTTTGCTGGCTCCTTCCCACACCAAGTGCCTTGAAGCCCAACTACCGAAAGGCCTCGGGTGCCCTGGGCAGTGAAGGGCAGCAATGAACTCCTGGCTTTTGCACAGAGTCCATCCGGGGCAAAGGTGGAGAGGCTCCCTGTGCTGTTCAGAGCAAGCGCAGATACCACAGGAGGGTGGTGCGAGGGGCACCTGTTGGCCAAGATGCTGAAGGGACGCAGGGAGGGAGCAGTAGGAGAGAACGAGGTGGAGGGAGGGAGTCCCTACAGGGACAGAGGAAATGGCGACGGGGCGGGGAAGGAGGTCTCTGACCCCAGGCACATCCAGGAGACACCCTCTGACCCCAAGCGGCAAGGGATTCCCATGCCCAGGTGCTACCACCCCCCTCCCTCAGAGCAGTGAAGCCACATCCTACCAGCCTGCCTGGTGAAGTGAGGATCCGGGAGCTGCAGTCTGAAAGAGAGGCAGAATTTGGGGGGAGTCGGAGAGAGAAATGGGAAGAGGATTAATAACCGTGCAAGGGTGTGCAAGGATGTATTTCACACACAAACACCACTCTCTCCCCATCAGGAGCCAGCCGTGCGTTTCCATTTCCAAGAGTGGGATGTAAAACTCAAAGGAAAGCGAAGTCAAAAGACCTACCCTCCAAGGGTGTTGGCGAAGGAGTGGGAGCTGGCGAGGGCGACTCTGCCAGCCGCTCCAGCATGCCACGCTTCTTGCCCTCCTTGGACTTTGCAATCACCATCTGGGCCTTGAGGGCATCCTGCTCTAGAGACTTCATCCTGCCCAGCAGCGGAGAGAAAGAGACCGAGAGAGGTCAGCAAGCCAGGCGTTCCCATGGCCACCCTGGGGGATCACCGACCCTGCCTGGCTTGGCCAAGCCTGCAGACAGGGCTGAACACAGAAGGGCCACCGGCAAGCAGACAAAGAGGGCAACATCCAGCCGGTGCTCTGGGGATGGAGGAAGCCCACCTGCCCCTGGTTGTTGCAAAGGAGGCTGGAGCCTAGTTGTGCATGGGATAGCACTCCTTGCAGGCTCGGGGGGGGGGGCACCGTTCAGTGGCAGAGCTGCTGCTTGGCCTCAGTCGCCAATGGGGGCATCTCCAGATAGTTTGCCTGGGAATGTCCCCAGTCTTCACTCCTGGAGAGTCATTGCTGCCACTCGGTGTAGACAATACTGAGCTGGATGGACCAATGGTCTGACTCACTGTAAGGCAGCTTCCTGGGTCCCTACCCTGATAGGTCCAACCTCCTCCTTTGCACAGAGCACCGAGACTGAAGTCAGTCCACCAGAGGGGCTCAAAGGAGACACGGAGGGGGAAGAGCAGGGAGCCCCCAAAGGCAGCAGCTGCCGCCACCACCACCACCCTTCCTCCTCCTCCCAGTCCCAGCTTTGAATTCACCCAAGTGTGGCCAGGCTGCCCCTCTGGACCGGGGGGGGGGAAGGGAAGGGGGCATCTCTGGAGCTGGGATCCTGCTCTGTACTTGGTGGGGTGAAGGGGAAAGCGCTGCACACCTGGGTTGGCCTCCTGGCCCAGGGGCTCTTGAGGAGGTGGCGGTGGCAGCAGCAGCAGGGCCCTGCTGCCCCAGTGCCTGCTGCCGGGCCTGGTACAGCCGCCTGGCCAGGTCCTGCTCGTACTGTTTAAGGCTCTCTTCCAGGGCGGAAGAGCTGAGAAGGAGAGGAGGGAGATGCAAAAGTCACGGCAGGCAGACAAACAGAGAAAGAGACAGATTGGGCAGGAGGCAGCCAGGACTTGCAAGGTGAGAGGGTCTCCCAGAATCCCTCCCTGGCTGCAGGCAGAGGGGGAGAGGTGATGGTGGACCCCCCCAGCACATGCACGGGGCAAGAAGGGCAGGGGAAGGGTGCAGAGGCCTGCCTTGAACTTGCTCAACACACAGAATCAACCATGCTGAGAGGTGAATCAGAACAGGGTGAGCTTGTGAGGGCATCTCCACACAAAGGGAGCTCCCTCCCCACTTGAGACTAGAGGGGGCAATGAGATCCCGTGTGCATGGAAGGGGGTCTGAAGCACTGACACACCCCTAAGGAGCCTCCCTGCCCACCCCACTCAATCTCTCTCCCCCCCTCTCCAAGGCACTTGAGAACCAGCTGGAAAATGAGCCACAGTGCCCCGCTGGCATCAGCATGACTGGAATACAGCAACTGAAGGATATCACTTGTTCAAAATGACTGTAAGGTATAGAAAAGGGAGGCAGAGTCACACTATATGTTAAGAATATATATCCCTGGACAGAAATAGAGTGGGATGAGCTTGGTAGCCCCTCCGACAGTCTCGATTAAAATAAATTGGGTAAGGAATAAAAGGAACAAGGTTGGAGTCTACTACTGACCATCCAATCAAGGAGAAGGATTAAACTTTTGCAAAGCAAGTTTCCAGTGTTTCAAGGAGACATGATGTAGTAGTAATGGAGGACTTCAATTACCCCCATATATGTTGGGAGACAAATTCTGCCAAACATGCTCCCTCCAAGAAATTCCTGACTTGTGTGGGAGATAACTTTCTCCTCCAGAAAGTGGCGGAAGCAACTAGAGGATCAGCCATCCTTGACTTGGTTCTAACCAACAGATGTGACTCAGTGGATGAAGTGGCAGTTAAGGGAACTCTGGGGGAAAGTGACCATGTTGTACTTGAGTTCTTGATTTTAAAGGAAGCAAAAGCTGAGAGTAGCCAAATGTGTACCCTGGACTCCAGGAAAGCCGATTTTAATAAACTCAGAACAATGGTAAGTAAGGTTCCATGGTAAGTGACTCTAATGAGAAAAGGAGTCCAAGATGGGTGGGAGTTTCTAAAAAAGGGAATTCTAAAGGCACAATGGCAAACTATTCCATCAAGGAAAAAAGAAAGAAGACAGTAGAAGAAGCCAATGTGGCTTCACAAAAAGCTTACAGATGACCTGAAACCAAAAAAGGACACATACAGGAAGTAGAAAGAAGGCCAGACCACAAAGGAAGAGAACTGACAGGTAGCACAGAATTGCAGGGATGGTGTTAGGAAGGGTAAAGCTGAGAATGACCTCAGCGAGGGATGCTAAAAGCAACAAAAAAAGTGTTCTTCAGGTACCATCCATAGTAAAAGACAGAGAAAAGAAATGGTGGCACAGCTACTCAATGAGGATGGCAAAATGATAACAGATGACAAAGAAAAGGCAGAAGTGCTCAATTCCTACTTTGGCTCAGTCTTCTCCCAAAAGAGGGTCTATGATCCTCCTGACAAACATGAAGTTGACGGGGCAGGACTGCAGCTTGAGCTTGATAGACAAATGGTCAAGGAATACCTAATTACTTTGAACGGGTTCAAATCGCCAGGGCCCGATGAACTGCTTCCCAGAATATTCAAGGAACTGACTGAAGAACTCTCAGAACCACTGTATATTATCTTTGCAAAATCATGGATGAAGTGCCAGATGACTGGAGAAGGGTTAATCTGGACTTTGTCTTCTAAAAGGGCAAAAAGGAGGAACCTGAGAACCATAGACTGGTCAGCCTGACATCAATCCCTGGGAAAAATCTGGAGCAGACTATAAAGCGGTCAATCTGTAAGCATCTTGAAAACAATGCAGCTATTACAAGAATCCAACATGGATTTATCAAGAACAAATCCTGCCAGACTCATTTTTTGATCGGGTAACCTCCCTGGTAGACTGTGGGAATGCTGTGGATATAATAGAATCATAGAATAGTAGAATTGGAAGGGGCCTATAAGGCCATCAAGTCCAACCCCCTGCTCAATGCAGGAATCCAAATCAAAGCATTCCCAACAGATGGCTGTCCAGCTGCCTCCTGAATGCCTCCAGTGTTGGAGAGCCCACTACCTTCTAGGTAATTGGTTCCATTGTCGTATGGCTCTAACAGTTAGGGAGCTTTTCCTGATGTCCAGTCGAAATCTGGCTCCCTGCAACTTGAGCCCATTATTCCATGTCCTGCACTCTGGGACGATCGAGAAGAGATCCCGGCCCTCCTCTATGTGACATTTCATGTACTTGAAGAGTGCTATCATATCTCCCCTCAGTCTTCTCTTCTCCAGGCTGAATATGCCCAGTTCCTTCAGTCTCTCCTCAAAGGGCTTTGTTTCCAGTCCCCTGATCATCTTTGTCGTCCTCCTCTGAACCCGTTCCAGTTTGTCCGCATCCTTCTTGAAGTGCGGAGACCAGAACTGGACGCAGTATTCAAGATGAGGCCTCACCAGTGCTGAAGAGAGAGGAACTAATACTTCACATGATTTGGAAATTATACTTCTGTTAATGCAGCCTAATATAGCATTTGCCTTTTTTGCAGCCACATCACACTGTTGGCTCATATTCAGCTTGTGATCAACGACAATTCCAAGATCCTTCTCAAATGTCATATTGCTGAGCCAAGTATCCCCCATCTTATAACTGTGCATTTGGTTTCTTTTTCCTAAGTGTAGAACTTTGCATTTATCCCTGTTGAATTTCATTCTGTTGTTTTCAGCCCAATGCTCCAGCCTATCAAGGTCCCGTTGAATTTTGTTTCTGTCTTCCATGGTATTAACTATGCCCCCTAATTTTGTATCATCTGCAAATTTGATAAGCGTGCTCTGTATCTCCTCATCCAAGTTGTTAATAAAAATGTTAAAGAGCACTGGGCCCAGGACCAAGCCCTGTGGTACCCCACTCGTTACTTCCGCCCAGTTTGAGAAGGAACCATTGATAAGTACGTACGATTCTGGAGCAAAATTCAAAGGGATCTTGATAGGCTGGAGCATTGGGCTGAAAGTAACAGAATGAAATTTAACAGGGATAAGTGCAAAGTTCCACACTTAGTAAGAAGAAACCAAGAGCAGTTATAAGATGGGGGATACTTGGTTTGTTTTCTTAATTGAAGAAAATGTTTTGTATTGTTCTTTTCTTTTATATAATGTTGTTGTTGTTATGTGCCTTCAAGTCGATTACGACTTATGGCAACCCTCTGAATCAGCGAACTCCAAGAGCATCTGTCCTGAACCACCCTGTTCAGATCTTGTAAGTTCAGGTCTGTGGCTTCCTTGATGGAATCAATTCATCATTATGCTTCCTGACTCCTAACAGAGCAGAGCAGAGCAGAGCAGAGCAGAGGGAGCTGTCTCAGTTGATCTTCAGGTAAGGACATATAAGCAAGCCAGCTTTCAGAGAGCAAGCGAACAGAGCGAGTGAACAGGCAGAGCAAACAGGAGTTTGACAAAGGAGTTTGACAGGAGGTCATGGGGGAGGTCCATAAAAAAAACCCCAAACAAATTACTAATTCTCCTTGTACAGCGCACTGCATACTAGTGGGACTCTCAAGTTTACCCTGAAGTAGGACAGGACAAAGCACAAGTCACTCCAAAACAAGTAGTTAGAAAGAAACAGAGAAGAGAGTATGAAAGGCAAGGATTCTCCAGTGGTTGTGACCTGCAAGGTGTGTGCCGTTTGTTTTCTTGCCTGAGAACAACATGGTGTACACCTGCAACAAGTGCAAGCTCGTGGCACTGTCGGAAGAAAAAGTGAGAGGCCTGGAACGGAGGGTGGCCACACTGAGGACTATAAGAGAAGATGAAGAGTTCTTAGACAGAATGCTGGAACAACAGCAGCAAAGAGATGTGGAGGTGGAGGAGCAACAGCATGTGGTGGCAGAAGAGGAGACTGCTCTGGAGAGGAATAATGAAGTGGAGGAAACTCCGTAGGAAAGGGTGACAGGAGCAGAAGATCTAGAAGACACCCTTCACCAGTGGAGCTATGGAACTGCTTTCAACCACTCGAGGATGAGACTGGAGGACAGCCTGTGGTGGAAGAATTACAGGAGACCCCATGCGACAACGAGCGAGAGGCTGAAGCTCAATCAAGCAGGGGCAATGAAACCACGCCCCACAACAAGAAGAGAAGAGTACTAGTAGTGGGAGACTCCCTACTGCAAGGGATCAAAACCCAAGTATGCCGAGAAGATCCGTGGACTCGCCAGGTATGCTGTCTACCAGGAGGATGGATTAGAGATGTGACGGAAAGGTTGCCATCACTCATCAAGCCCACCGACAGGTATCCCTTTCTCCTCATCCATGTGGGAACAAATGACACTGCCAAACGGAGCTATGAAGAAATCACATCAGACTTTGAAGCTCTGGGAAGGAAACTCAAGGATTCTGGGGCCCAGATAGTTTTTTCATCCATCCTTCCAGTACTCAGAAGAGTAGAAAGGGAAACAAAAATACTCCATGTGAATGAATGGCTAAAAACATGGTGCCGACATGAGAGATTTGGATTCTGGGACCATGGGCTATGGTTCCTGGAAGATGGACTGCTGGCAAGTGATGGGTTGCATCTCACAAGGACCGGGAAGAATGTGTTTGGCCACAGCATGGAGAAATTCATCAGGAGGGCTTTAAACTGAATCCTAAAGGGGAGGGAGACGTAAACTTGGTGGTAACGACTGATGAAAGCTTATGCACAGTAGCAGGACCAAAGAGATCGGCTCTAATAGGGCCTAGTAACAGCCCTCAGAAAAATGTAGTTAGGAAGCCAAGCCATATATCACATGGTCTTCAATGTCTGTATACTAATGCGCAGAGCATGGGAAACAAGCAGGACGAACTTGAACTCTTAATACAGGAGGGTAATTACGACTTGATAGGTATAACTGAAACTTGGTGGGATGACTCACATGACTGGAATACAACAACTGAAGGATACAACTTATTCAAGAAGAACAGAAGGAATAAAAAGGGAGGTGGAGTCGCACTATATGTTAAAAATATATATCCCTGCACAGAAATACAGGAAGATGAGCTTGGTAGCTCCACCGAGAGTATCTGGATTAAAAGTAATGGGGCAATTAACAAAAGGAATGTGGTGCTTGGAGTCTACTACCGAACACCCAATCAAGGAGAAGATGAGAATGTAACTTTTGAAAAGCAAATTACCAATATTTCAAGGAGGCATGATGTAGTAGTAATGGGGGATTTAAATTATCCTGATATCTGTTGGAAGACAAATTCGGCCAAACACGGCCCCTCCAAGAAATTCCTGACTTGTGCTGGAGATAACTTTCTCCTACAGAAAGTAGAGGAAGCAACTAGAGGATCATCTATCCTTGACTTGCTTCTGACCAATAGAGGTGACATAGTGGATGAAGTGGCAGTTACGGGAACTCTGGGGGAAAGTGACCACACCATACTTGAATTCTTGATTTTAACAGAAGCAAAAGCTGAGAGTAGCCATACGCGCACCCTGGACTTCAGGAAAGCTGATTTTAATAAACTCAGAACAATTGTAAATACGGTTCCATGGCAAGCCACCCTAATGAGAAAAGGAGTCCAAGATGGGTGGGAGTTTCTAAAAAAGGAAATTCTAAAAGCACAATGGCAAGCAATTTCAACAAGGAAAAAAGGGGGGAAGCAGCAGAAGAAGCCAATGTGGCTTCACAAATAGCTTAGAAATGACCTGAAAACAAAAAAGGACACATACAGGAAGTAGAAAGAAGGCCAGACCACAAAGGAAGAGAACTGACAGGTAGCACAGAATTGCTGGGATGGTGTCAGGAAGGCTAAAGCTGAGAAAGAGCTGAGGCTAGTGAGCGATGCTAAAAGCAACAAAAAACCTTTCTTCAGGTATGTCCATAGTAAAAGACAGAGAAAAGAAACGATGGCACAGCTACTCAATGAGGATGGCAAAGAAAAGGCATAAGTGCTCAATTCCTACTTTGGCTCAGTCATCTCCCAAAAAAGGGTCTGTGACCCTCCCGGGAAACATGAAGTAGAAGGGTCAGGATTGGACCTTGACATTGATAGACAAATGGTCAAGGAATACCTAATCACTTTGAATGAGTTCAAATCGGCAGAGCCTGATAAACTGCATCCTAGAGCATTGAAGGAACTGGCTGAAGAACTCTCAGAACGGCTCTCTATTATCTTTGCGAAATCATGGAGGACTGGTGAAGTGCCAGATGACTGGAGGAGAGCTAATGTTGCCCCTTCAAATGTTGTCTTCAAAAAGGGCAAGAAGGAGGAACTGGGGAACCACAGACCACTCAGCCTAACATTAATCCCTGGAAAAATTCTGGAGCAGATTATAAAGCAGTCAATCTGTAACCACCTTGAAAATAATGCAGTGATTACTAGGAGCCAACATGGGTTTATGAAGAACAAATCCTGCCAAACTAATCTCATCCCATTTTTTGATCGGGTAACCTCCCTTGTAGACTGTGGTAATGCTGTGGACATAATATATCTCGACTTCAGCAAAGCTTTTGACAAAGTGCCCCATGATATTCTGATTGGCAAGCTAGCTAAATGTGGGCTGGATGGAACAACTATTAGATGGATCCACAGTTGGCTCCAGAATCGTACTCAAAGAGTACTTATCAATGGTTCCTTCTCAAACTGGGCGGAAGTAACGAGTGGGGTACCACAGGGCTTGGTCCTGGGCCCAGTGCTCTTTAAGATTTTTATTATCGACTTGGATGAGGAGACACAAAGCATGCTTATCAAATTTGCAGATGATACAAAATTGGGGGGGGCATAGTTAATACCATGGAAGACAGAAACAAAATTCAACGGGACCTTGATAGGCTGGAGCATTGGGCTGAAAACAACAGTATGAAATTCAACAGGGATAAATGCAAAGTTCTACACTTAGGAAAAAGAAACCAAATGCACAGTTATAAGATGGGGGATACTTGGCTCAGCAGTACGACATGTGAGAAGGATCTTGGAATTGTCGTTGATCACAAGCTGAATATGAGCCAACAATGCGTTGTGGCTGCAAAAAAGGCAAATGCTATATTGGGCTACATTAACAGAAGAATAGTTTCCAAATCGTGTGAAATACTGGTTCCCCTCTCTTCAGCACTGGTGAGGCCTCATCTTGAATACTGCATCCAGTTCTGGTCTCCGCACTTCAAGAAGGATGCGGACAAACTGGAATGGGTTCAGAGGAGGGCGACAAAGATGATCAGGGGACTGGAAACAAAGCCCTGTGAGGAGAGACTGAAAGAACTGGGCATGTTTAGCCAGGAGAAGAGAAAACAGAGAGGAGATATGATAGCACTCTTCAAATACATAAAAGGTTGTCACATAGAGGAGGGTCGGGATCTCTTCTCAATCATCCCAAAGTGCAGGACACAGAATAATGGGCTCAAGTTGCAGGAAGCCAGATTTCGACTGGACATCAGGAAAAGCTTCCTAACTGTTAGAGCCATACGACAATGGAACCAATTACCTAGAGAGGTAGTGGGCTCTCCGACACTGGAGACATTCAAGAGGCAGCTGGACAGCCATCTGTCGGGAATGCTTTGATTTGGATTCCTGCATTGAGCAGGGGGTTGGACTCGATGGCCTTGTAGGCCCCTTCCAACTCTACTATTCTATGATTTTATGATCTCGTTTGGCCTTCCTCTTTTTTGACTCCCTTCTGTTTTTCCCAGCATTATGGTCTTTTCTAGTGAATCATGTCTTCTCATTATGTGTCCAAAGTATGATAACCTCAGTTTCATCATTTTAGCTTCTAGTGATAGTTCTGGTTTAATTTGTTATAACACCCAATTATATGTCTTTTTCGCAGTCCATGGTATGCGCAAAGCTCTCCTCCACCATATTTCAAATGAGTTGATTTTTCTCTTACCCGCTTTTTTCACTATCCAACTTTCACATCCATACATAGAGATTGGGAATACCATGGTCTGAATGATCCTGACTTTAGTGTTCAATGATACATCTTTGCATTTGAGGACCTTTTCTAGTTCTCTCATAGCTGCCCTACCCAGTCCTAGCCTTCTTCTGAATTCTTGACTATTGTCCCCATTTTGGTATTGATAATCCCTGACAAGATCAATTTCCTCATTGTCAACTTTAAAGTTGCATAAATCTTCTGTTGACATTACTTTGGTCTTTTGACATTCAGCTGTAGTCCTGCTTTTGTGCTTTCCTCTTTAACTTTCAACAGCATTCGTTTCAAATCATTACTGCTTTCTGCTAAGAGTATGGTACCGTCTGCATATCTTAAATTATTGATGTTTCTCCCTCCAATTTTCACATCTCCTTCATGTTGGTCCAATCCCGCTTTCCGTATGATATGTTCTGCATATAGATTAAACAAGTGATAAAATATACCCGTCTCACTCCGTTTCTGACGGGGAACCAATCGGTTTCTCTATATTCTGTCCTTACAGTAGCCTCTTGTGCAGAGTATAGGTTGCGCATCAGGACAATCAGATGCTGTGGCACCCCATTTCTTTTAAAGCATTCCATAGTTTTTCATGATCTACACAAACCCCCTCCTCTTCAGATGCACACCTTAACGTGGTGAGGGGGTTTGAGTGTGTTGAAGAAGCTGAGAGCAATGCCGTCAGGAGTCTAGACCAAGAGGCTAGACTCCTAGCAGGGGCACCCAAGGCGGAATGGTCAAAGCTGAGACACCAGACTAAGATGCATCCAAACTCAGAGGAAGACAATGGTAAACCACCTCTGAATACCTCTTACCACGAAAACCCTGTGAACAGAGTATCCACAATGCAACACGAGATAGTGCTGGAAGATGAGACCCCCAGGGCAGAAGGCACTCACCGAGCTACTGGGGAAGGACAAGTACGAGTAGCGCTGTGACTAATGACGCAGCTGGGTCAAAGCCGAAAGGAAGCCCAGAGGCTGATGCGCACAGATGCGAAAGGAGAGTCCGGAGTTGTACAACGCACACAATAGGAACATGGAATGTGAGAAGCATGAACCAGGGAAAGTTAGAAATTGTCAAGCAAGAAATGGAATGCATCAACATTATAATACTTGGCGTGAGCGAACTAAAATGGATGGGAATGGGACATTTCCAATCAGGCAACTACAAAATATTTTATGCAGGAAATGAGAAATTAAGAAGAAATGGGGTTGCTCTAATAGTGACAAGTGATGTAGCAAGAGCAATTAGGAGCTAGAATGCAAGGTCTGAGCAAGTGATATCAATGAGATTAAACGGGAAACCTATTAACATAACCATCATCCAAGTCTACACTCCAACATCAAACGCAGAACAAGAAGAATTGGAGAGATTTTACGCAGAAGTACAGGAGGAAATTGATCACACACCAAAACAAGATATGATGATAATCATGGGGGACTGGAATGCAAAAGTAGGGAACAGAGAAGAACTAGGAATTGTGGGGAAATGGGGCCTAGGAGACAGAAACGAAGCAGGAGAAAGACTTATTGAATTCTGTGAAGCCAATGATTTGTTTCTTGCCAACACATTTTTTGAGCAACCAAAAAGACAACTATACACGTCATCATCATCAAAAGCTTTATTGCCAAGCCATAGGCCTTTACAATGTACGATATGCACTGTTAAAAACAACCATAAATTTTCAAACAAGGCCATAGACATACTGTATCAGACAATATCAATAGACTTCCAATAGGGTAAAGGAAAACGAGGTGATCTTAATACTACCTCCTAGGGTTCAGATGGCAAGTCTGTGGCATACTTTGCCCGTATTTTTTGCGCAGCAAGGGCGAAAAGTGCTACCCAATGCGTAACTGGAGGGTCCTGATCCGATAAAAGACGGACAATAATTTGTTGAGGGGAACCCTGTCGGATCAGTAGACCATCTAAAAATTTGGCTCTGGGATGAGAATATAATGGGTATTCCAGCATATAGTGGGGTAGATCTTCGACCACCCCGTGCCACAGATACATAAGCACTGTGCCCGGGGGACCTGGTTATATCGACCTAACAGGACCACAGTCGGCATTGTTTGAAATCTTGGAGCAGTGAATGCTTGCCTAAGACTTGGTGAAGTAAAATAAGTCAGGTAACTTGCCCTCTGGTGGTCCATCTTAATTGCCCAGAACCAACTTGAGAATTTGGAGTTGCTAATGGCCAGCCGATCAATCCAGTAACAATGTTGGAAAATTGCCTCTTTCAACTTGGCTCGATTCAACACAGTTAAGTGTGTTGTGGTTATATGATACGAATGGTATAAGCTCAATAGTCTGGAGCCCCAAAAGCTATCCCTTGAGGCCAGTTCATAAATTTTGATAGTTTGGTGGGGGCAGTTTTTAAAGATTCCCAATAATTAAACAGAGCATAATGAGCTCGGGTGCTAACTGGAGGAAGACCAAGCTCTGCTCGAAGAAATGCCGCTGGGGTACCCGGGGGTAAACACAAGAGTTTTCTTAAAAAACTGTTTTGAATTACCTCAAGGGTAGGCATAATGGATCTCTCCCAACCCCAAATAGGAACTCCATATAAAATCTGGGGAAGAACTTTATTTATAAAAAAATTTAGGGCAGGGAGAACAAGATTGCCTCCAACAGACCTATAAAAACTCAGGATAGCACCACAAGATCTCAAAGCTATCATTTTGATGTAATTTATATGTTTTTTCCAGGAAAGATTATCCTGGAAATAAATTCCCAGATACTTGATAGCATAGCATTGCTCGATTGTGTGGCTACCTACCGACCATAAAAAGTTTCGATGCCTCTTACCAAAAACCATGACTTTGGTTTTGGAATAGTTAATCCGGAGGTTTTCTTCAGCACAAAATGTGCTACATTTCTTAAGCAGTCTCCTTAAACCTACACGTGTCATGGACAACAGGACCATGTCGTCAGCATGCAATGGTAGCGACAGTTTCCTATTTCCAATCACAGGGGGGGGGGGGAATTCTGGCCCCATCAATTCCGTAGTTATTGCATTAAGATAAAAATGGAAAAGAATTGGGGCCAGTAGACAGCCCTGCTTAACTCCCATTTGTATAAGAATGGAATCTGTAAGAGTGCCTGTGACGCCCACCCTAACTCTGGCACAATTGTCAGAGTATAATTCTCTAATGAGAAAGAGGAGGCGCTTATCTATATTGGTATTAGGTCCACAGCCTTGCTCTATCTATAGAATCAAAAGCCACTGCTAAGTCGACAAAGGCTGCATACAAATGTTTCGTAGGGCCAAGCATGCTTTTTCTTGCAAGATAGTATACACATGGACATCACCAAATGGTCAATATAGGAATCAAATTGATTGTATAATTGGAAACAGAAGATGGAGAAGTTCCATACTTTCTGCAAAAACAAGACCAGGAGCAGACTGCGGTACAGATCATGAACTGATCATATTGAAAATCAGAGTAAAGCTAAAGAAGACCAACAAAGCAATCATAATGCCAAAATACAATTTAAATAACATCCCAGAAGCATATAAAGATCAAATAAGGAACAGGTTTGAGGCTTTAAACTTAGTTGACAGAGAACTAGAAGAACTATGGAATGAAGTCAGAGGCGTTATCAGAGAAGAATGCAAAAAGACAATACCTCTGGTTAAAAAGAAAGACCTCAATGAATGACTGAAGAAACTCTTAAAATGGTTAAAGAGAGAAGGAAAGCAAAAGCAAAAGGAGATAGAAACACGGTCAGAACCCTAAATGCAACAATACAGCGACTAGTACGTAGGGACAAAGAGAACTATAACAATAGTTACTGTATAGAAATAGAAGAGGACAAAAAGGGTAGAACAAGAGCCCTGTTCCAAAAGATTAGAGAAATGAAAGGGATATTTAAACCACGAGTAGGGATGCTGAATCAACATGGGAACACATTGACTGACCGAGATGAAATAAAAGGAAGATGGAAGCAATACACTGAAGAACTCTATAAAAGAGATGCAAGGATGACAGATTCATTCATGGAGGAACTATATGATGAACGTCAAAAAGACTAAAGTAATGGCAATAGAAGATTTATGCAACTTTACAGTGGACAATGAGGAAATTGAACTTGTCAAGGATTATCAATACCTCAGCACAATCATTAACCAAAATGGAGACAATAGTCAAGAAATCAGAAGGCTAGGACTGGGTAGGGCAGCTGTGAGAGAACTAGAAAAGGTCCTCAAATGTAAAGATGTATGACTGAACACTAAAGTCAGGATAATTCAGACTATGGTATTTCCGATCTCTATGTATGGATGTGAAAGCTGGATAGTGAAAAAAGCTGATAAGAGAAAAATCAACTCATTTGAAATGTGGTGTTGGAGGAGAGCTTCGCGCATGCCATGGACTGCGAAAAAGACAAATAATTGGGTGTTAGAACAAATTAAACCAGAGCTATCACTAGAAGCTAAAATGATGAAAATGAGGTTATCGTACTTTGGACATATCATGAGAAGACATGATTCACTAGAAAAGATGATAATACTGGGGAAAACAGAAGGGAGTAGAAAAAGAGGAAGGCCAAACAAGAGATGGATTGACTCCATAAAGGAAGCCGGAGACCTGAACTTACAAGATCTGAGCAGGGTGGTTCATAACAGATGCTCTTGGAGGTCACTGATTCATAGGGTCGCCATAAGTCGTAGTCTACTTGGAGGCACATAACAACAAACACAATCAAAGGCTTGGCTATAATCTATAAAGCACAGAGTGATTTCCTTCTGAAATTCCATGCTCCGTTCCATTATCCAACACATGTCCTTTGTTCTTCTCTAGTAGCTCGATGAGTGCCTTCTGACCTGGGGGTCTCATCTTCCAGCACTATCTTGTGTTGCATTGTGGATACTCTGTTTATAGGGTTTTCGTGGTAAGAGATACTCAGATGTGGTTTCCCACTGCCTTCCTCTGAGTCTGGATGCATCTTAGTCTGGTGTCTCAGCTTTGACCATTCCGCCTTGGGTGCCCCTGCTAGGAGTCTAGCCTCTTGGTCTAGACTCCTGACGGCATTGCTCTCAGCTTCTTCAACACTCTCAAACCCCCTCACCACGTTAAGGTGTGCATCCTAGAGGGGGTTAGCTTTTCTGCAATCTCCTTATCCTACTTTTGCACACCTTTGACTCCCTTGTCATCCAAGGGTCCAATTGCCTCCCTAGCCTAGTCCTACTCAGAGTAGACCCATTGAAATTAATGATCCTAAGTTAATCATGTCTATTAACGTCAGTGGGTCTACTCTGAGTAGGACTAGCACTGAATGCCACCCAATGTATTCAAAGAATTCTTTGTTGTTGGTCTTCCTGCTTTTATCGCCCCTAATTGCCTGCTTGTGTCTCTTTTGCCAAACTTTGTGTTGTCTTCATTTGGACAATGGACAGACTTGGCGTGAGGCAGGTTTCCATGTTCCTATGTAAGCAACATCAGAGACTCAACTCAGATGACAGTTGTAATTTCAGAAGGAAGAACAGCAGCTGGAAACAGGAATTTCAGTTAAGTGGATGAATTTCTACCACTGCTGTGCCTCCTGCCTATTGGTACCTGTCTGCCTTCATCAGGGAATGGGCTTCCAACAATCTTGGAGGGGGGGTGTCTTTAGATTCTGTTAGATGGAGCTTCCTTTGACTGAAGAACAGAATCTGCCACATGGCCCCCCGCCTATCTCTGACTGGCTCTCGGGACTCACACTTTTCCTGATGCTATGTGGTATTTTTCACCACCATATTATGTGCCAGGACAGAGTCTGTGATGCAAACCGTACACTTCCTTTTCTGCAAGATCTTCCTCCTCTTGAGACTGGCCTTGCCACAGAACATGCCTCTCTCTATAGCCTGCCACCATCTTGTGCCCTGGGTCTCCGTCTAAACCATTCGAGAAGATGGAGAGCCGCCTGGACTTGCACACTCTGCCACTTTGGCCAACAACTCAAGCACAAAAGGGATGGTAGGGCTGGGTCAGGACAACGATGTGAATGTTCAACAATGCTGTGATCAGCAGAAGGGGAAGCAGCCTCTGGCCTTCCCAACAAACACATGCACATAATCAGGACTCCTCTGCCATGAAAGCTGACCAGTGGGGCAGCCTTGTCTCCAACATGCATCTGGTTGGCCACACTTGGGGGGTCACCTTGGCCTCATCCAGCAGAAACAGTGAAGGGGGAAAGCAAACAGCAAGAAATTAAACGTGCTGTGAGGTGGTCCTGCACAGCCTCTCCCCCCCGACATCCAACATCAAAGAGCATGCAGGGGAGGGGGATGACACAGTAGCAAAGAGGTGGTTTCACGCTGCCAGGAGCCACCACCACACTCCACTCTGCCCGGTCTCGAAGGACTGCTGCCAACGGCCCCCAAGGGATGTTGCGCTCTGCCTGGCTGCCACAGGGACAGGGACATGCCCAGGTGCCCCAGGCTGCCTTGCCCTTCACCTACCGTGCCGCTCGCCACATGGCCCGCTTCTCTGCCTCCAGGGCCCGGCGCTCTGCTGGGGAAAGCTCGTTCTCGTGGGCACTGAGGAGCTCTGGACTCTGCATGCGAAGACGCTCTTGATGCCGCCTCTCTGCTTTGGCTGTCCTCACCGGTGCACCAGGCTCACTGCCTCTGGGGTGAGCTGGACTCACCCTGGTCAGAAGAGAGGATGACTCAGGGTGGGAAGGCACAGGGACACCCAACATGCACGAGAGGCGATCTGCTCCACACACACACCAGCGTCCTCCTTACCCAGCCGTGGATGTGGGCCGCTGCTCCAGCCGCAAGCCCTCCTCCAGTGAATTCCTCTGTGAGCCGTTGTGCCTCTCGGGCTCTGCAAACCTGGGAGAGAGACAGAGCTCTTAGGCACAGCCCAAGCAGGGGCCCACTTCAGCAGAACCTGTGCCTAGGAGATGAGGAGGGTGGAAATATTTCTGAACATCCCAGCCAGCAGAGAGGGGAAAGCCAGACTGGAACTAGGCAACTGAGAGCAGTGGGGCACAACAGCCAGACACAGAAGCCAAAGACACCTTCCAGAGGCATCTGGAAAGAGACACAGCCTGCACAGAGGTGTTTACAGACTCATAAATGCCAGAGGGCTTCAGATAATTCCACGCTGCGGATCATTAGGAAAGGCATTGAAAATAAACCTGCTGATAACACAAGGTCATTATATAAACATATTTTTATTATTATTATTAAATTTTATTTATACCCCGCCTTTCAGCCAAAGGCCCTCAAGGTGGCTTACAAAGAGAAATAAACACAGGTATAAAAATACAATATAAAATACAATATTTTTATTTATTTATTTATTTTATTTATCATTAAACTTATATACCGCCCGACTAGCAACCAGCTTTCTGGGCGGTGAACATAAAAACATATACAATAAAATTACAGGATCTGATATAACAAATACATAAAAACCATCTAAAATGAAATTACAACATTTACTTAATTAACTTAAATTAAAATGCCTCAGAGAAGAGAAAGGTCTTAACTTAGCGCCGAAAGGATAATAGTGTCGGCGCCAAGCGTACCTCCTCGGGGAGACTGTTCCACAATTCGGGGGCCACCACTGAGAAGGCCCTTGATCTTGTTACTACCATCTGGGCCTCCCTGTGGGTCGGGACCCGGAGGAGGGCCTTCGTAGTAGACCATAGTGTACAAGCCGGTTCGTATCGGGAGAGGCGTTCCAGCAGATATCGTGGTCCTGCGCTGTATAAGTCTTTATAGGTTAGTACCAACACTTTGAATCTAGCCCGGAAGCATATTGGAAGCCAGTGCAGGTGGGCCAGAACAGGTGTTATATGCTCAGACCGCTTGGTTCTTGTTAGCAGTCTGGCCGCCGCATTTTGCACTAGCTGTAGCTTCCGAACCGTCTTCAGAGGTAGCCCTATGTAGAGCGCGTTACAGTAGTCCAAACGTGAGGTTACCAGAGCATGTACCACTGATGTAAGGTCCTCCTTACTCAGATAGGGACATAGCTGGGCTACCAACCGAAGTTGGTAGAACGCATTCCGTGCCACCGAGGCTACATGAGCCTCAAGTGACAGGGAAGAGTCTAAAACGACTCCCAGACTACGAACCTGCTCCTTCAGGGGGAGTGTAACCCCGTCCAGGACAGGGTATGTATCCACCGTCTGACCAGAGAAACCATGCACCAGCAGCATCTCAGTCTTATCAGGATTGAGTCTCAGCTTGTTAGTTCTCATCCAGTCCATTGTCGCGTCCAGGCAACGGTTCAGCACATCGACCGCCTCACCTGAAGAAGATGAAAAGGAGAAGTAGAGCTGCGCGTCATCAGCATACTGATGACAATGCACTCCAAATCTCCGGATGACCGCACCCAACGGCTTCATATAGATGTTAAAAAGCATGAGAGACAAAACTGAACCCTGAGAGACCCCATATTGGAGAGCCCACGGTGTCGAACAATGTTCCCCAAGTATTATCTTCTGGAGACGGCCCGCCAAGTAGGAGCGGAACCACTGCCAAGCAGTGCCTCCAACACCCAACTCCGCAAGCCTCTCCAGAAGGATACCATGGTCGATGGTATCAAAAGCCGCTGAGAGATCAAGGAGGATCAACAGAGTTACACTCCCTCTGTCTCTCTCCCGACATAGGTCATCAAACAGGGCGACCAAGGCCGTCTCGGTGCCAAAACCGGGCCTGAAACCCGACTGAAATGGGTCTAGATAATCGGTTTCATCCAATAGCACCTGGAGCTGGTCAGCAACCACTCGTTCCAAGATCTTGCCCAAGAATGGAACAATAAAAGCAATACAATTTACAAAAAATTAATTAAATAACAAATAACATTGATGAGACCCCCAGGTCAGAAGGCACTCACCGAGCTACTGGGGAAGAACAAAGGACAAGTACGAGTAACACTGTGACTAATGACGCAGCTGGGTCAAAGCTGAAAGGAAGCCCCAGAGGCAGATGCACACAGATGCGAAAGGAGAGTCCGGAGTTGTACGACGCACACAATAGGAACATGGAATGTGAGAAGCACGAACCAGGGAAAGTTAGAAATTGTCAAGCAAGAAATGGAACATATTAACATTCCAATACTTTGCGTGAGTGAATTAAAAAGGACTGGAATGGGACATTTCCAATCAGGCAACTACAAAATATTTTATGCAGGAAATGAGAAATCAAGAAGAAACGGGGTTGCTTTAATAGCGGGAAGTGATGTAGCAAAAGCAATTAGGAGCTACAACGCAAGGTCTAAGCGAGTGATATCAATGAGATTAAACGGGAAACCTATTAACATAACCATCATCCAAGTCTACACTCCAACATCAAACGCAGAACAAGAAGAATTGGAGAGATTTTACGCAGAAGTACAGGAAGAAATTGATCACACACCAAAACAAGATATGATAATCATGGGGGACTGGAATGCAAAAGTAGGGAACAGAGAAAAACTAGGAATTGTGGGGAAATGGGGCTTAGGTGACAGAAATGAAGCAGGAGAAAGACTTATTGAATTCTGTGAAGCCAATGATTTGTTTCTTGCCAACACATTTTTTGAGCAACCAAAAAGACGACTGTACACGTGGACATATGGTCAATATAGGAATCAAACTGATTATATAATTGGAAACAGAAGATGGAGAAGTTCCATACTTTCTGCAAAAACAAGACCAGGAGCAGACTGCGGTACAGATCATGAACTGATCGTATTGAAAATCAGAGTAAAGCTAAAGAAGAACAACAAAGCACTCATAATGCCAAAATACAATTTAAATAACACCCCAGAAGCATATAAAGATCAAATAAGGAACAGGTTTGAGGCTTTAAACTTAGTTGACAGAGAACCAGAAAAACTATGGACTGAAGTCAGACTCATGATCAGGGAAGAATGCAAAAAGACAATACCTCTTGTTAAAAAGAGAGAAAGACCTTAATGGATGACTGAAGAAACTCTTAAAATGGTTAAAGAGAGAAGGAAAGCAAAAGCAAAAGGAGATAGAAACATGGTCAGAACCCTAAATGCAACTATACAACGACTAGTACATAGGGACAAAGAAAACTATTACAATAGTTATTGTATAGAAATAGAAAAGGACAACAAAATGGGAAGAACAAGAGCCCTGTTCCAAAAGATTAGAAAAATGAAAGGGAAATTTAAACGACGAGTAGGGATGTTGAATAATCAACAGGGGAACACACTGACTGACCGAGATGAAATAAAAGGAAGATGGAAGCAATACACTGAAGAACTCCATAAAAGAGATGCAAGGATGACAGATTCATTTACGGAGGAACCATATGATGAAGAACCAGAAATTTTAGAATGTGAGGTGAAAGCTGCTCTTAAAATTCTTGGAAGAAACAAATCACCAGGAATAGACGGCATACCAATAGAGTTGCTACAAGCTACTGAGACTGAATCTCTCCAAATTTTGACAAAAATTTGTCAAGAAATATGGAAAACTAAACAATGGCCCACAGACTGGAAACGTTCAATATATATCCCACTTCCAAAGAAAGGGGATCCCAGAGAATGCAGTAATTACCGAACTATTGCCTTAATATCCCATGCAAGTAAAGTAATGCTCAAGATTCTACAACAAAGGCTCTTGCCATATATGGAGCGAGAAATGCCAGATGTCCAAGCAGGATTTAGAAAGGGAAGAGGCACCAGAGATCATATCACAAACATACGTTGGATAATGAAATGGAGCAAGGAATTTCAGAAGAAAATCACCCTGTGCTTTATAGATTACAGCAAAGCCTTTGACTGTGTAGATCATGAAAAACTATGGAATGCTTTAAAAGAAATGGGGGTGCCACAGCATCTGATTGTCCTGATGCACACCCTATACTCTGGACAAGAGGCTACTGTCAGGACAGAATATGGAGAAACTGATTGGTTCCCCATCGGAAAGGGTGAGAGACAGGGGTGTATTTTATCACCCTATTTGTTTAATCTGTACGCAGAACATATCATACAGAAAGCGGGATTGGACCAAGATGAAGGAAGTGTGAAAACTGGAGGGAGAAATATCAATAATTTAAGATATGCAGACGATACCATACTACTAGCAGAAACCAGTAATGATTTGAAACGAATGCTGATGAAAGTTAAAGAAGAAAGCACAAAAGCAGGACTACAGCTGAAAATCCAAAAGACCAAAGTAATGACAACAGAAGATTTATGTAACTTTACGGTTGACAATGAGGACATTGAACTTGTCAAGGATTATCAGTATCTCGGCACAGTCATTACCCAAAATGGAGACAATAGTCAAGAAATCAGAAGAAGGCTAGGACTGGGTAGGGCATAAGAAGATAAGAACATAAGAAGAGCCTGCTGGATCAGGCCAGTGGCCCATCGAGTCCAGCATCCTGTTCTCACAGTGGCCAACCAGGTGCCTGGGGGAAGCCCGCAAGCAGGACCAGAGTGCAAGAACACTCTCCCCTCCTGAGGCTTCCGGCAACTGGTTTTCAGAAGCATGCTGCCTCTGACTAGGGTGGCAGAGCACAGCCATCATGGCTAGTAGCCATTGATAGCCCTGTCCTCCATGAATTTGTCTAATCTTCTTTTAAAGCCGTCCAAGCTGGTGGCCATTACTGCATCTTGTGGGAGCAAATTGCATAGTTTAACTATGCGCTGAGTAAAGAAGTACTTCCTTTTGTCTGTCCTGAATCTTCCAACATTCAGCTTCTTTGAATGTCCACGAGTTCTAGTATTATGAGAGAGGGAGAAGAACTTTTCTCTATCCACTTTCTCAATGCCATGCATAATTTTATACACTTCTATCATGTCTCCTCTGACCCGCCTTTTCTCTAAACTAAAAAGCCCCAAATGCTGCAACCTTTCCTCGTAAGGGAGTCGCTCCATCCCCTTGATCATTCTGGTTGCCCTCTTCTGAACCTTTTCCAACTCTATAATATCCTTTTTGAGATGAGGCGACCAGAACTGTACACAGTATTCCAAATGCGGCCGCACCATCGATTTATACAACGGCATTATGATATCGGCAGCTCTGAGAGAACTAGAAAAGGTCCTCAAATGCAAGATGTATCACTGAACACCAAAGTCAGGATCACTCAGACCATGGTATTCCCGATCTCTATGTATGGATGTGAAAGTTGGACAGTGAAAAAGGCAGATAAGAGAAAAATTAACTCGTTTCAAATGTGGTGCTGGAGGAGAGCTTTGCGCATACCATGGACTGTGAAAAAGACAAATAATTCGGTGTTAGAACAAATTAAACCAGAACTATCATGAGAAGGTAAAATGATGAAACTGAGGTTATCATACTTTGGACACATCACGAGAAGACATGATTCACTAGAAAAGACAATAATGCTTGGAAAAACAGCTGGGAGTAGAAAAAGAGGAAGGCCAAACAAGAGATGGATTGATTCCATAAAGGAAGCCACGGATCTGAACTTACAAGATCTGGGCAGGGTGGTTCAGGACAGATGCTCTTGGAGGTCGCTGATTCCTACAGTCGCCATAAGTCGTAATCGACTTGAAGGGACATAACGACAACAAAAACAACATTATAATAACAGATAAAATTAAATAACAAATAACATTATCATTATCGGCACCGCCAAGAAAGAGCAGGTGGTGTTGGGGGGGCGGCAGCTCCCGAGAGGCAGAAGGGTGACAGGCATTCGTTAGAGCGAAGCTGTTTGCTGTCTCCGCGTTGTCTTCCTCTCCATGTCCTCAGGCTCGCTCAGCGGCTGCTCCCCGCGCTTCTGCTGCTGGTGCTGGTTTATGTTGGGGGGTGGCTGTGGGAGCTCAGGCTCAGGGACCTGGGCCTTGCCTGGAGCAGGAGGAGGAGGACACGGCGGCGGCAGCTGTTGTCGAGCAGGAGGCCTCACGCCGGGAGGCCCCACACAAGAGGCCCCGCGCCAGGCTGCTGCTGGGCAGGAGGCACCGGGCTCACAAATGGTCTCTTCCGCTATTGCGAGTTGAGGCGCAGCCCACAAGCAAGATGGCTGAGACATTTCACTGGCACCAGTCCCAACTGCAAGATGCCGGAGTGCCGTTGGCGTGAAGTGAGGGTTGTCTGCGTCACGTGACAGGCAGAATGGGTGTGTGTGTATCCCCGTGGAAGAGTGAAGGGAGTCGGCTGAACGGTCGCAGCTGGAAGAAAAGGGAAAACAAAGCGGCGCGGCCCAGCACTGGAGAACCGGAGACACGCCAGTCGCCATGGATACACCCGGCGCCAACATGGCGGCCAGGGAGCAGCCACCCTCACTGCCTCCACCACCGCCTCCACTGAGGATGTCACGCAGGAAGGTGAGAGAGCAGAGACTTTTAGCCAGAGGTTTACTAGCAATAAGGGAAATCACTTCTGGCTCCTGGTGGCTGATGCAAGAAGCACTGGAGAGTTCACAAGCCTTCTGTCTCCCCAGTATATTCAAGGGAAGGTGTTGTTAACACCAGCAAGAGCTTCTCCTGTGCTAGCCTTCTCTGGAGGAATCAGGTGGATGTGCTTCAAGAAAATGAAGGCATCACAAGAAGACCTTCACTCTGATCACAAGCAGAGCTGAAGAGAAAGAGGTGTCTTTGGAGATCAGATAATACCTGGCATCCACCTCGTTGACTTTTCACTCATGCACAGCTTTGATAAGGTCCAATGTCTGTATATGAGTTAATAATTTTTTGTGAAGATCTTTTCTGTTAAAAAGTTAATAGTTACACAACTCTCCCTTCTACACCGAAGCACCAGCCATTCACACAATACTTATATATGATGTGACCACATTTGGAATACTGTATATAGCTCTGGTCGCCCCACCTCAGAAAGGATGAAAAGGTTCAGAAAAGGGCAACCAACATAAGAACATAAGAAGAGCCTGCTGGATCAGGCCAGTGGCCCATCTAGTCCAGCATCCTGTTCTCACAGTGGCCAACCAGGTGCCTGGGGGACGCCCGCAAGCAGGACCCGAGTGCAAGAACACTCTCCCCTCCTGAGGCTTCCGGCAACTGGTTTTCAGAAGCATGCTGCCTCTGACTAGGGTGGCAGAGCACAGCCATCACGGCTAGTAGCCATTGATAGCCCTGTCCTCCATGAATTTGTCTAATCTTCTTTTAAAGCCATCCAAGCTGGTGGCCATTACTGCATCTTGTGGGAGCAAATTCCATAGTTTAACTGCGCTGAGTAAAGAAGTACTTCCTTTTGTCTGTCCTCAATCTTCCAACATTCAGCTTCTTTGAATGTCCACGAGTTCTAGTATTATGAGAAAGGGAGAAGAACTTTTCTCTATCCACTTTCTCAATGCCATGCATAATTTTATACACCAAAATGATCAAGGGGATGGAGCAACTCGCCTATGAGGAAAGCTTGCAGCATTTGGGGCTTTTTAGTTTACAGTAAAGGCGGGTTAAAGGTGATATGATAGAAATGTATAAAATAATGCAGGTTGTGGAGAAAGTGGATAGAGAAAAGCTTTTCTCCCTCTCCCCTAACAGTAAAGCCGTGGACATTCAATGAACCTGAATGTTGGAAGATTCAGATAAGAGAAAGTCCTTCTTCACACAGTGCAGTTAAACTGTGGCATTTCCTCCCACAGGAGACAGTGATGGCAGCCAACTTGGATGGCTTTAAATGAGGATTAGACAAATCCATGGTGGATAAGGCTCTCTACGGCTACTAGGCCAGGATGGCTGTGCTCTGCCTCCACAGTCGGGGGCAGGATAAGAACATAAGAACATAAGAAGAGCCTGCTGGATCAGGCCAGTGGCCCATCTAGTCCAGCATCCTGTTCTCACAGTGGCCAACCAGGTGCCTGGGGGAAGCCCGCAAGCAGGACCAGAGTGCAAGAACACTCTCCCCTCCTGAGGCTTCCGGCAACTGGTTTTCAGAAGCATGCTGCCTCTGACTAGGGTGGCAGAGCACAGCCATCACGGCTAGTAGCCATTGATAGCCCTGTCCTCCATGAATTTGTCTAATCTTCTTTTAAAGCCGTCCAAGCTGGTGGCCATTACTGCATCTTGTGGGAGCAAATTGCATAGTTTAACTATGCGCTGAGTAAAGAAGTACTTCCTTTTGTCTGTCCTGAATCTTCCAACATTCAGCTTCTTTGAACGAAGACACATTTTGAAGGATGCTTTTGAATCCCAATTGCTGGCAATTGCAGGAGGGCTCTTGCACACAGGTCCTGCTTGGGGTCTTCCTATGGGCATCTGGGTGGCCACTGTGAGAACAGGATGCTGGACTAGAGGAGCCGGTGGCTTTATCCAACAGCCAAGCTCTTCTTATGTTCTAAAATAATACATTACAAATATACAAAGTATTCATCTAGACCTCCGCCCAATATTTAAATATAAGGTATCACCCCTACCCAATATAGGAATGAACATCAGAATCTCCACGAGAAGCCGGATGACTAGTGCTGTCCAAATGCCCTGGAAGATCAAGACAGGAAAGATGACAGTGATGGCGTTAGGCAAACTTTCCCGGGGAGCGCATTCCAAAAGCAGGGGGCTACCACAGAAGGGGCCCATTTTGTCATTGCCATCCTCTGGACTTCTCTTTGAGGAGGCACATGAAGAAGGACCTCAGATGTTCGCCTTAGGATCCAGAGAAGCTCATAGGAAGAGGTGATTCTTGAGATACTGGCGCCCTGAGCTGTGTAAGGCTTTATATCCACCTTGACTTGGGCCTGGAAACAAATTGCCAGCTAGCACAGGCAGGTTGCAACTAGAGCTATATGTTCAGACCGCCTAGTCCCAGTCAGTAGTTTGGCTGCTGCATTCTGCATTATCTGAAGCTTCCAACCCGTCTTCAAAGGCAGCCCAACATACAACACATTGCAGTAATCTAAACTAGAGGATATCAGAACACAGATCATCACCCAAGCCAGGCCATCCCCACCCAAATAAGGTTGCAGCTGGCCCACCAGCTGAAGACGGCAGAAAGCGTTCCATGCCTCTAACAACAGTGATGGATGAAAGAGCACCACCAAGCTGCACACCTGCTCCTTCAGGGAGAGTGTGACCCCATCAAGAACAGGCTGCAACTCACCCACCCAGGCTGAGGAATCTTCACTAAGAGTATCTCTGTCTTATCTGGATTGAGCTTCAGTTTGCTGGCCTCATCCAGCTCAGGCACTTACTGGTTCAGCACATCCACTGCCATGCCGGCTTGTGATGCAAAGGAGAAATAGAGCTGCATGTCATCAGCAAACTGACAAGACCACCATATTCCAAAACTCCCAGATGGCCTCCACTCAGCATTAACGTAGATATTACACAGTAGAGGGGATAAAATCCAACCTTGCAAAGCATGCCAGAGGCTTCTCAGAGCCTGACAATACCCCCAAGCAGCACCTTCTGGAGACAGCCATCCACACAGATCGACCCACTTCCAATTCCGACAGTCGCTCCAGAAGAGTACCATGGTCGATGGTACTAAAAGCTGCCAAGAGACTGAGAAGTACAGGGACACACTCCTCCGACAAAGGACAACCAGAGTGGTCTCAGTCCCAAAACCCAAACTTTAATGGATCTAGAAATTGGTCTCATTCAAGAGCAGCTGGAGCTGCTCAGCAGCCACCACCCCAGAACCTTGTCCAGGAAAGGAAGTTTGCAACCCATTTAGTTATCCAGCTCTGACAGGTCTAGGGAGGTTCTCAAGAGAGGTTCTTCTACCTGCAGCTTCTCTCAAGGGCTTGCAACCACTCCCAGGAGACACTGATCATCTGTCTGGTCCAACTGGCAGTGCCTCTCCCTACAAGATTTTACCAGCCATAACGGGAAAGGACTAAGAATGCCAGCGGTTGCCCACATCAAGACAAGCCCCTTGTCCACATACTTAAGCTGTACTAACTAAAACTTTACAAGAAAAGCTGGACCAGACTTTGGTATTTTGGACTCGTCTTGAGATTAACATGCAAGGGATTTTATCCTCAAAAAGCTTTGCAAACAGGTCACAATGGGTTTCTGAGGGTTCTACAACCTGCTTTGGACCAGCACGTAAAAGTCCCTGCCTGGATGGCATATGGAGGGTGCAGTGATGTCAGAGAAGTAACTTTTCTTTGTCACCTTCACTGCCACAGAATATGCTCAAAAATGAGCTCCCGCTAATGTGGGCTCAATTGCTTTTGTCTGGTGCTTTCCTCCACTCTCCTCTCCCACAACTCCAGGATGTTCCATGGAGCCACCCAGGGGATGCAAAGGGGTGATCGCGTCAAATGCCCAGGTCATTTCTTCATCCCACAAATTGATCACAGGAACAAAGGAACAGTCCATCTAATTCACAAGTCCTTGTCTTCACCAGGGGCAGGGAACCTGCGGGGCCTTCCAAATGTTGCTGAACTACCACTCCCATTATCCAGAGCCACTTGTAGGAGGCCAAATGGATGCACAGGCCTAAGAATTCTCTCACCTCTGTGGAGAGGAAAAGCTGCAGAAAGTCTAAATCTCACCAAGAGAAGAGCTGACTATGACAGGGAACAGTGGTAACATCCCCATCTTCGGAGCACTGTCCTCCTGCCCCACTGAGAAAAGCAGATCCAAAGTGTGTCCAGCCATATGCACTGGGCTGATGGCACGTTGGGGCAGCTGCCATGGAAGCCATGAAGAACCGCCCCAGATGCAATGGCCTCAGCGGGAATGCTGAAATCCTCCAGGACCAACAGAAGATCTTGAAATGAGATAATGAAATCAACTTCTATTACCGACTTCTGGCTGAGGGAGGATGGCGTCGGCAGCGTTTTGTCTGAGCTCCCCTTTCTGATAAGTATTTATTCCTTTGGGTCCTTTCTTTTAAGTTTGTGCAGCCGAAGAATCTCTGTGCACTGGGGAGTTTTAGCAGCTTTTACCTTGACTTGGAGGGCCATTTTAAGTTTTTTTATGCCCTATAAGTCCCTGTAGGCGAAGAATTTCCTCACATCTGGATGACTGGATTTATAGCATTGCTGTTAAAAAGCCACTACTGATAACTGCAGCTGTATTTTGTGCCGTTGGAGTCTGCAAGTGGTTGACTGGAGAGCTAAATATAGCCAAGGTCACAAGTCAAGAAAGGCAAAGAAAATAAGAGTTGGGACAGATCCCATTCCTCTCCTAGCGGCTCCTTTAACCTCGCAATAAATCACGAGCAGTCTCAGTCTCTCATATACAATGCCCCTTGAATAGAGCATGGTGCTCACAAGAACTGGCTACAAAGCTCTGGGGATTTCCCCTCTCCACCAGGACAGTCCTTCACAGAGATTGAAACTGCAAACGAAAATTACTCAGTTCTTTACAGAGAGACAATGTGGAAAAAACATGGAGGCAAATTCCAACCTGAGCCATGACTGCTCACTCGATAGGATATTCGTAGCTCCTGAGTTAAAGGAGAAAGACAACACTCCATCTTTGGCTTATGAAATTCTCCAAGCAGAGACTTCAAGTCCAAGATCACCTGCCAGGGTATCTAATGTTGCAACGACTGAGCCCTATGGGCCCCTATCCTCCGCCCCAACGGTACAGCTGGCGCACCAAGCTAGCACTTCTCCGTTTAAGTCTGCCAACTCTTTTCTGGAGACTACAAATCAGCTTCAGCCATCTTTAATCTATGAGTGGCCTCTCTCTATCATGAGGGAAATTGACCTCATTAAGTTATATCTGGACAGGAGCAATAATTTACTAACAACAATAACTGAAATTACAACGAAAATTTTATTCCAACTATCCGACGAGAATTTGGCCACTCAATCTAGCGAGGATAAGATTAAAGCAACTGTCACTGCGACAGCCTGTTCTAGCGATGTTAGGCCGCACGTCCCTAAAGTCCAGGCAAAGGAACGCAAGAAAAACAACAGCAGCAAAAATCCAGAAGTAAAAGTAAAAACATAAAAAATCCAAAGCCTCTAAAATATAAAAAAATGCAATATGGCAAATTGTTCGGGCATCTTAATGAGAGCTTTGAGGAAGTGCCCTGAAAGATGGCTAGCACCGATAGAAAGGAAGCGACTCAGGATCTGAACCAAATTACAGTAGATCCATTGGACCTACCCTCCCTTCTAACTTGGGACGTTCTCTCTGAAAATGAAACCTTAACCCCACCCATTCCCTCAGTGGGGCTTGTGGGCGGGGCTAAGGGGCATAGAGTTAAATATTGGAATTTGATTCTTAACAACAAAGATCTGGTCCTAATTAATCTTCCTAAACCTAGAAGTTTTAGCTCGCAGTTGCAATGCAAACTCCTCCTAATTAACTCCCTGAGGAATGTATCTATAAAAAACCTTGCGGTGGAGGACTTAGAATATGTAAACTATTTGCCCAACTTTGGTGCTGCTTCCCAAGTAAAGGTATCTTTCAAGGAGGCTCAAATAGCCAAGAAATTGCTTGCTTGCAGAGGCGCTCTGAATCTCCATAACATTGGGGTACAAAGAGTTTTCGATAACGTAGCCCCCCCATGCCTCTGTTTCCTAACCAGAACATCCACTTTTCTCCTCCCAAGCCCAAGATTAAATCCTCACTCCGTGTCGTGGCCTCACTGGAGGAGACGTTTACATCAGTCCACGATGACATAGAAACCCCAATTAACGCAGAGTATGATCAAGTCGCAACTTTTGTTCCACATCCTTCAGAATCACTAAATACAGTACTGGCGAGCGAGTCACTTGTTGCGGATGAAAAAGATCTCTTCGAGTCTTTTGGGGCCCTACCCGCTCAAGCTCAAGAGAATATAATTTCGAGACTGGATTCCCTCAGATCTCGGCTACTCACTTCATTCCAACCTACGAAAGGCTCCAAGCTAGTTATTCAGGCGGAAACCAACCCCGCTGCTGATAAGCATCTTACATTGGACTTTTCAGGCTCTCCTGTCCATGATGCAGAGATCGGCTCAGTCCCAATATTACTTGAATCGCCCAAGATGCTGCATCCTGAAAAAGCCTTCCTTGGACCCAGACAATTTTAACAGCTACAGGCCAGTGGCGAATGTTCCATTCCTGGGCAAGGTCTTGGAACGGGTGGTTGCTGGCCAGCTCCAGGCGCTATTGGATGAAACTGATTATCTAGATCCATTTCAATCGGGTTTTAGGCCCGGTTTTGGCACTGAGACAGCCTTGGTCGCCCTGTACGATGACCTATGTCGGGAAAGAGACAGAGGGAGTGTAACTCTGTTGATTCTCCTTGATCTCTCAGCGGCTTTTGATACCATCGACCATGGTATCCTTCTGGAGAGGCTCGCGGAGTTGGGAGTTGGAGGTACTGCTTGGCAGTGGTTCCGCTCCTACTTGGCGGGTCGTCTCCAGAAGGTAGTGCTTGGGGAACATTGTTCGACACCGCGGGCTCTCCAATATGGGGTCCCGCAGGGGTCAGTTTTGTCCCCCCTGCTTTTTAATATCTACATGAAGCCGTTGGGAGAGGTCATCAGGAGTTTTGGAGTGCGTTGTCATCAGTATGCTGATGACACGCAGCTCTACTTCTCCTTTTCATCTTCTTCAGGTGAGGCTGTCGATTTGCTGAACCGTTGCCTGGCCTCGACAATGGACTGGATGAGAGTTAACAAACTGAAGCTCAATCCAGACAAGACTGAGATGCTGTTGGTGGACGGGTTCTCTGATCGGATGGTGGATATATACCCTGTCCTGGACGGGGTTACACTCCCCCTAAAGGACCGGGTTCGTAGTCTGGGAGTCTTTTTAGACTCTTCCCTCTCACTTGAGGCTCAAGTAGCCTCGGTGGTTAGGAATGCGTTTTACCAACTTCGGTTGGTAGCCCAGCTACGTCCCTATTTGAGTAAAGAGGACCTTACATCAGTGGTACATGCTCTGGTAACCTCACGTTTGGATTACTGTAATGCGCTTTACGTAGGGCTACCTTTGAAGACAGTTCGGAAGCTACAACTAGTGCAAAATGCGGCGGCCAGATTGCTGACAAGGACCAAGCGGTCCAAGCATATAACACCTGTTCTGGCCAGCTTGCACTGGTTGCCAATATGTTTCCGGGCTAGATTCAAAGTGTTGGTATTAACCTATAAAGCCTTATACGGTGCGGGACCACGATACCTTGCGGAACGCCTCTTCCGATATGAACCGGCCCGTGCACTACGTTCTGCTACGAAGGCCCTCCTCCGGGTTCCAACTCACAGGGAGGCCCGGAGGGTGATGACAAGATCTAGGGCCTTCTCAGTGGTGGCCCCCGAACTATGGAACAGTCTCCCTGAGGAAGTACGCCTGGCGCCGACTCTGCTTTCCTTCCGGCGCCAGGTCAAAACCTTCCTATTCTCTGAAGCATTTTAAGTTACATTGATCTAATTTTAATAATGTTTATTGTATTGTTGATTGTATTTTAATATTATTTTGTTATTCATTGTATTTTTATACTATTTTATGTTCACCGCCCAGAGAGCTATCGCTAGTCGGGCGGTATATAAATTTAATAAATAATAATAAAAAAACACAAAATCCAGCCTCACTTCCTTAATGAAGCCCCCTGCCAAGGATTTCTTACTTGCCAGGAGTAAAAGCCCACCAGTGTAGGGAAATCTCTCTCTTGTCGATCACTTCTATTACCCTCACATATACTGTTTATGTAAAATGTCTAGATACTCTCAGCGACTACGCCCTAGAACAGCAAGCGATGGGACAGACGAGAGGAGAGGCGTCCCTGGACTTAAATCATAAATGTCACCCAGGATGGGATGTAAGTCTTGTTCAGCCAATTGGAACGAGTGACCACAGTGTTACCAAATCCAACAAATGTGTAAGGAGACAATTGCCAAGGATGTCTAACTCGCTGGATTTCAAAAGAGAAAACTTCTCAATAGCGAGAGGCTTGGAAAAAAGAAAGCTGAAAGGGAAAGTCAAATCTTTCTGTAGCACTTGGGCATAAACAATGCTCAGCTAGGACGTGTATCATAGGTCAGGAAAGTTACCACCAGGGCCAAGAAGATGCCAACGTGGTTAACAAGCAATGTCAAAAAAGCTCTTAAGAAGCAAGAAAACTTTCTTCAGAAGATGGAAGTTTGCTCAAATGAAAAGAAAAAAACAAACTTTGGCAAAAAGAAATGTAAGCAGGCAAAAGAGATTTAAAAAGTTCTGAGGAGCATAGGACTAAAATAACACCAAGAGCAACCATAAAAATTCTTTAAATACATTAGAAGCAGGAGACTGGCCAGATGTCAAGGAAGCTGAAAGGGAGATGGAAGAGAAGCTGAACGAATTTTCTGCATCCACTTTCAAAGCAGAAGGTACACCGCAGATCCTGGTATCTGAGCTGACATTTCAGGAAGGGAAGCCAAAGAACTGAGGCAAATAGTCACAACAAGAAGCCAACTTCCAGGAAATGAAAAGGGGGAGGAACTCTGCTTCTGAAGCAGACCCATCTGATCCCCACTGCCTGGACCATGTGCGGTTCGGCTGTCAGTCCACTTCAGAATCTGCCATCAGAGTTCATAATAAGACACTCCAAGGGCTGCTTTTTCTTCTAACAAATAACGCAGGCCACCAGGAGGCGGAGCTAGCGAGTGGGGCTCCTGCCATTACACATGTTGAAAATACTTTTGTAACCCCCCCCCCCCCCGGGAGCAACATTACTCTAGGGAAAAAATATGAGTGGGGGGGACGGGACAGCTCTCAGAACACCACTTAAGCACTTTTTTTTTTCATTTCACAAATCTGTGCAGATTCTTAAAGTGATTTTAAAAATCTTGGGGAGGAGCACGTGCAGAAATGGGCTGTCCATCCCTAATAGTAAGTCCTAAATACAGATTTAAAAGGAACAAATCACTGGGTCCAGATGGTATCCCCCCAAGAGTTGATGAAAAACTGCTAATTTTCTGATAAAACTATGTAACTTGTCCCCAAGGTCAGTCTCCGCCCCTGAGGACTGGAAAGTGGCCAGTGTCACCCCAATATTTAAAGAGGGGTGCCGGAAATCACAGGCCATTTAGCTCAACATCTGCCCCAAGAAAAAGTGGTGGAAAGAATTTTTAAGATAAGATGACCACACAACTAAAAGAACAAGTCTTCTTGAAGATGAATCAACATAGCTTCTGAAAAGGAAGATCTTGTTAACCTTGGAGAAATGTCAATATTCATAAGGCTGGTCTGATCCAGCTAATATGGTGGACTTGGGCCTTTTAAAAGCTTGTGAGAATGTTCCTCACCCAAGACTCCTGAGTAAACTTAGCAGTTATAGTATATGAGGACAGAGAGAGATGTAATGGCCCCCAACTCGGATAGCTTTAAAATGTGATTAGATAAATTCATAGACACAGCAGTGAATGGCTACTAGTTATGATGGCCATGTACAAGTTGTGGTATCAAAGGCAGCTCACCTCTGAACAGTGTTTATAAAGCCCTAAACCTCTTAGAACCAGGTGACCTGAGAGAGACAGGCAGAGAGAGAACGCCTTCTCCCGTACATACCTGCCAGGTTACCAAGATCATCACCAGAGGATCTCCTGATTGTGCCACTATCTGCAGATGTTTATCTAGCAACCACCAGGAAGGCCTTTTCCATGGTGGTGCCCACACTCTCGAAGGGCCATGGTTCAGTGGCAGAGCCCCTGCTTGCACACAGGAGGCCCCAGACTCAACCCCCAGCATCTCCCTGTAAGGCTGGGAGAGACTCCTTGGCCTGACACCTTCAAGAGCTGCTGCCAGTCAGTGTAGATAGTACTGAGCTAGATGGACCAATGGTCTGGCTCGGTATAAGGCAGCTTCCAAGGTCTCCCATGGGACCCCACCCCCACCTCACCCCCCCGGAAATAAGGCATGCGCTGACTTTGATCCAATTGCAGAACATGTATAAGCTCCCTTGTTCACCACGGCCGTTGCTGGCTGTTGATACTAACTGTTGTAGAATTTTAAATGTATATTCTTTACTATTTGAATGGACTTGATTTTAACTGTGTTTGTATATTTTTGTATTGCATTTTATGATATTACTACACACTGCCCCGAAATGCTGCATGAAAGGCAAGAAATGAAGAAATGCATGAAAGAAAACAGCAGCCACTTGAGGACATGGGCAGGGAGAGGACTGCTGGTGTGCTCAGGTCCTGCTTGTGGGCCTTTCCCCATTGGGGCATCTCTGGTTGGCCATCGAGAGGACAGGACCCTGGAGCAGATGGGCCCCCTCTGGCCTGATCTATCTAAAGGAATAGTCTTCTGACGGTCTTCACCTCTTTGTCAAAAGCTTAGTGCCTTCCAGGCATCTGTCTGCAGACTGCAACCCCAAAAGATTCTGTGTCCCAAGAACCTTCAAACTGAATCTGAGGACAAGACTATGCCCTCCTGACTCAACACCACCCCCTGGCCTGGGCAAAAGAAGGGATGGAGCACACATGGCCAGGTCCTGGCGCTTACTTACCAAGCCGTTGGAGACAGCAGGCTACTTCCATCCAGCTTCTCAACTTTGTACTCAACTCCCTCAATGAAGATACTGGAAGGCACATTTGTATCTTGGTGGTGCTTCCTCACGTCCGCCTCGTCTTCCTCCTCATCTTCCTCCTCCAGCAGCTGAGCTCGCTTCTGCTGCAGTTTGCGAGCTGTCCAAGTAAGAAAGAAATTAGTGAAACTAGAGTGCTGTTTCCACAGCCCACTCCACTCCCCTGGCCCACAAAGAAGCAAAGGGCACTTGGCTGGATGGGGCAAGCAAGTGCCTCCAAGCCGGCACAGCATTCAGCCAGCAAAGAAATGAGGGTGAGGAATCCACCTGAGTGACATACAGGCAGATGCACCTCTTCTTTCCTGCCAGACCTTACCATCGCCCCCTCCCTGCAGATGATGAGGCTCCTCCAGAGGAGCCCCACCCCTCACCAGAGTCAAAGAGGTGGGGGAGGGAGACCTCCCAAGCAACAACTGTTGCTTCAGGGCCGTAGTCCCTCCTTCCGCTGAAGTCCACCTGACATCTGAGGGCTTCTTGACTAGTAGCCACGATGGGACTGCAAATGGAAGGTTCCCAGCTGGGATGCTCCAGGGAGAAGGGGCTCAGTCAGGCAGCAGTCAACCAGGACTGTCAAGGGGAGGCCTCATATTCGCTCAGCCTGCGGGCCCTGAAGAGGCCGTGCCCAGCAGGAATGGCCAGCAGCAGAACCTCTCCCATCTTCAACACACCTTCCTCCTCCTTCATTTTCTTCAAGTCTTCTTCCCCAACCAGAGAGACACGCTTTGGGGGCTTCTCTGCCGGCTGCTGCTTCAACTCCACTTCAAAGTACTTCTGCCTCTCGCGGAAGGATCTTTGTTCTGGACTGTGCAGACCTCCTGACAACGGAGCCTGCAGCGGTGGCAGCAGCAAAAGGTTGCTGCAGAGTTTAGCCTTCCCACACTTCCTGAACCCCTCCCTCCCGCACCCACCCTGCAACTCACTTCAGAGAGGACGTGAGGCTTCTCTGGACTTTTCTGGCTCTGCGGCTCCTGAGGGAGGTGAGGAAGACAACTGCTAGGACAACCGCAGAGCGCTCTCTGCTTCCCCAGCCCCCTTGACCCCCCCCAAGGTGCCCTCCACCCAAAAGCCCATCCCAGCTCACCTTGAACTCCAGCGGCAGGTGCGGAACTGGGACAGCTGCAAAGGCCTTATAGGCCTGCTTGGCGCTGATGGGGAGCTCCTCTGGAGAAGGAGGCCTGGGAGGCTGGGGCTGAGGTGAAAGCAGGCAGTTGTGTCTGAAGATCAAGTGCAGGGCCAAGGAGGGGAGGGGGATGCAAGAGCAGAAGTGGCCCCAGGCAGCAAGGGCAGCGCATGCGAGCAATGTCCATCTTCCAAGGCCCTTTGGGACACTACGCAGCCCACCAGCAGCCCTCCGCCCCCACCCAGGCTGCCCGAGGGGGGCTCCTGACAGGGTTGAGGGAAGACTTACAGAGTTGTGGGTGCTGGAGCACAGCTCAGGCTGCTGGAATGGATTGGGACCGTCCCGGCCTTCGGAGGCTGAAAGGGCTGGGGGTGGGCACACGCGGGAGACTGGCTGGATCATCCCTGGCTTGGTCTGCGGACAGGCGACAGAGACAAGCGGGGGGAGTGATGTCAATCAACCACAAACCAAAACAAAGCAGAATAAAAACCAACATCTAAAACAAAACACAAGCAACTGTGTCAGGAAAAAGTAGAAACCTGAACCAGTGCCTGTCCTCAGTGATGGATTAGATGAAGGTGAACAAGTTGAAATTAACGCCAGACAAGACAGAAATGCTCGTCAGTTGTAGGGCTAAACTAGAAACGTGGAATGTACCTGTGTTAGACGGGGTTACACTCCCCCTGAAGACTCAAGTCCGCAGCTTGGGTGTGCTTCTGGACTTGGCTTTGAACCTGGAAGCTCAGGTTTCTGCTGCGTCCAGGAGCGCTTTTGCCCAGTTAAGAATGGTTCGCCAGCTGCGCCCATTTTTAGAGATGTCTGATCTGACGAAGGTAACTCACGCTTTAGTTACATCCCGGCTTGACTACTGCAACGCACTCTACATGGGGCTGCCTTTGAAGACAGTTCGGAAGCTTAAATTGGTTCAACGTGCAGCAGTAAGAATGCTGACAGGGGCTGACATTCGTGCCCATACAACCCCCCTATTGCAACAGCTTCACTGGTTGCCGATTTGCTTCCGGACTCAATTCAAGGTGCTGGTGTTGGCCTTTAAAGCCCTTCACGGCCTGGGCCCTGTCTATCTGTCCGATCGGTTGTCTTCTTATGAACCCCCCCGTTCTCTCAGGTCCTCCGATAATTCGTTCCTTAGGATACCTTCATCCACACAAGTTCATCTTTCAGGAACCAGAGACAGGGCGTTCTCTGTTATCGCCCCTAGACTCTGGAATTCCTTGCCAATAGAGGTCCGGTCGGCCTCCTCGCTTCCGGCATTCCGTCGCCAGGTCAAGACGTTCCTTTTCCGTCTCGCATTTAACCTGGACTGAGGAATAGGAAGTCTCTTGACCATGAGAGACTATGGAGTAATTATGTTGTTTATTTTACCGTATATAGTTTTACTATTTTAACCTTATCATATAAGTTTGTATTTATGGTTGTATGTCTTGTTTTTATAAGGTATTTTTGTCTAGGTTCTTTTATTATAGAGTTGTTCGCCGCTCTGAGCTTTCCAGGAAGATAGAGCAGCATAGAAATGTTTTAAATAAATAAATAAACTCTGTGAGCAACTACTACTCATGACATATGAAAAAAATATTATGACGCTTTAATACAAAGAATAAATTGAGTGCAATTAAATTCAAACTATACATCCATAAGCACAAGTCAGCATAGTCGGCCCGATCCTGTGGAACTCTCTCCCAACTGAGATTAGACAGGTGCCCTCCATGCTGAACTTCCGGCACATGACTAAGACTTTCTTGTTCCAACAGGCATTTTAATGTAGTGTTTGGTTTTATGATGATTTTATTGTTTTATTTTATGTATGGCTTGTTTTTATGTACACCTCTTAGAAATGCAAATTATTACATGGTAAATAGATAAATAAAAAAAGCATAACTCATCAACCAAAGTATGTGAACAACAATCTACATCAAAACCCAAATGGCTTTCAACCATGCATCCTCACTTTTGACTTCCAGGCGTCTCTTGAAGACTTTTTTATGCTGAGAGGCAGCCTATGGAGTTGTTTAAAATTTTATTGAGTAGCCAGTCATTTTAAGGATCATTCTGTACTGCTTTGAATGATTTTTTAACATGTTTATACAACTGTTCACCACCCTGAAATTTTCTGAAAGGACAGTATATAAATGAAAAAATGAATACAGGACTTCCTCAGTGGTTCAAAAATGCATCAAAAGATACATTGTTTCCTGACTCCAGAGGAGAGGTAGCTGCCTCAGCTGGGCCAGAGGAAATGCAAGTGAGGCAGCTCTCAGACAGCGAGTGAACAAACAGGGAGAGCTAACAGGAGTTGGGGCAGCAGAAGCGTAGTGAGGAAGAGACAAAGTCAAAAAGGTGAATGACTTGGAGCAATCCCAGAAGGCTGTCTGTTCTGAGTCACTGTGTGTGCTCAGCTGGGTAGGTGGAAAGACTGAAGGGCTCCAGAGCAGCTTGAGTGGAAGGGGCGTGGCCTGATAGCTATTGACTGAAGGGGCGTGGCCTGATAATCACTGATAGTTGCACTCATTTATGTATGCTGGGAGTTTCATTCTCTTTCCTGACTCCAAACTGAGCGGAGCAGAGGAAGCTGCCTCGGCTGGTTCAGAGGATATACAAAGGAGTCTCAGAGAGCGAGTGAACAGAGCAAGTGAACCAGGAGAGCTAACAGGGGTTTGGAAGCAGAGTTCAGCAGGGAACATCAAGGTGGGTGTTCCTAACAAATAAACTTCCTGTAGCACGCATCATATATCAGTGAGATAACCTTCAAGGAGGACAGGACCAAGCACGGATCATTCCAATACAAGCAGGAAGACAGAAAAGAAAGGTAATAGAGACTATGGATGGAAAGGACACTCCAGTGGTGGTGACCTGCAAGGTGTGTGCAATGTTTGGTTTCTTGCCTAAGAAAACATGGTATACACGTGCAACAAATGCCAGCTGTTTGCACTGTTGGAAGAAAAATTGAGAAGCCCGGAACGGCAGGTGGCTGCTCTGAAGAGTATAAGAGAAGACAAAAAATTCTTAGATAGAATGCTGAAACAACAGCAAAAAGAAGTACAGGAGGTGGAAGGACAACAGCATGCTGAAGCAGAAGAGAGAGAAAATGAAGTGGAGGAAACTCTGTGGAAAAGGGTGACAGGAGCAGAAGAGCTAGAAGACACCCTTCAATGGTGGAACTATGGAACTGCTTTCAAGCACTTGAGGATGAAATTGGAGGACAGCATGCAGAGGAAGAATTACAGGAGACCCCACATGACAGCAAGCAAGAGGCTGAAACTCAGTCAAGCAGAGGCAATGAAACCAACAAGAAAAGTAGTAGTGGTGGGAGATTCCCTACGGCATGGGATGAAAACCCAAGTATGCCAAGAAGACCCATGGACTCGCCAGGTATGCTGTCTCCCTGAAGGACGGATTAGAGATGTGCCAACACTCATAAAGCCCACTTTCTTCTCACCCATGTGGGAAAGAATGATACTGCCAAGCAGAGCTACAAAGAAATCATGTCAGTCTTTGAAGCTCTGGGAAGGAAACTCAAGGACCTGGGGGCCCAGATCCTTCTGGTACTTACAAGAGGAGTAGAAAGGGAAAGAAAAATACTCCTAGTGAATGACTGGCTCCTAGTGAATGACTGGCTATGAAGGTGGTGCCGACACAAGAGATTTGGATTCTGGGACCACGAGCTATACTTCTGGGAAGATGGACTGCTGGCAAGTGATGGGTTGCACCTCACAAGGACTGGGAAGAATGTATTTGGCCACAGCATGGAGCTTTATACTGAATCCTAACGGGAAGGGAGACAGAAACTTGGAGATAACGCAGAGTAAGAGGAACTGAGGGAACGGCTCTAACAGGGCCCAATAATAGTCTTCATAAAAATGCAGGAAGGAAGCCAGGCCATAAATTACATGGTCTTCAACATCTGTATACTGATGCCCAGAGCATGGGAAACAAACAGGACGAACTTGAACTCTTAATACAGGAGAGTAAATACGACTTGATAGGTATAACTGAAACTTGCTGGGATGACTCCCATGATTGGAATACAGCAATTGAAGAATATAACTTGTTCAAACAGAACAGAAGGAATAGAAAGGGAGGCAGAGTCGCATTATATGTTAAAAAAAATATTCCTGCACAGAAATACAAGAGGATGAGCTTGGTAGCTCCATCAAGAGTCTCTGGATTTAAATAAATGGGGCAACAAATAAAAGGAACTTGGTGATTGGAGTCTATTACCGACCACCCAACCAAAGAGAAGATGAAACTTTGCAAAGCAAATTGCCAATCTCTCGAGGAGGCATGCTGCAGTAGTAATGGGGGACTTCAATTACCCCAATATCTGTTGGGAGACAAATTCTGTCAAACACAACCCCTCCAAGAAATTCCTGACTTGTACTGCTGAAAACTTTCTCCTATAGCAGTGGTTCTCAACCTTTTTTGCTCCATTCCCCCCTTTCACTATTGTTCAGAATATAATCCCCCCCTTCCCAAGATAGTCTCTCATAGCGTGTTGACTTTCGCGAGTGACGGTGGTGTTTCTCGTGAGAGAAAAATTTCTTAGTTTATATTATAAGAGAATTTCTTGGAGCACTTTCTGGTCTCTAAATAATAATTTAATTTTGCAAATGAAAATAATGCTGCATGTTCAAGAATCGATTTTAATCTGTGACATTCAATAAACTTTATTGAATGTCGCAGATTAAATTAAAAACAAACTACAATTTTACAGATTGTACATAATCTACAGGACATCATACTTTGCTGAATAGTGGTCCCAATTCCCCCCCTGGAACCCTAAAATTTTCCCCCCAGGGGGGAATTCCCCCCTTGTTGAGAACCCATGTCCTATAGGAAGAGGAGGAAGGAACTAAAGGACCAGTATCCCTGACTTGACTCTAACCAACAGAGATGACTTGGTGGATGAAGTGGCAGTTATGGGAACTCTGGGAGAAAGTGACCATGTTATACACGAGTTCTTGATTTTAAAGGAAGCAAAAGCTGAGAGTATCCATACATATACCATGGACTTCAGGAAAGCCGATTTTAATAATCAGAGCAATGGTAAGTAAGGTAACTGTGGCAAGCAACCCTACTGAGAAAAGGAGTCCAAGATGGGTGGGAGTTTCTAAAAAAGGGAATTCTAAAGGCACAATTCCATCAAGGAAAAAAGGAGTAAGACAGCAGAAGATGTGGCTTCACAAAAAGCTTAGAAATGACCTAAAAACAAAAAAGGTCACATATAGGAAGTGGAAGAAAGGCCAGGCCACATAGGAAGAGTACAGACAGGTAGAACAGAATTGCAGGGATAGCACCACAAAGGCTGCAGCTGAGAATGAACTGAGGTTAGTGAGGGATGCTAAAGGCAACAAAATAGCTTTCTTCAGGTACATCCATAATAAAAGACAGAGAAAAGAAAAAGCGGTGCAGCTACTCAATGAGGATGGCAAAATGGTAACAGATGACAAAAAGCAAAACTGCTCAATTCCTACTTTGGCTCAGTCTTCTCCCAAAAGAGGGTCTATGACCCTCCTGGGAAAAGTGAAGCTGAAGGGACAGGATTGGAGCTTGAGATTGATAGACAAATCTACTCTCCAGGGCCTCATGAACTGCATCCTAGAGTATTGAAGGAACTGGCTGAAGAACTCTTGGAATCACTGTCCATTATCTTTGCGAAACTGTGTAGGATGGGTGAAGTGATGGATAACTGGAGGAGGGCTAATGTTGTCCCTATCTTCAAAAAGGGCAAAAGGGAGGAACCTGGGAACTACAGACCAGTCAGCCTGACATCAATCCCTGGAAAATTCTGGAGTAGATTATAATGCGGTCAACCTGTGAGCACCTTGAAAACAATGCAGTGATTACTAGAAACCAACATGGATTTATCCAGGACAAATCCTGCCAGAGCAATCTTATCTCATTTTTCATTGGGTAACCTCCCTAGTAGACTGTAGGAACGCTGTGGACATAATATTATCTCGACTTTAGCAAAGCTTTTGACAAATAATAATCTGATAATCTGTGGACTGGATGGAACAACTATCAGGTAGATCCACAGTTGGCTACAGAATCGTAGTCAAAGAGTGATTATCAAGGGTTCCATCTCAAACTGGGGGGAGGTAATGAGCGGGTACCACAGGGCTCAGTCCTGGGCTCAGTGCTCTTCAACATTTTTATTAATGACTTGGATGAAGAGGTGCAGGGAATGCTTATCAAATTTGCAGATGATACAAAATTAGGAGGGATGGCTAATACCCTGGAAGGCAGAAAGAAAATTCAAAGGAATCTTGCTAGGCTGGAGCATTAGACTGAAAGCAACAGAATGAAATTTAAGGGATAAAGGATTATGTTGAAAGTTCTCCATGTAGGAAAAAGAAACCAAATGCACAATTGTAAGATGGGAGATACTTGGCTCAGCAACAGTAGTGTAGTAGCAAATTCAGAAGTGCAGGGTCCCTTCATGATAGCCACAGCCATGCCCCCCTCCCATCCTGTTGTTGTTGTTGAAGAATGTGATCCTTGAGAATGCCTTCTCCCACAACAGATGTCCCTAGGAGCCAATCAGCATGAAAGGGGAGTGTACCCACTGAGACTCACCTCCTTTCACTCTGATTAGCTCACTCACCCCCTTTCATTCTGATTGGCTGCAATCAGCAGGACAAAGAAGCATGTTAGAAGACTCTTCTCAGCGGCTAACACACTCCCCTTTCATGCTGATTGGCATGTAAGATGCTGGAGACACTGGGACCGTGCCAAGACCCTGCTCCCAAAAAAGTAGAGTGTAAGATCCCCTGAGACCCTGGACAACTGCTCAGCGATACTACACGTGAGAAGGATCTTGGAATTGGCCTACTAACCAATATGCCTGAACAATATAGTAAGATTGTCACTCGCTACTGACAACAATCAAGCTTGTGTAAAGATTCAGGGTGGTATGCACTGCTCCTGTCCCGCTATCACAAGAGATGTTCCTCTCTTCTCCTCTGCAGCCCCCCTGCACCCCCAAAATCAGCTCTGGGGGTCAGGGGGGCCCTCTGGAGAAGGTCTGGAAGATGTGCAGGGGGAGAAGAAACAGACGTGCCGCTGCCCCTGCTGCAGTGCAGCTCCACTAGCTTTAGATACAACCTTCATGATCATGTCATTTCAGACGATATCCCTGTGGTGGTAGGTGCCCCCTTTACATATCATTTGGGGCATCTTCCAAAATTCCTTTGTGCTCAGAAGCCAATGTACATAAAAAGATGCCCCACCCTCCATACACGCCAATGCCCTTAATTCCAAGGAGGAGAGCAGACCACACAAGACTCACCGATTTGCTCTCGTTGTGGGTGGGAACCAAGTGGACAGAAGCCTGAAAGGAGAAGGACAGGGGACTTAGGGAGGTGGAGGCACTTGGGGGCCTCCACCCCACACAGCCTCAAGGCTTGGCCCCGTGCCCCCACAGCCACAAGCCCTCCCTGACCTTACTCAGTATCAAGCTCTTGCTGCCAGCTTTGAGCTACCCCCAAAGACATTCCACAGCTTGACTTCAGGCCAGGCTTCTCAGGGCCTCCACAAACTGGCTGCTTAGCCCCTCTCTCCCCCACCAGGCCTACAACTAGAAGCCACTCTTAGCAGAAGCATCCCAAAGGCCAGCAGCAGCAGCAGCCTTCACTCAGGGGAGGGAGGGAGGGGGAAAGGAGAAACGGTATCCCCCACACACACACAGACTCCCAGTACCAAGCATGGCCCTCAGCAGCACCTGGGTCCCTCCCTCCCTCCCCACAAGCCAAGGCAGAGATGGAACGGGCACAGCACACCGAGGGGGCACTTACAAAGCGGGTCTCTCTGCCCACCAGGTGGGCAGGCCGGGGGGCAGCAGGTGGCTGGAGGGCGGCAGGGTCAGAGAGGGAGAGAGAGAGAGAGAGGGAGAGAGAGAGAGAGAGAGGCCAGCTGATGGCTGGGCGGACGGATGGACTGGAGAGGTAAAGGCGAGCCTCCCCCTCCCCACCCCCACCCCATGCCACTGACTTACCTGCTGGCTGCTGGGAGAACAGGGAGCGTCTCGCCAGGCTCCTCCCGACTCAGTTTCCCCTGCAAGGGCCTGAAAGGCAGAGGAAGGCAGCCACTGACCACAGTAGCAGGGCTGGCGACAAGTGCAAGTCAGGCCAGCCTCCAGCCACCCTCTCCCAGACCAGGAGCCCCCTTCACCACTGGATTTGCATCCGGGAAGAGTGCTCTAGCGGGCCATGCGCATCACTGGAAGGCACTGCTGCCTCCCCCCCCCCGATGGTCCCTCTGGAGCAGGTGAGGGACCCTTCTCAGCCAGTGGCTTGAGGGGCAGGGGACGGGGGACAGGCCGCTCCATGCGTGTGCAATGAGTGCCCACCTCCCGCTCCTAGAGCAAAGGGGAGGCCTGCTGCAGCACTTATCTGCCCCCACAAGGAAGAGCCACTCAGAGTATGCCACACACACACCCCCGGTGCCTGAGTGGACGGGCAGGTAAGCCGAATGCCCATCAACAAGCACAAATGCTCCCGCAGCCCACACCCAATTCAGGACACTCCTTCCTCAGCTTGGGAATCTCTATTTAGCTCACGCCAAAAAGACCCTCCACCCCCCACCCCACGTGCTGAAAAGGCATTTCATGGCTGATGCCCATCATTCCCAGGGCTGCACAGATGCTTCAGTTCTGCAGCCAGGACAGAGGGAGTACTGAGCAACCCGTTCTCAAGGAGCTCTGCATATGCCTTCCTTTAAGAAACAACAGAACAAGCTTCTAGCCTCTGTGGATGGGCATACCTGGAGCAGCTAACTGGGAGAGAAAGCAAAATGCGTCATTACCCTGTCCCAACCAGCAGGACCACAGAATTCTACCCTTTTTACATTTAGATCAGAACTATTATTTTTATTCCAATTTTCCATCCAAGGACACTTTTAAAAGGGCGGCTTTTAAAACTGGCACACCAAACCATGAACACAAAGTCAAACTAGCTGATGAATGTGTTAGGGCGTCTTTAGGAGATGTTGAGCTGCCTTGGGTGGTCTACGCTTGTCAATCATATTATGAATAACTTATAAACAAAAGGGTTAGGTAAAACCAGATCCAAAACAGCAGGTTAACAGCCAAGCACAGCATAACAGCAGAAAACACACAGCCCAAAGAGGGGGAGGCTGGCGGGGGGGTGGGGGGAAGGCAGGGGCCCCTCCTCCTCTTCCCAGGCTCCCCGAGAGGCCAGACCCAGATTGCACCCGTGTTCCACTGCAGGAGCTTGAGGTCGGAAGCCCCTTCCCCTTACACCAGTTGAACTGGGGTGGAATTCCTACCCCACTCCCCAGGCACAAAGAACGCCTGCATGCACCACAAAGCAGCCGAGACACACTCAGGCAAGACACAAGGAGAAGAGAAGGGTCCCACGCCCAGGCCGGAGCTGCCTCCTCCAGCACAACATTCCCTCCCCTCCACGACAGCTTGCCCAGTCCTGGGCTCCAGCGGCCCAGGTGGCCCCAGAACAAACAGGCAGAAGCTGGCCGACTCTCAGCCCGGGCATGCAGCAAAGACACGGCATACAGCAGGCCAGCAGGGCCGCTTGCCTTGGTGTAGAGACTGGTCTTCAGCACTCCCCCCTTGCCATAGCCCAGGGGAGGCCCCCCCAGGCACGCCTTGCCCTGCCGATTAGCCACCACAAAGGGGTTGGCGCTGAAGGGGATGGGCTGGGAGTCCACCAAAGGCTGCTCCTCCGCAGGCTCAGGGAGGAGGGCAGCCCCCTTTGCAGAGGCAGTGGGGCCACTTGCTTGGCACACGTCTGGAAGAGGGCAGTGGCCGTTGGGGGCAACTGGCAGGAGAGGCACCGGCAAGTCCCCTTCCATTTCTGCCGGGAGAAGCTGAGGAGGAGATCACAGGGGATCAGGGAGCAACTACTGGGAGGAAACATCCGGCACCACAGCTCCAAGGAACAGCTCCCTGCCTTGGGACAGGGGCCTCTGAGTCATCCACAGGACCCTGCCAGGAGCGTGAGGGAGGGAGGGAGCCTCCAATCTGCCAGGGGGCGCAGGGGTCCTACCACGAGTGTGTGCAGACACCTCCCTGCAACACAGGCACGGCAGGTGGCACATTGTGCCTGGCCTCTCACTGGCACAGAGAGGAGAGATCCTGATGCTCTAGGTGAAGGATGGGGAAGCCCTGGGGGCCTCCAGAGGCTGCTCCCCCCTATCCCACCCTGGCATCCGGCCACGCCAGCTGGGGCTGAAAGGGGCTGGAGTCCAACCACGGCTAGAGGGCCACCCCGGTAGCTTCCCACCCATCCCTGTTTGCATCCTGGAAGGGATACAGCTACGAAACAGGCCACAGGCTCAGCTGGACAGCTAAAGTATTGCGAGTCACCAGACACATTTTTTAAAAAAATTGCAGCCCAGAATGGAAACCTCCACAGAACACACAGCTCTTCAGGATTAGCTGCTGCTTAACAGGGCTGAGAGGGGCTCACCCCTCCACCACACCCCCTGGTCAAAGTGACGGTGGTGGCATCCCAGGCAAGAAAGGACGGCAACACCCCAGGTGGGCATGCCTAGGTCCTCTAGAGAACGCATTCAAGCACAACCGCCTCTCAGAAAGTCTCCACAGACACACTGCACCCAATCAGTGATGGTTCAGCTAAAGAAAGGAAGCAGGAAGGAGGAACCCGGGAGTCTACGGTCAATTTGGGAAAGAAGGGAAGGAGCCAGAGAGGCGGGTCAGGAGATGCCTCCGAGTGGGACACAGGATCATGTGCTCCACTCCTCAGGGCATGAGGGTCTCTCCATGCCATCCGCTCTCCGGAAAACTGCCTGGGGCTGCTCACAGAGGAGACGCCCAGCGGTCTCAGCATGGAAGTGCCCAGGGCCAGCCACTCCCCACCCCTGCAGTCCCAAAGGACGGAGCTGCCCTTGGCCACCACTGCCTGCTGCACCTGGAGCAACATGGCAGGCCCCACAAGGGCCTAAAGGCACAGCAACAGAGTCCCTTACCCTGCCCGAATCTGAAGGAGCAGACCTTCCTGCTCTGCCAGGGAAAAAGCAGCGGTGCCAACCGCCCCACCTCCCAGAAAAGAGAGAGAGACTCACCGCTGTCAGCAGCCACAGACAAAAGGAGCCTCCCCCCCCCCCCGCTCACCAGCCAAGACCAAAATAGCCCAAGGCTGGCCAGCTCAGGAATCCCACCCGGGCAGCTGAATCAGGATCAGGTTTCCAGAGCAGCCCGTCTGCCCCCTCCTCACTCGGCCAGCCCAACGGAGAGGCACCCAAGGCGGCCCAGGCTCTCTGCTGAGGCAGAAGCCTCCTGTTGCACCGTGCTGCTGCACAGCCCCCTCCATCCCCTGCTCATGCGCTCCAGCTGCCAGCTCCTCTGCTCTTCCCTAACAGGGAGCTGTGGCTCGGCCCTCACAGGAAGAAAGGCAGCCATTAACTGGCCACCTCTGCCAGGCGATGACCTGGCTGTGGGTGCCTGCACCCTCCTAGCCTTCCTGTCTCTTGAAAGAATCTTAAAAGCAGCCCTGCCTGCCTGCCGAATCAGGTCAAAGGCCCGCGTTGTGCAGCCAGCATCCTGTCTCCGCCCCAGCCACGCCACGCCCACAAGCGGGACAGGAGGAGCGCAAGAGTCCCTGCGTGCCTCCCCTCACCTGCTGTCCAGAGGTAGGCTTCATCCAGCCATGGCAGACCTTGGGGTCCTCCTCACCCCAAACCTGCCAGAGGCTTCCCTCCCGCCCACACTGTCATGCAGGACAGCCAGGCCAGAAAGTGTCCTGCCTCAGCCCACATTTACAGGCCACTGTGGTACCCCCCACTGCAGCCAAGCAGCCTGACAGTCCTGCTGTGAAGCCAGTGGCTGCTTCCAGGCAGCAGGACCCTCCGTGGCCCCAAGCAGTGGCTCCTGGAAAGCAGCTGCGGAGATCCACAGGGGCCCCGCTCCACCACAGCCACTTCCCTGGACTGGCTGAGAGGTGGAGGGAGCTGGAGAAGGAGAGGGCTTCCTCCGAAGGCAGATGGGGCCCCGGAGCACCCTGAGAGAATCCCTATGCCACCAAAGCCCCCCACTTACGCCACGGGGGGCTTTCTGGAGGCCATGGTTGGGGAGCGCTGCCAAGGTGCGGTAATCGAGCTGCAGGGGCTCCGTGCCAAGGCCCTGGAGAAAGAAAGGGGGAGTCCAGTGGGGTCTAAAGGAGCATGCCTGCCCCACCCTCCCCGCTGCAGCTCCACTGGCCCAGCCAAACTCCCCCCCCCCCACTTCCTGCCTCTCACCTCCGCCTCCTCCTCCTCCGCCAGGAGCTGCATGGCTGTCTCCTGCTCCCGGCGCATCCGCTCCTTCCCAGGGACAGGCAGCACAAGCACAGAGAGAGAGAGAGAGTGCAAAAAGGGTTAGCAGCGGGATCAGCAGCGGAAGAAGCCAGGGAAGGGAAAGCGAGGCTCTGGCTGAAGGTGGAAAGAGAAGGGAACCCCTGGGAGCAGGAGGCAGGCAGCTCCGGCAGAGCCAAAGCAGCCGCCCTCACAACCAGCCGGCAAAAACCAGCAGCAGGGACTCAGCCAGACAGCTGCATGCCCAAGGGGCCTCCTCTCAAGCGGGTGTGCATTGGCACACAAGCCACAGTCGGGCAAGAAGAGAGGCTGCCCTTGAGGGGACGCCCCCAACCCTGCGCTCGCTCCCTGCTGCCCATCTCCAAAAGTAACCTGGTTGGCATGACAAGGGCCAAGCAGAAACGAGAGCCAGCAAGAGTCAAAGCAGCGTGGTTCTCCTACAGGGCTCTTCCCTGTTCCAGCAAGGAGGCAGCCGGCCTTGGCAGCTTGCCAGGCCCAAGAGGGGAACATCCAGCGGTCCACTGAGCCGGGTGCTTGGGAAACCCATTGTTCCACCCCCAGCCCCAGATCTTCTCTCAAGTGCCTCCAATCCCTCCCTCTCTGCCCACAAAGGCCACAACGGGGAGGGCTGGGGGCTCCTCACAGAGCTCTGCCATCTGCTTTGGGCATGGATATGGGGTGATGAGCATGCAAAGAGCCTGGCTGCGGGATCAAGCCAAAGGGGCCCTTCCTAGTCCAGCATCCTGTTTTCAGTGGCCAGCCACACCCCTCCCCGCTTGAGGAGAGCCCACAAGCAAGACCTGAGTGCAACGGGGGGCAGTCTCCCCCTCCCCGCCCCAGCAGCTGGCATTCAGGGGCCCACTGCCTTCGAGAGGGGAGGGAGAACAGGGCCATTGTGGCTAGCAGCCACTTGAAAGTCTTCTCTTCTATGAATCTGCCTGATCTTCTTCTAATGCCATCCAAGCTCGTGGCCATCACTGCCTCCTATGGGAGCAAATTCCATAGTGCTAGCTATGTGTAGTGTGAAGAAACATTTTCTTTCTTACTGTTCCGAATCTTCCAACGTTCAGCTTCAGTGGATGATAGCCTCACTGGCCCTCATGGATTATGCAGAGGGAGGAAAACTTTCCCCAGTCCACTTTCCGCACGCCATGCATGATTTTATACACTTCTATCGTGTTTCCTCCCTCCTTGCATTTTTTGAAAATCCAGAACGCCCAAAACATGGTTAACGTTTCCTCACAGGGGAGTTGCTTCAGCCCCTTGATCTCTGACTGCACTTTTCTGCTCCTTTTAATTTTTAGTTTATTAGCTTATTTACTTTTAAGAGTCTTTTTAGAGCACTCTCCAGCCTCAACAAAGGTCACCAAAACAGTTTACAATTCTCTAAAGGGGGGGGGTCCCAAGGTTTTTGGGCCCAAGGGCACATTTGAAATGTGAAGAAACTGTCCTGGAGATGATCACCTAAACACACACACACCATTATAAAAACTAATATAGCACAAGCAAAAAAGGAGACAGCCCACCTACCCCAAACCCAAAACATACACCACAGTGTTAAAAAAATAAAAATGGGCCAGGGTCCTTGGCTGGCACCAAGGAGGGTAGCAGAGGGCACTGCAGTGTCACATTAGGGGCCCAACTCTAAAACAATGAAGTATCCAAACATTATAAACAACACGTATCTCTCCATTTTAAGAGATTTATAGACTGCTTAACATAAAAATACCCAAGTGTTTAAACAAGATTAAGAGCAAATGTTAACATCAAAGAGAACAGGGAAGTTAAAACTTGAACTAGGGTACTGAACACCACTGAAATACAAGATAATTTTAAAAAATACAGCATACCTAAAACTTTCAGGGGTGGGGTTATTCTAACTTCTTTCCAAAACCAGTTTGGGGCCATGGAGGAGGAGGCCCTGTCTTGAGCTCCCTCTTTAGGTGGTGAGACAAAGAAGCACCCCACCCTGCACCAATGATGATCATAACCTCCAGGGCCTGAAGCAGCCATCCGGCTATCCTGCTCCTACAGTGTCTCCAGGTCCACAGTATCCTTTTCGAGACACAACTGCTTCTTTGTCCACTGCTGGGTGTCTTGATTAGCGCTCTGGTCAAATCTCTCCTGGCAGACCCACAGAGTTAAGCTCCTGCCATCAATTGCAGCCCAGGGCACAAGCATGTGCACTGGACACCTGCCACACCAATCTCACTCTCCAAGGAAGGTGACCAGGGAGGGGCCACTGGCACCTCCCCCATAAGACACTTGGGAGGACTCTTGGACATAAAGGGAGGACAAGGGCCTCAAAACACAACAGCTTCACCTTCTGCCCCCAGAGTGTCAGAGTAGCCCTGGTGCCAGCTGGTGCAACGAGTGTACAAGTGGCGGGGGGGCACTCATCCAACCTGAGCCATGCATCTCCTTCTGGGGAACCAGAGGTGAATCACACCTGGCCAATCCCACAGCTCAGGTGTCAGGTGGGACAGCAATACATGTACAGTCTACGCCTGGGCTGGAATTGCTTTTAATATGTTTTTAAATCTTTTTTTAAAAAAACAATATGTTTTTAACCCTTTTTAAGATGTCTTCAAAGCTTTTTTTAAAAAATGTTTTTAACGTTGTTTTGTTTGAATGTATTTTAAGGTCTGTTTTTATGATGTTTTAAAGTGTTTTTAGTGCTTTTTTTTGCTGCCCTGGGCTCCTGCTGGGAGGAAGGGCGGGATATAAATCAAATAATAAATAAATAAATGCAGGCCAAATTGGCTGGTCAAAGCAGATTTTAAAAAAAGCAAACTAAGGAGGCTTCCAGTGTCAAACACCGGCACAGAGGAAAAGTCTGGCAGTGCCCCAGAAAGAGGCCCTGGTCTTGGGCAAGGCTTTCTGGGGGAGGAAAGGAGGGCAGCTCCTGAGTCGTCGTATTGGTAATTGCCAGTTTCTGAAATTTGGCACACTCTGGCATAGCCAAGAAACACACACATCCCTCCCTGCCTGGAGGAGGCAGAATCAGACAGGAGCCAGCTAGCTTTGCCATTGGGCCAGGGTCACTCCCTCTGGAGACCCTTTCTTCCCTCCCAGTGGCCTCCCCTCAAGTTTCTCCTGTGCTGATGAACGCCTGACTTTCCTCTGTTCGCTCTGCCCCAGTAGGGGCAGGCTGAAACCACACCGGGGGGGGGGCAGGCAAGGTCGCTGGCTCCTTTGGCCTTCCATTTTGTTCTGCACAGAGGATTGGAAACCTGCCGAGCACCACACGAACGGGTTAAAACGAAGACTGTTCAGCGTTTCCCCATTCAGAATCCACAGAGAAGCGAAAGGGCCACAAAGAAAACACATTTAGGTCTCTTGCAAGGACAGAAGATGCAGAAGGGAGAGAGGAGGCTGGTCCACACAGCGAAGATATCACACAAAGCCAGAGCTGAGCACAACTGAACGAGCGAGGGACAAGCATCAGGAAGCTCCCCTGCTCCCAGCTGGGAGGAGGAGGCAGAGGGAGAGGAGTTCTGTTGTGAACAGAGGAAGCTTCTGTTGTGTCAGCTGGCCTGAAAAACAGTGGTTAATGCTAACCTATGGCTAGCTTCCAAATAAGTCAGCTTCAAATCATCAGTACTGAAGCTGGCTTGTTTGAAACTATCTACAGTTAATGTTTAGCCATAGTCCAAAGTTTGGATGACACCACAAACCGCACTGAACCGAAATCTGAAGCATCCAAGCGCCCCCTTCTGGCAGCATGGGGAAGCACATAAGCCTGAGGCTTGCTGCAGCTTTTGTGCTTCATGTGATGTGCAAAACACAGAAAGGAACTCAGATGACAAGGTGACTCAAAAGATGGCAGGCAGACAGGGTAGGCTGTGACATTCCCACAGCTGCACTACCACACAAACAGGGAATATTGCAACAAATGGAGAATTCAGCACCCCCGGAGGCCCATCACCCATTAAAAACAGCTCCTCCCCCGCCTTCCTCTGGCCTGAAAATGTGCAGACCGTGCAGATCGCCTGTTTCCGAACGCTGGCACACTCTAGCATCCCGACAGAGCCAAGGGAGCTGGGTCAGGGGCTCTCGGCCACATGAGCTGGTCATACTAGCCACCTGGCACTGCACAGCCAAAGGCACTCTGAGGCTTGGGAGGCAGAGGGAGAAGTGAGGAGTGCCGGAAAGAGCATCACAAGTACTCCAAGCAAGTTACAAGCAGACAATGGAGGCACAGCCTGGAACACAGAAGGAAAAAAACAAGCAATGAGGCTTGGGCAAAAGTGAACTGCAGTCACTTGCCAATAGGCCGCAGCAGAGCCAAGACATCTCAAGCACTACCTCCGTCACTGCAGCAGACACAGCAAGAGGACTCAGTCTCTCCCTTAACATCAAGGGGGCAACTTGGAAAGACATGGTCAGGCACAGGCAGCCCCTGTCCGGTCACAGGCCAGAGACCTGAGCTGAAGCGCCCTTCTCCTCCCTCACGTAAAGGCCACGGGAAGAAGCAGTGGCATCTCTGGCCAATCCCAGGCCTTGACCCTGTAGCGTCCAACACCAACTATCTACATCAGAAAATCCACAAGATTTGAATTAATTTCCAGAGCAGCCTGATATGTTATCAAAAGCCTCAGCAAAAGAGACAGAAAACTCCAGACCCAGTCATAGAATCATAGAATCGTAGAGTTGGAAGGGGCCTACAAGGCCATCAAGTCCAACCCCCTGTGCAATGCAGGAATCCAAATCAAAGCACTCCTGACAGACGGCTGTCCAGCTGCCTCTTGAAGGCCTCCAGTCCTCTACATCTCTCTCCTGGCAGCCAGTACGGCCAAGAATTCTTCATCAAAAGGGAATCTCTGAACTTGGCAGTTATGGAGAGGGAAAAAGCACAGCCCTTTCCAAGAGCAGCCTTGTCTTCATCTGCCCCAGAATTGATTTTGCCCTAGGGGTCTTTGCGTAGAGAATCCCTGCTTTCCTGAGGAGTTGGCCCTGTGTCCACAGACAGCAAGAATGCAGGGTGGCAGCCGCCCCCCCACCCCACCCCACCCCACTTGGAAGTGTGTTCATGGAAACCAATTTCTCTCGGCTGCAGATAACTCTTGCAAGGGGCTTCTGCGCCAAAAAACCTGCTTGGTGGAGTCAAGTCATGGAGAGCAAAAGGCTTCCAAGCCCCTACAAGACAGCCGCCTCTTGCTGCTCACAGGAGGGGAATGTCTTACCCCTTGAACTGTTACCAGACAAACAACTGTTTACAGCTTAGCAGACAAAAAGGGCTCCTTACTCAGTGACAGAGTGCATGGCTTTACCTGCGGAAGACCCAGGCCCAGGATCAAACCGCAACATCTCTAGTTAAAAAGCAGACTAAGCAGACCTCGGCTCCTCCTCAGACCCCAGGGAGCTGCTGCTGCGGCTGGGTGGAGGGGACAATGCGGGGCCTGACTCTGCAGACCCCGAATACTAGTGCCAGCGTAACGTCAAAGAACAATCTGAAGTCTCTCTCCACTACTGAGCCAAAGAGCAATCGCAGAGCCAGACAGTCCAAGCTTTGTGGAAGTTCAGATAACTCACCCACAGCATCCCCACAGTCTACAGACCACCTTGCACAGGCTCTGAACAGGCATTCCTGCCCCTTGCGAATGCTCTCTGATGCCCCCGACCCCTGCCTTGCAGACTGCTCAGCCCCAGCTGAGGAGCCGCCTCTGGCACTGAGGCAGGCAAACTCTTGAAGGTGCAAGACTGGCTGTCCAAAGCTTCCTAGGACAGGACAGAAAGATGCATGGCAAGGAGATGAAGGCAATGGGACCAGTGGAAAGCAGAGGAGAGAGCACCAGTACCAAGGAAATTTAACAGGGAACAGTGCAAGTTCTACATTGCAGAATAGAACTGGTTAAACAGGGTAGGATGCTGCAGGGCTTGGTCCTGGGTCCAGTGCTCTTCAACATTTTTATTAATGACTTGGATGAGGAGGTGCAGGGAATGCTTATCAAATTTGTAGGTGATACAAAATTGGGAGGGATAGCAAATACTGGAGGACAGAAACAAATTTCAAAGGGATCTAGATAGGCTGGAGCATTGGGCTGAAAACAACAGAATGAAATTCAACAGGGATAAATGCAAAGTTCTACACTTAGGAAATGAAACTAAATGCACAATTATAAGATGGGGGATACTTGGCTCAGCAATACATGTGAGAAGGATCTTGGGATTGTTGTTGATTACAAGCTGAATATGGGCCCACAGTGTGATGTGGCTGCAAAAAAAGCAAATGCTATTTTAGGCTGCATTAACAGAAGTACAGTTTCCAAATCACATGAAGTATTGGTTCCCTTGTATTCAGCACTGGTTAGGCCTCATCTTGAGTACTGTGTCCAGTTCTGGACACTGCACTTTAAGAAGGATGCAGACAAACCGGAACAGGTTCAGAGGAGAAAAAAAAGGATGATCAGGGGACTGGAAACAAGGTCCTGTGAGGAGAGAATGAAAGAACTAGGAGTGCTTATCCTTGAGAAGGAAAGACAGAGGGGAGATATGACTGCACTCTTCAAGTATACTGGAGGCATTCAAGAGGCAGCTGCACAGCCATCTGTTGGGGATGTTTTAATTTGGATTTCTGCATTGAGCAGGGGGTTGGACTTGATGCCCTTATAGGCCCCTTCCAACTCTTACTATTCTATGATTCTATGAAATGTGCCCCCACCCCACCAACACACACGCAGACTGTACCAGACCTCTATTTATTTTATTACTTATTACAGTTATATCCTGCCCTTGCTTCCAAAAGGAGCCCAGGGCAGCATTCACAGCCATCACCTGATTTTGCAAATGCACCACCTCTTCTTCAAGTGACTGTGCAAGAGGCCCAGAATAAGGGCCCTCAAGGGAGCTGATGAAAAAGAGTCCAGGCAGCGAAGCAGCAGCGGGAGCAAGGGGTGCGGGAGAGGGTCTGCCTGCAGGGAAGAGAAGCCATGCTCCAGGCAGCTCCCCTCCCTCACCCTGGGAAGGCAGGGCAGGGCCAGAGAGTCTCACCATTTTCTCCTTCTCTTCCCACAGGGCCGTCTCCCTCACCATCTCCAACTCCTGGGGACAAAGGAGATGGTCAGAGATGGATCCTTCAAGTCAGCCAGACTCCTTGGGGTAGGAGGGAGAAAAAGGAGGGCACTTCCACTGGAGTGGGAGCCTGGACTGCCAGGAAGGCAGGCAGGCAGGAAAGGTCACTTCCCTCCCCCCGGGGACCACCTCCCTCACCTTCTGAAGCACATCCAGCTCCTCCGGACTGAGGTCCCGGTCGATGGACGAAATGCTCTCCAAGCTGTTCTTGCGCCCAATGCCAGCTGCAAAGGGGTTGGCGATGATCCCTGGAGACATCTGAGGGAGGGGAAGGCAAGTGATGCTTTCATCCCCGCCCGCAAAGAAGGAGTCGTGCACAGAGGGGCTGGCGGGATGCATGTGAAAAACTGGGCAGATGTTTGGCCCTATCTTTAAAAAACTGCCTCTCACTCAGCAAGACTCTCAAGGCACTTGAACATAAAACTACACCAGAGACATTAAAACAGAAGAACAAGAGAGCACCATCAAGCACTGGCGCACACGCACACACACACAGCCCTGGGCGCATGGCCCACCCACCTCAATGGCAGCTACAGCCTTGGGGTCAAAGCCATCGCAGACGAGCACCAGGAGCGCATCACCCACGGCACGCAGGATCTGGACCGCTTCTGTGTGAGTCATGCCCAGCAGGCTCTGGTGGTTGACCTCCAGGATGCGCATCCCCACTTTCAGCCGCCCATCGCGGGCTGCGGCCCCCGTGGAGCTGACCTACAGGAGGCAGGGGACTGGGTGAGGAGGAACAGCAGCAGCAGCCGCCAAAATCCAGAGGGCTGGTCCCAGGGAGTGGAAAGGCCACGACTGCCCACAATTCCTACCAGAGGGGCACAGCTAGGATGCCCACGTCCAGCCCAGCATCCCAGGGGCCAAGATGCTGGGCTGGGAGCAGCCAGCACTGGAGGGCCTGAGGGTCTGAAGACTGGTCACTCTGAAGGGCTTGAGGACAGACACAGCTGGCAGAGGTCACTGCTGTTCAAGCCTCTGGAATTCTGCACAACACCCGTCCTTCCTGAAGTGCATTAGGAAGAGTGGCTGTGCTTCCTTTTTGATCACTGCAGCCTGTACATATGCCTGAGCCAGAAGAAAAGGGCCGCCCTAGGAAGTTCCCAAACTCTGAAAGGCTAGAAGGAGGCTGACTTTCCAAAGCAAGCACAGAAACAAAGGATCTTCTCATTGAGCAGCCGAGACAGCCAACCTCCTTTGGCAGGGCTGTGCAGATGCAGCCGGAGCCCTCCCCTCCACGCCCCCCTTCAGGAGCAGGGGCTCCACCGCTAAAAGGCCCTTGAGGTGGCAGACTGCCCCCCTGCCGCCAGGGCTCCCCATGAGGAGAAAGCAGGGGCAGGAAGGGCAGCCCGGGGCACGGAGGGAGCTTATGCCGCCCGGTACCTTAGAGATGAAGATGCCCTCATCTGTGGGGTCAAAGGGGTTCCCTGCGTGGCCCTTGGCGCCACCTCGGATGCTGATGCCCAGTTTTTCCCCCAGCCGCTTTTCAATGCAGATCTCCTGAAAGCACAAAGGGAAGCAGCACATGTGGGGCGGGTGGCCAGAGGCGGCGGCTGTGCCTTCCTGGGCTCTTCTCCCCTCGGGGCCGGCACCACCTTCTCTCTGCCTCAGAAGCCAGTGGCAGTAGAGGCAGCTACTCACCATCCCACAGGGAGACAGCAGGCCTTCCGCTATGTGACCGCGGGAGCTCTTCGTGCCCTACCACACTCCATGGCCACAGGCAGGAAGGGCACGGAGGTGCTCGAACTGCTCTTCTTTATTTATTAGTTACATTTTCATGCCAGAAACCCCAGGCGGCTCACCTACGTTCCCAGGCGGCCTCCCATCCAGGCACTGGCCAGACCTGACCCTGCTTAGCTTCAGCAGGGAGCTGGCCTCAGGTGCCCTCAGACCACAGCCTGAGACCCTTTGAACTCATTTTTAACTGATTTTGAAAGTAAACCAAAAGCTGGGCTTTTAATTTGGACTAACACCTGCCTGAACCTTTTAGTTGTTTTCCTTTATGAATTGCTTCCTGTGAAATATTTTGAAGCAATTTAATGATAAAAACAGTTTCAAATCCAATACAGGAGTGATTAATTAATTTGTTAGTTACATTAGTTGATTAACTGAGTAGTTTGAACAAATCTTCCAGAATTCCAGTGCAGGCACTTCTAGAAGATACTGGCTAGCTTTGGTGACTGCCTCTAGACACCCAAGACACAAAGGCAGCTGTCTGTGAGGATAGAGAGCAAAACAAAGCAAAGAAAAGCTTTCTCCAGGGCAGGGCAGACTAGGAGCAGGGCAGACTCAAGCAGAGCAGCCGCCAGGGCTGGGGGAAGAGAGATGTGATGGAGTCTTGGTTGCCACTTGCATCTTGGAGGGGGGGGGAACGGCACAGCCGCCTATGCAGGAAGGAACGACAGCACTGCCCTCCGACTGGGTGGAGCACAGCTGCAGAGGAGAGGTGCTTTCAGAGAGTGAGAGATGGGGGTGTAAGACCGCAGAGAGGGCGGCAGGAGGCAACCTCATGAGAGAAGCTGCTTCACCTCCAGGCAAGAGTCAGGAAGCTGGCATGGCTCAGCCCAGCCACATCCTGGAGGAGCTAAAGAGATCCAAGGCCAGGGCAGCTCACAGCCCCCTGCCCTCTCCCCAGGTGCACAGGAGCAGAGGACAGCCGCTGCCTCGCCTACCTCCATACCGGGCGGGGGAGGGTCTCGCCGGACAACCATCCTCAGCTCTTGGGTGTTGGACAGTAGGGCACTCACTGCCTCCTGGTGGGTGGCGTGGCGGAGATCAATGCCATTCACCTCCAGGATCCTGTCACCCACACGCAGCCCACTGCGAGAAGCCAGTCCGTGAAGAATGACCTGCCAAGACAACATGGAAGGGTGGGAGGCTGGAAATCACACTGCCGGGGGGGGGGGAGAGACACGCACACACATGTGGACGGACGGACAGACTACAAGGCATTCAACAAGGCTTCAGCTATGCTATGGCTCTGCAGAAAATGGTGCTTCTCCTTGAGGAAAAAAATGCAGTCTTCTTAGCCCATCTGGCTACGAAGTGATACTTCAGGCCACGCACGTCTGTGTGTGCACACGAGTGGTCTTTTAAACATAATTAATAAATAAAATAATAAATGAGGCTGCCCAATAATGTTGCTCTCTGGGCAAAGTCTCAAGAACTACTTTTTATTGGTGGTGGGGGGAGAATGCTTCAGTGCACTAAGCAGCGCCTGTGTGTGATTCACAGGCTTGTTGTTGTATGTGCCTTCAAGTCGACTGCGACTTATGGCGACCCTATGAATCAGCGACCTCCAAGAGCATCTGTCGTGAACCACCCTGCTCAGATCTTGTAAGTTCAGGTCTGTGGCTTCCTTTATGGAACCAATCCATCTCTTGTTTGGCCTTCCTCTTTTTCTACTCCCTTCTGTTTTCCCCAGCATTGTTGTCTTTTCTAGTGAATCATGTCTTCTCATTATGTGTCCAAAGTATGAAAACCTCAGTTTCATCATTTTAGCTTCTTGTGACAGTTCTGGTTTAATTTGTTCCAACACCCAATTATTTGTCTTTTTCGCAGTCCATGGTATGCGCAAAGCTCTCCTCCAACACCACATTTCAAATGAGTTGATTTTTCTCTTATCCGCTTTTTTCACTGTCCAACTTTCACATCCATACATAGAGATTGGGAATACCATGGTCTGAATGATCCTGACTTTGGTGTTCAGTGATACATCTTTGCATTTGAGGACCTTCTCTAGTTCTCTCACAGCTGCCCTCCCCAGTCCTAGCCTTCTTCTCATTTCTTGACTATTGTCTCCATTTTGGTTAATGACTGTGCTGAGGTATTGATCATCCTTGACGTTCAATGTCCTCATTGTCAACTGTAAAGTTGCATAAATCTTCTGTTGTCATTAGTCTTCTTCAAGTGCAGTTGTAGTCCTGCTTTTGTGCTTTCCTCTTTGACTTTCATCAGCATTCGTTTCAAATCGTTACTGCACAGGTAGTCACCTCATTATGCAACCCCCTGCTCTCACGCGTGTACGGATGAAAGCAGTGCTGTGAAAAAGTATTTGCCCCCTGTCTGATTTTCTGCGTTGTTGCATATTTTTGGCACTGAATGTTGTCAGATCTTGAACCAAAACCTACTATATTAGAGAAAAGGGAACCTGAGTGAATAAACACAAAATCTTGATACTTATTTGACACCCAATGCCCGTGTGAAAAAGTAATTGCCCCCTTAGACTCAAAACCTTTAGTAGCAATGACTGCAACCAAATGCTTCCTGTTGCTCCTGATCAGTCTCTCACAGCACTATGGTGGAATTTTGGTCCACTCCTCCATGCAGAACTGCTAACCCTAAGCCTGCACCTCCATGACTGCAAGCAACGGACACATTCAAAGATCTGGTCAGCCTACGTAAAAGTGTTTGCCTAAAAACCTTGTTCACTGCCTTGAAGTTTACTATTTTAGTTTATAAGCAAAATATACCCGCATGTCCCGAGTCGACCAAATGTAAAAGGATCCCTCAGTGTGGTTTGATCCTCTTCGGCATTTCCAATGAGCATCCCCCACCCAATCCCCCCTTCACTTTCTTTCGCTTTTTTACGGAACTCGCGAGTGCAGCCCGTTGCTCAGCACGGTGCCTGTCAGGTTTGCTGGATCTGCACAACTTGTAGAGCTTTCTTGTTCTATTGCAGTGAGTAGACAGACCCCAATGCCATCCATGCGACCTCGCAACGGAAGGACTTCTGGGAGGGCCCTCCAGGTGGGGCATGGCACAACCCCTTTGTTAGTCCTTCTTGATCTTTCAGCAGCGTTTGACACGATCGACCATGACATTCTCTTGGGCCGCCTCTCCGAGATGGGCTTACGAGGCACTGTTTTTCAGTGGCTCCGCTCTTTCTTGGAGGGCAGATCACAGAGAGTACTATTTGGGGATTTTCGCTCTGATCCCTGGCCGTTGTCATGCGGAGTACCACAAGGCTCGGTGCTTTCACCGATGCTATTTAACATTTACATGAAACCGCTGGGAGAGATCATCCGGAGGTTTGGAATTCGGTTTCACCAATATGCTGATGACACCCAGCTTTATTTTTCCTTCCCTCCGGATATGAAAGATGCCATCCTTCCTTTAAATAATTGTCTAACAGCAGTTAAGACCTGGATGACACAGAATAAGCTGAAATTGAACCCAGATAAAACAGAGGTGCTGGTGGTTGGGCACCGAACCAAGTTGGAAATAGGGAATGTACCGTTATTAGACGGAGTTTTACTCCCTTTAAAGACCCAGGTTCGTAGTTTGGGTGTCCTTCTGGATTCGGCCTTGACTTTGGAGGCCCATGTCTTAGCAACTTCCAGAAGTGCCTTTGCCTGCCTAAAATTGGTTCGCCAATTGCGCCCTTTTCTGGAACTCTCTGACCTAACCACGGTTACCCATGCCTTGGTTACGTCTAAGTTAGACTATTGTAACTCGCTTTATACTGGACTTCCCCTTAAAATACTTCGTCAACTGAAATTAGTCCAAAGAGCGGCTGCCAGGATGTTAATAGGAGGAGGTTGGCGAGTTCACACTACTCCGCTCCTAAAACAACTACACTGGCTTCCAATTTCTTATCGAGTTCAGTTTAAAATCCCGGTTTTAACGTTTAGAGCTTTATCTGGTTCAGGCCCTAGTTATCTTTCAAATCGTATTTCGTTTTATGAGCCTGCTCGTTCTTTAAGATCTTCATTAGACCCCAGCCTTAATATTCCTTCTTTTTCCCAAATTCATCGGACTGGTATTAGGAATAGATCGTTTTCGGTGGTAGCACCAACTCTTTGGAATTCTCTTCTGCAGGAAATTCGTTCTTCCCCCTCTTTAATTAGTTTTCGTCGCCAAGTTAAGACCTTTTTATTTCGGTTAGCTTTTGAATTGTAATGTGAGAGATAATTTATATTTTTTTATATATTGTATATTGTATAATGTGTTTGCACTATGTTATTGTTTTGGCCGCTTAGAATTCTTTGGAACTGAAGCGGGATATAAACTTTTAAAATAAATAAATAAATAAACCCCAACCAAGCCTTTACCTTGGAAATGAAGACCCCAGGCTCGTGGATCCCAAAGGGGTGGCTGGAGTGGTCACTGCCCCCCACGATGCTGAGCCCCAGTGGGCCCCCCGCTTTGACCATGCACACCTCCTGCAGGCAGAGCAAAAAGAACCATGTCAGGAGGGGGGCCAAGACGCCCAGGGTGAGACTAGGTGCCAAATGCAGGGCCAGGGGGAGGAGGGCACTTCTGGGACACGGCCACAGAGCAGAGCCCATTAGGGAATGCAAACATTGCAATGGAAGCTGCAAGTCCCCCCCCCGCCCGAGAAGTGGGTGGTGTTCGGGTGGGATTGGAGGGATCAGTATCTGAACTGGAGCTGGGACTGTATCTGCAATGGCAGCTCCCAAACAGGCCTTTGTTCCTGGGGGTGAGGTGGGGCTCCAATCAGTCCAAAACACTCGGAGAGAGGAACAGAGGTTGTGTGGCACAATCTAGGCCACAGGAGAGAGCTCCACACATCAGCAGCTTCCCACCCGCTGCCCCCGCCCCAATTCTGCCACCCACCTACCTCAACTGGGTACTGACTCTCCAGGGTCCGGGATAGGGGGCTCCTGCGGGGCAGGGGCATCTCCTCCTCCGGCAGGCTCTCCCCGTGGGCGGAAGGTGGTGGTGGGGAGTGTGCCCGCTGTGCCCGTTGCCCTAAGGGCAGGTGGTCTTCCTCGCTGGGCTGGGTGGCGGCAGCAGCCTCTCTCTCTACCAGCAGTGCGATGGTGGGGGAGGCGGCGGTAAGCAGCGCTACGGCCTGATCATGCCTGGCTTCCGTCATGTCTACCCCATTGATCTAAAACAGCCCCAAACCAGCGTCAAGGTGGGAGGGAGCACACCTGCACGGCACATCCAACTCCCGGCATGGGGCCAGGGGGAGGGGCTCTGTGCTCCAGCGCCAGGCCCAAGCCTCAGCTCAGAGGCAAGAGATCCCGGCCTGGGCACTTCTGAGGAGCCGAAGGGGCAAGCAACAGGGGGACAGCCCCAGGAGGCAGGCAGAAAGGAGGTAAGGTAGAGGCTTTGTGCACAAGGGTGGGGAGCTCAATGCATCAGCTCAAGGGTGACGTCCAAATAATCAGAGGTGCCTCTGATCCCCCTCAGCTCTCTACCTTCCCTTGTCCCAGCAAAAGGGTGGGGAGAGAGAGGGAGGAGGGGCAGAGTTTACAGCATCTGGCAGAGAGCAAAGAAGAGGCAGAGAGACAGACAGACAGACAGACAGACAGAAGCCAGCACTGACAAGGCCGTCTCGGGGCTTACCCCCCATTCTCTCCCATAAGGGCTGCTGGGCAGAGATCTACCATGCTACAGGTAGCAGTGAAACAGGCCCCTGGACAGGCCGCGAGGGAGGGAGGGAGGGAGGGAAGGTGAGGAGGAGCAGGGGAACAAAGGGGGAAGAAGCTTCAGAATAAAACTGCCGCCCCATCAGGTGCCGTCCCACCTCCACTACAGTCCAAGGAGATGGCTCACACCTTCAGCCCCCAGTCCTGCCCGACCCCACTTCTTCCCCCTGGCTACTCTCAGCCCCACCCTCAAGGACTTCCAAGGGCATGGGCCAGGACCTTCAAGGGGACCTTCCCAGTCTACAACACTCAGGGCCCCATTAACAAAAATGTCCCGTTTCTAAGGCAGCTGTTACCATGCCTGCCAGCCCCTCCCCCCCCCACTACCATCCTGCCCCAAAGAGATTAAACTCACCAAGATGACCCTGTCGCCCACATGGAGGGTCCCGTCCCGGTGTGCTGCACCACCTTCTGCAATCCGTGAGATGAAGATCCCCTGGGAAGAGGGTTCAAGTCAGGCCCCTCCCCCAAAGTATGCCACCACCCAGACACCGCCCTTCCTGCAGATCCCCCCCCCCTTTTGCCCCACAAGCACCACTGGGACTCTCTGTCCTGTCCTGCGAGCAAAGTGTCCAAGGCAGCCAGGAGCCAGGAATAGCCAGCCAGCCAGCCAGGGATCAAATGTCACCAGCAGCCGATGCCAGCCTTTTGCTAGATCCCACCCCAGCCCAGCTCTGCCAGAGAGGCCCTTCTCACCGTGTCCCCAGGCCGGTACGGCGTGGAGCCCTTGCCGCCCGCAATGCTGAAGCCCAGCCCCCTCTCGTTCCGCATCAGGCACATGGAGAGCCTCTCGGCCAGGGGGGCTCCCTCAGGCCTCTCAGGCAAGCACAGGGCGCTCCGCCGCTCCCTGGGACTGTAGTCATCCTCCGGCCGCAGCGGCGTCACCGTGATGGCATTCTCGGGCTCCACCATCCGCTCCCGGAGCACCGTCATCGTGACGGTGCTGCCTGAACCGCGGAGCGCCTCAACAGCCACATGGTGCTCAGCAGAGCGCAGTGACACTCCATTCACCTGGTGTGATGGGGGGGAGAGAGAAAAGAGAGCCTGCTGAAGCAAGCACCGAGAGCCAGAGGCCTGCTCCAGCCCACCCTGACTGCCAACGCCCCACATCTCCCTGCAGGGCCAAAGAAAACATGCTGTTGACTCAGCAGGCAGACAGCACCCCCTGCCCAACCCAAGAGCTCCTCCTCTTCTGCAGGAGGTCAAAAGGCAAATGCCCAACTGGGGCGGGGGGGAGACAGCGGGGCCTGGCCTGCTGCCATTGTTCTACAGTATTCTTATTTGACAGGTGACACAGGCCCCAGGCAGGCAGGCATCAGCTACGTGAGAAGGCTGCTGCACGGCTGGAGACCAAGTGTGGAGGAGGAGGAGGCAGCCCAACTGCACCAGCAGCAGCAGGAGGGGGGCAGCCAGCCACGCCTGGGCAGGTGAGTGGCTGGGAGGGGCCCAAGCAGAGCAGGGCCTCCAACGCTTGCCCTCTGCTACCAAGGGCAAGCCAGAAAGGTCAAGTGAGGACACGGCTGACAAGCAACGCCATTATTTATTTATTATTTTATTTATATCCCGCCCTTTCTCCCAGTAGGAGGCCAAGGCGACAAACAAAAGCACTAAAAACACTTTAAAACATCATAAAAACAGACTTTAAAATATATTAAAACAAAACATATTTTAATAATCTGTTTCATCCACGAGTACTTGCAATTGCTGCACCACAACCCTCTCACTCACCTTCCCTAAGAAGAGGGTATTTGCAACCGGTCGGTAATTGTTGCAAACCTCACTGGGGATTACAGTAGATGTGGAGGGGGCATCAAGGCTCCCACGGAGGCAAGCAACTTTAGCCCCAAAGTGCCTTGCAAACAATTCACAGCCTCCAAAGGGTCTAAAACTCCATTTCCTGGAGTTAATGTCAACAGACCCCTCACAATATGGAAAAGCTCCACTGGACGGCTACTTGAGGATGCAATGGAGGCAGAGAAGTGGGCCTTTCAGGAGGCTCCTACCTTTTCTGGCAGGGATGAGACACCTCCCAAGCCTGCCATGTGGCCCAGTCATTGTGCCTTCCTTCGGAGTGGCTACTAGGAGAGAGCCATTTTGGTCCCACCCCCCACAGACTGGAAAAGCAGACTTGGTTGCCGGGACTATTGCTGCTGTCGCCGCCAGTCGCCCTTGCTCACCTCCAGGAGCTTGTCCCCGACCCGCACCCCTGCATGTGCAGCCGGGCCCTCATCAGACACGCGGGAAATGAAGATGCCCTGGAAGGAGAGAGCAAGGCAGCACTCAGCAAGGCCTCATCATGGGCACTCACTCCACTCTGGTACAGAAGCTCAGCAGGCTTGCCCAGTCCCAGAATTAGCTATGCCCCCTCCTCCCCCCACAGCTGCCCTAGTGCAATGGTGTCCCCCACACACACACACATGCCAGCCCCACCAGCGCCACCCTTCCACCTATGGAAGCTCCCAGGAGCCATTACCTCATCGTCTCCCTTGTAGGGGGTAGAGCCTTTGCCCCCTGCGATGCTGATGCCCAGACCCCCCGTCTGCCGCACAATGCTCAGAGTCAGCTGGAAGCAAAATGGGACAGCATTATGGAGGTTGGGAGGAAGGACACATGTAAGCGCAGAGACTGTGGAGCTCGTGGAGGTGCACTGGCTACAGAGTGTGCACCAACCAGGACAGAAGGAAGCACCCACAAGGGAGCAAAACTCCCACTTACTCCCCACCACCCCATTCACATTGGCCCAAATGGGCAACTCTCACTGGGGGTACCAAGACAGCCATATCTTCATTAGAGTGGTTTTCCCTTGCATCTCACCAGATCCCTGAAACATATTCCCTCCCCCCCATAGACATAAGAACATAAGAACATAAGAAGAGCCTGCTGGATCAGGCCAGTGGCCCATCTAGTCCAGCATCCTGTTCTCACAGTGGCCAACCAGGTGCCTGACACTCCAAAACATCCCCCCATTGCCTGAACATGAGAAATCTGCTGGGGCGAGACGTTCTCTCTTCCTCCCTCCAGAGCAGGACAGGGCAGAGGCTTTCCCTCTGAGGCCTCCCACTGCCCAGTCCTGGCCTGAGGAGGGCTGCGCTAGCTCTGCCAGGCCTGGCTGGCTTTCATCTGGGCAAGGGCACGAGGGGTACTTGCTGGATCAAGGCCCTTGGAGAGCCAGCATGGCAGGATGAGGGAGGGAAGGCGGACAGGGGCAGTGTGGGAGATTCCCCCCCCCCCGGCAACAACCCTGCTAGAAAAGTGTGGGACACCTCTTTCAACCCAAGGGCCACATTCTTCTCTTCCGGCACCTCCTGGAGGCCACATGCCACTGATGGGTGGGCTGGAGGCGGAACAATGAATGTGAATGTTACCTTTGTTCAGACACTTGCACACGCATGCACTCCCTGCCTCCCTCTCTCTAGGCAAGGAAGTAGGATTTATTAGGGTTGGAGGCCACATTCCAGCTAGGCAGAAATAATCAAGAGGGGTGCAAAGCACAGAAGGGTCTGTAAGGGGTGTGGCCGGGGAGAGACTCAACAGCCAGGCAGAGGGGAGACCTGAAGGGCCACATCTTGCCCCACGCATGAGGGGAGCATAAGGCGTAAGAAGAGCTGGCTCCTCCGTCAGGCCAGCAGGGCTCCATCTAGTCCGGCATCCTGTTCTCACAGGGGCCACTCAGCTGTCCCAATGGGATGCCCACAAGTGGACCTGAGCACAAGAGCACCCTCCCCTCCTGCCGCTTCCATCAGCCAGCACGCTGCATGTGACTATGAGGACAGTAGCCATGGATAGCCTTTCCCTCCTCCATCCTCTTTTAGAGCCATCCAAATTGGTAACCATCACTGCCTCCTCTTGTAGGAGCGAATCGCATCTGTAACTCTGAACTGTGTAGAGAAGGCCCTTCCTGCTTTTCTTCCCCATCGCCTCTGAGCCCCATTGCCCAGCAGAGACATGAGGGCAGCCAAGAGGTGCCCTCGTTACACGGAGCTAGAGCAGGAGTAAAGACGTCCAGAGCAAAGGTATGACTTCAGCAGCCAAAAGGCATGCAGGAAAGAAGCTGCTGAGCCCTGGTGCACTCTGTCAGGGGTCCTGGAGGCGTGGGGCCAGGCCCCACGGCAAGAAGGAGATTTGAGCTGTGGCACATGGCGCTGCCCCACACACCCCAGGCACCACACACTCCAAACTCTTCCCCCTCCTCCTCCTCCATCAGGAGCTGGTCCACTCCGATGCTATATTGGTCTGCCCTGGTGAAGAGCAGCTCCCAAGGGGGTACGGGGTGGGCAACATCTCTGCTTGGTGGCTGAGAACAACCTGACTAAAAAAACCGAGTCGCAGGCAGGCAGGCGGGCGGGCGGAGTGCCAGTCTGATATCACCACCCAGGCCTGGGAGCTTTAACTCACCTATCCCTGGGCAACAATGACTTCTGTGCATTCTGTGGCCACAAAACACCACAAGGAGTGTGGGCTTAACACTCTGCCTGCACTGGGCTTGGCCAGTCAGTTACGTCATGTATAGATTTTTGTTTTTAACTTCTTTACATATTTGTTTTAATCTTTCACTTTTTTATTTTAATGTTTATGAACTGTAAGTCACTTTGAGCGCACACGTGGAAAGAAAAGCAACGAACTAATTTAACAAACAAACAAACCAGTTACACCCAGGCTGGTAGGAAAGAACCCTTCCTGGCCTCAGGACTGGCCACGCCACCCGCTATGAGCCGGGCAAGCCACCTGCCATCACCAAGCCCAGGCATGGCTGTGGCCACTTGTCAGCTTGGCCCTTCTGATGCGTTTGCAGGGCCTCCTCTCGGAAGCAGCCAGGATTGTGTGGGGAGGGGGAGGCCAAAGCATCCAAACTAGCAGGACCAAGCCTGGCCTTCCCCTGCGGGGTGGGGGCTCGGACCCTGGCCTTGAAGAACAAAAGAATGCAAATGCCTGCTGTTATCCTTCTTCCACCCAGGGATGCTTCAGGGTCTCTTGTGGGGCTCAGAGCACAGGAGGAGAGAAAGGAAACCTCCCCCCCCACCCAGCACCCAGGGTAGAGTGTGCCTGCTGATACCCTGGCTGAAGCCAGTCCTGGCAGGACAAGACGTGACCTACAACCACACTGTGTGGATTCTCCTTGGAGCAGGAATCTCAGGCCGTGAGGAGGACCTGCCACACAAAACAGCAGCTGAGCAGATTCTGGGCAATGGGAAAGGCTGGCCTAGGCCCCAGTTGGGGCTTTCCCCGCACTTGGGAGCCTGACATACCTGGGCAGAACAGGCCTTGGCAAAAAGGAGGGAGCTCGCTCGCACCGGGCCAAATCTGCCCCCCCAAAGAGCAAGCAGTTGTTCTAAGTTGGTGCTTCAGATGCAGCACCGCAAAACCCTCATCACCGTAACAGCGGCCGTCTGGCCTCCAAGGAACTCCAACCCCACTTCAGATTCTCTCCTCCTCTTCCTCCCTGACAGGCAAAGGCTCAAGCTCCCCTCCTCTCCGCCCCAGCACCATCTCCCAGCTCAGGCACAGGCAAGGGAGGGGAAAAGCTGCCGCCACCGCCACCACCACAGTGCAGACGGGCAGCCCCTGCAAAGAGAAGGGGGGGGAAGAGACGGTTCCCAGCAGGCAGTACAGACCTCTTCCTCCTCAATGCGAGCAGGCTCAATCAGCAGATTATTGGCTTGATCAAACGACACCCCCTGTTAGGACAGGAACCAGCAGAGAGGCATGCGGATTAGTGGAGGAGAAGGACCAGAGGGGCCGCCACCAGGGACAGAGAGGCAGGCAGGCAGACAGGCCCCGCCCTGGGCACCAAGCCCCACACCAGAGAGAGAGAGAGAGGGGGGGGAGGGCAAGAGAGGGGCGGGGGCACACCACTGAGGTGGGACAGACACAGACCAACTCCTCCTCCTCCTCCTCCTCTTCCTCCTCCTCCCACCTGCCCCCAGCCTCTGCCCCAGTACTCGGGGCCATGATTGCCCTTCCTCATATCCTGAGCCTCAGCGGGCGCTCTCTGCTCCTTTCCACGCTTCCAAGACCACGGGATGGCACCCAGGCCAGCCACTCTTCTGCTGCCCCAGACTGATCCCCAGAGCATCACATGCCAGTGCAAGGCAACTGGGTGCAGGCAGGCAGCCACTGCAGCCGTGTCATTTCTGTGCTCAATGCCATTATCACTGGTGTCATGATCAGCTGAAGCATTCCTTACAGGGCAACACCATGAGGCGCCAGGCTCCTTTGCAGGACAGTGCAAACAGAAAAGAGGAGACCCTTCAAAAAACCTTGGAAACAGAAGCAAGAGGCCGGGGAGGAGGCTCCTGAGGGCGCTGCCTTTCTCCTACAGTGTTCCATGGATGGAAGAACTAAACTTGGGGGGGAGGGGGAAGAGGGGGGGACTCCTCCTCCCTGAGGCTGCTGCAGCGAACCCCTTGGGCAGGTCAACTCCAGGAACAGGCAGCACAATCCCTCCCCCCTCCCATCCTCCTCCTCCAAGGACCCGGCTTTGGCAGGGGAGGGTGAGGGGAGAGGGAGAGAGCGAGTCTGCCTCACATATGCAGCAGCAGCAGCAGCAGCAGGGAGGTCACCTGGCTCTCTCAAGAGAGACCCTGCCAGGAGAAGCAAAAGCACTGCACACCCAGGGGGCTGCTTTGCTTTAGCACACTGGCAGCCCTTCCTCTCCACTGCCCCCTGCCCCTGCCTGGCCAAGCACAGAAAGAAGCAGGCCAGCACACTTTAGAGAGAGACCCACTGGACAGCCTGGGAGGAGCAGTGCGCAGAAAGGAGCTGGGCCTCTGACAGGGAAGGCCTGCCTCCTCCTCTCCCCCGCCCCCCTGAACACCCACAAGAGCTGCCACGGTGACGGGAGAGCAAGGCAGCCAGGCACGCAGCACGGACTCCCACCAGCCCAGCCCCCTACCTTGACAGAGGGTGGCACAGCCGGAGCCCCGTTCTTGGCCTCTTCTTCGTCCCACCTTTCCTGGTCTGGCTCCTCCTCCTCCGCTGCCGCCATCGCCACCTCCTCCTGGGGGGCCCCCTCAGCACTCAGCCCCTGCAAAAGGGCGACCACCGCCTCCGGCCGGGGCAACTGAGCAATCCTGAAGTGCTTCTTGTAGTGGGGGGTGTCCTTGCGGATCAGCCGCTGCTTCCCCGCTGGGAATGGACGCTCCTCCTCCTCTTCCTCCTCCTCACTGCGGACTAGCGTATCTTCAGCAAAGTGCACCGTGGGCTGCAGAGAAAACGCCCCATGGGGGGCAGGGAAATGCTCAGCGCATGCAGGCCAAGCAGCCTGCTGTGCAGGTATCCTGCTCTCCCCCCAATTTCCAAAGACCCCCAGTCCCCCCAGCCCCAGGCTGTAAATGGAAGTCCTTGTGAAGATTTGGCTTCTCTCTCTCTCTCACTCACTCTCACACACACACATAGCCCCCAAAGTACCACCGGACAGGAAAATGACAGAGAAGCCGTTCATGTGAGTATCTGAGGTGAAGCCAGGAGCCACCTTGCTTGCTGAGGAGAGCAGGACTGGCACAGGTGCCCACAAGCAGAGACAGCTTGCAAGCTAAAAGTTCCATGCTCCCCACTATTGAACGCCTACAAGAAGACATTCTTCTTAAGTTTGGAAGTCTGCAAAATAGACCACACTTTAAAGAAGAGAGAGGGAGCAAGAGAAAGCAAGGTACTCAGAGAGAAGCAGTCTAGCCCCCTCTCTGTGTTGTTAAGCTTCAGAGAAGCACCCCGAGATTCCCACTGAGCTCTGCTTGCTTCAAGGGCCGCGGAAGTAGTCACAGCCTCCCTTGCGTGCCAACCAGAGGAAGACCATCATTTCTGCCATTAAACAAACCAAAGGAAGAGAGACGCCAACCACAAAACACAGTGATTAGCTGTCTTGGGGGGGGGGGCACCTAGTCCAGCATCTGTGGTCAACCAGACGTTCCAAAGGGAAGTCCCCTGAGTGCAACAACACTGACTGCCAGTTACTGGGAGCCATGAGGCACGCTACCATCAACAGTGGAGGGAGAACACAGACAGCTTTGAAAGAGGAAGATTAGACAAGAATAAGGCTATCAATGATAATTTGGTGGCCATCATTAACGCAAACATCTTGTGATTACTAACTATGCACTGTGTAAAGAAATCCTTTTTGTCTGTCTTGAGTCTCCCGACATTCGCCATCATTGGATGCTCCCATTGGGTTCACGTATTATGAATATTATCTTGAGTACTGCGTCCAGTTCTGGACACGGCACTTTAAGAAGGATGCAGACAAACTGGAACAGGTTCAGAGGAGGGCAATGAGGATGAATCCCGTCAAACTAATCCTATCTCATTTTTTTATCAGGTAACCTCCCTGGTAGACTGTGGGAATGCTGTGGACATAATATATCTTGACTTCAGCAAAATCTTTGACAAAGTGTCCCATGATATTCTAATTAGCAAGCCAGCTAAATGTGGGCTGGATAGAAGAACTATCAGGTGGATCCACAGTTGCCTCCACAATCATACTCAAAGAGTACTTATCAATGGTTCCTTCTCAAACTGGGCGGACGTAACGAGTGGGGTACCACAGGGCTTGGTCCTAGGCCCAGTGCTCTTCAACATTTTTCTTAACAACTTGGATGAGGAGGTACACAGCATGCTTATCAAATCTGCAGATGATACAAAATTAGGGGGCACAGCTAATACCGTGGAAGACAGAAACAAAATTCAAAAGGACCTTGATAGGTTGGAGCATTGGGCTGAAAGCAACAGAATGAAATTCAACAGGGATAAATGCAAAGTTCTACACTTAGGAAAAGGAAGCCAAATGCACAGTTATAAGATGGGGGATACTTGGCTCAGCAATACGACATGTGAGAAGGATCTTGGAATTGTCGTTAATCACAAGCTGAATATGAGCCAACAGTGTGATGTGGCTGCAAAAAAAGGCAAATGCTATATTAGGCTGCATTAACAGAAGTATAGTTTCCAAATCGTGTGAAGTATTAGTTCCCCTCTATTCAGCACTGGTTAGGCCTCATCTTGAATACTGCGTCCAGTTCTGGTCTCCGCATTTCAAGAAGGATGCAGACAAACTGGAACGGGTTCAGAGGAGGGCAACAAAGACGACCAGGGGACTGGAAACAAAGTCCTATGAGGGGAGACTGAAAAATTGGGCATGTTTCGCCTGGAGAAGAGAAGACTGAGGGGAGATATGATAGCACTCTTCAAGTAAATGAAAGGTTGTCACACACAGGAGGGCCGGGTTCTCTTCTCAGTCGTCCCAGAGTGCAGGACACAGAATAATAGGCTCAAGTTGCAGGGAGCCAGATTTTGACTGGACATCAGGAAAAACTTCCCAAATGTTAGAGCCATACAACAATGGAACCAACTACCTAGAGAGGTAATGGGCTCTCCGACACTGGAGGCATTCAAGAGGCAGCTGGACAGCCACCTGTCAGGAATGCTTTGATTTGGATTCCTGCACTGAGCAGGGGGTTGGACTTGATGGCCTTATAGGCCCCTTCCAACTGTACTATTCTATGATTCTATGATCAGGGGACTGGAAACAAAGCCCTCTGAGAAGAGGCTGAAAGAACTGGGCATGTTTAGCCTTGAGAAGAGAAGACAGAGGGGAGATATAATAGCACTCTTCAAGTACTTGAAGGGCTGCCACACAGAGCAGGGCCATGATTTCTTCTCGATCGTCCCAGAGTGCAGGACATGGAATAACGGGCTCAAGTTGCAGGAAACCTGATTTCGACTGAACACCAGGAAAAACTTCCTAACTGTTAGAGCGGTACAACAATGGAACCAATGACCTGGGGAGGTGGTGGGCTCTCCCACACTGGAGGCATTCAAGAGGCAGCTGGACAGGCACCTCTCGCGTGTGCTTTAAGTTGGATTCCTGCACTGAGGAAGGGGTTGGACTCGATGGCCTAATAGGCCCCTTCCAACTCTACTATTCTATGATTCTATATGAGAGGAAGAAAAAAAATGCATAATTTTATACATCCCCACCACCACTTACATGCCTTTTTTTCTAAACTAAAAATCTGAAAGCATGGTGTTCCTATCATAGAATTATATAAAGGCTACAATAATTTGTACCAGCTGTGAAAAAAGGAAAATTCCATGTTAGGATCATGAGAAAAGGGTCTGAAAATAAAACTGCCAATATCATAATGCCATTATACAATCTATGTTGCAGCTACATTTGGAGTACTTTGGACAGTTCTGGTTGCTTCACTTTAGAAAGGATATCTTACACTTGGAGAAGATTCAGAAAAGGGCAACCTAAATTATTTATTTATTTCTATCCCACCCTTCCTCCCAGAAGGAGCCCTGGGTGGGGGAAAAGAACACTAAAAGCACTTTAAAAACATATGAAAATAAAACAACTTAAAACATCTTTAAAAAAACAACTTTAAAGACATCTTAGGAAGTAATTCCAACACAGATGCAGACTGGGATAAGGTCTCTACTTAAAAGGCTTGTTGAAAGAGGAAGGTCTTCAATAGGTGCCAAAAAGTTAACAGAGATGGCACCTATCTCATATTTAAGGGGAGGGAATTCCAAAGGGTAGGTGCCAGTACACTAAAGGTACACTTCTTATGTTGTGCAGAACAGACCAGAACAGATAAGATGGTATCTGCAGGAGGCCCTCACCTGCAGAGCGCAGTGATCGACTGGGTCTATAAGGGGTAATTTTTCAGATATCCAGGTCCAGAGCTGCATAGGGCTTTGCACACCAAAACTAGAACCTTGAACTTGAACCTAAATGATCAAGGGGATAGAGCAACTCCCCAATCAGGAAATATTACATTTTGGGGGTTTTAGTTTAGAGAAAGGGTAAGAGGAGACATGATGGATGTGTATAAAATTGTACTTACTGTAGAGAAAAGAGATAAATTATTTTGTCCTCTCTCATACCAACAGAGCTCTTAACTACCAAAAAACGGACAAAAAGCAGAAATTTTACGTACTGCGAATTACTATTTGCAGAATGGAGTGGAGGCCGCTCTGTTGACAGGGATGCTCCTCCCTCTGAGAGTGACAGGCAGGGTCATTTCCAATCTTCTGCCTCTTCTCCAGTGGGAGCAGCCATCCCTCTCACCAGAACTACTGGCACAGTGAGATGATTCCTTGACCCCCACCACAACACACATACACAACACCCCAAACACACGGGAAAAACAAACCAAGAACCAAAAAAGCATGAGTAACCACGTCTAACCAGAAATTTTAGAATGTGAGGTGAAAGCTGCTCTTAAAATACTTGGAAGAAACAAATTACTAGGAACAGATGGGATACCAATAGACAGAGCTTGGAAGTAACTCATTATTTCTACTTGTAATTCACTACTTTTTTGAGTAACGAATGGGTAACTTCATTACATTTTGCTAGTAATAGAACGAGGAGTAACATCATTACTTTTGAGCTGCAACTTTAACATTTCCAGTGACGTTACCGGGGGGGGGGGGGGGAGCAGGGGAAGTCTTTGGCTCCTGTGATTTGTGTATAAAAACCATGTACTTCCAACTGGGCTTCTGTGCGACGAGAGATGACGTGGAGAGCGAAACGGGATTGAGAAAATAATTGTTTAAAAATGGAGTGAGGGAGAAAAGAGCTGGCGAGCAAGGAGGCATTAGTAAAACGGGCACGAAGAACTGGCTGCAGAGGTGAGAGACAACAATGTGCGTGTGTTTGGTGTGCAAAGCTCCCTCTCTTACCAACGGAGACAGCAGAGCAGAGCCAAGAGCAGAGCCAAAAGCAGGGCTTCAGGGTGGCAGGCAGAAGTTGCAGCAGGGTCCTAAAGAGCTGCTGCTTTGTTTCCTGCCCTTCCTTTTCCTAACAAGCAGAATGCATCTTTGTCTTGTAAGGAAGATATTCCCTGGAAGCTCTTTTGTGTAAATCCTTCTCCCCATGGCAAATGCAAAGAGTTCCAAACAGGCACTTGTTAAAAATGACAGTATAGCTGACTTACAGTACAATATATACCAGTCTACTCAGAAGTAAGTCTCTTTATGTTTAATGCAGCTTAGTCCCAGGTAAATCAAATTGGGTATAGCATTTCACTAATTAGGCAACATGAGGACTGGTTGAAGTTGTACCAATTTGCGGGGGGGGGGGGGGGAGAAAGAATATGACCCTTTATAGTACAAAGATGCATCAATCTGGTTAAGGCAAGTAAAATGTGATGCATGTAAAACAAGAACTAACCTGCAATCCAGTACCTGTCTACTCAGAAGTAAGTCCCACTGAGTTAGCAAACTGGTCAAATGCGGACTAGATGGAAATACTGTCAGGTGGATTCACAACTGGTTGGAAAACCGTACTCAAAGAGTGGTCGTCGGTGGCTCTGCTTCGGACTGGAAGGAGGTTTCGAGTGGAGTGCCACAGGGTTCTGTCCTGGGGCCGATACTCTTCAACATTTTTATCAATGACTTAGATGACGGGGTGGAGGGAAGCCTTATGAAGTTTGCAGATGATACGAAACTGGGAGGGATAGTGAACACAATGGAAGACAGGAATAAAATCCAAAGGGACCTGGTGTCATGGCCCCGTCAGACGAGGATGACTCGGGAGTAACAGCAGCAGACCCAGAAGCAGCAAACCCAGAAGGAGAAATGGAGGAAACTCCTGAGAACCCAGCTCCTTCTCCCCCTCAGCTGCAGAGCACCCCAGACACAGCTGAAGCCCTTCAGCCAGACGCAGGCAGTGAACAGGATACTCCCCCCTCACCTGCAGAACGTAGACAGCAGAAGGTCAGGCAGAAGAGGGGCAGGCCTGCCCACTTAAGGCCAAAACGCTGAGGGCTCACACCTGCTGACAAACCTGCTCCTTAAAAGTCAAACCTTGGCTTCAGCTTGTTGCTGACTACAATGTCAGGCGTGACCACTGTGTGTCTTCCTATCCCCTGAACCTTGACTTGGACTGATCTCTCGGCAAACTAGACCCGGACCTTCACTGACGTCTCTTCTGGATTTCTGGCTTGGCACGTAAGCTTTGAACGGCCTCTGCCCTTATCTTGCTTCCTCCTTGCTAGCCTGGCAGATTTATAGCCAAGCTGCCGGCTGAGGACTTACGGCCTGGCAATTACCAAGGAATCTCCAGCCCTGCCTGCACCCTCAGTGAAGAGCTGACACCTGGATAGACTAGGAAATTGGGCTAAAATTAATAAAATGAAATTCAATAAAGACAAATACAAGATTCTGCATTTAGGCCACAAAAACAAAATGCACGGGTACAGGATGGGAAATACCCGGCTTAGCAGTAGTGCGTGTGAGAAGGACCTTGGAATTGTAGTGGATCACAAGTTGAACATGACCCAGCAGTGTGATGCTGCGGCAAAAAAGGCAAACGCAGTTTTGGGATGCATAAACAGAGCTATAGTTTCCAGGTCGAGGGAAGTAATAGTCCCACTATATTCTGCATTAGTCAGGCCTCATCTGGAATACTGCGTTCAGTTCTGGGCGCCTCATTTTAAGAAAGATATAGACAAGTTGGAGCGGGTTCAGAAGAGGGCGACAAGGATGATAGCCGGTATGGAGAACAAGTCTTACGAGGAAAGGTTGAAGGAACTTGGCATGTTCAGTCTGGTGAAGAGAAGGCTGAGGGGTGACATGATTGCACTCGTCAAGTACCTGAAGGGCTGTCACATAGAGGAGGGTACAGATTTGTTCTCTGCTGCCCCAGAGGGTAGGACTAGGTCTAATGGTTTTAAGTTGCAGGAGCGTAGATTCAGATTGGACATTAGAAGGAACTTCTTGACAGTAAGGGCAGTTCGGCAATGGAACCGACTGCCTAGGGAGGTGGTGGGATCCCCTTCGCTGGATGTCTTCAAGCAGAGGCTGGACAGCTATCTGCGGGAGATGCTCTAGCTGTGGATTTCCTGCTGTGAGCAGGGGGTTGGACTCGATGGCCTACAAGGCCCCTTCCAACTCTATGATTCTATGATTCTAAAGCTTACTTCTGAGTAGACATGTATTGGATTGCAGCCTTAGTTTCCTTTTTCTCCCATTTTAATTCTGCCTTCTGTATCTTCACAACAGCCCTGTGAGGTAGGTTAGGCTGAGAGTAAGGGACTGCCCAAGGCAATAAATAATCAAAAACAATGATGACTAAAAATTTAAAATGTGAAAATGCTCATACTCAGAGTATTTTTGTTGCTCTTTGTCAATGCTTTGTGTGTGGGTTTTTATGTTTACTGTCTCACAACTTCTTTTTGCCTGAGAATGTCGTATTTCTTACTGTTACAGATGTTCTTTTTTAAAAAAAAATTGGCCAAATTCTGTGGTGTTTATTTTTTAACTTGAGTTCTTTGCATGGTTCAGGGGTTGCATTGCAGGAGATCAGGCTCTTATGGACAGCTGTGGGGCAGGTAGAAATTAAATGGAGTAAGCCTTTTTTGTATGGAAATGCAATTATGGGGAAAGCTTCACCTGTTAACATTCTATCTGTCAGACATCTTATTACTTGTGTGTGCCCCTCTCCCCAGATTTATTTTTGATTTGTGAATGCCATGACCATTGCCATTCCCTCACCCCGTTTATCTTTGCAACAACCCTGTGAGGTAGCTTAGGCTGAGACAATATATGTACATAAGCAGCAGTTGGTAGTTGTAGTTGGTACAGCATTAATAAATTATAGCTCCTGAAATGCTGAAATGTATTCTGGTGGAGTCCAGTCCTATATATGTCTACTCCAAATTAAGCCCCATTGAGTTAAATGGATAAGTATATAGGATTGAAGATTAATTTTTACCTCTGAATGGAACGCACTGTCAGACATAGAATTTAAGAGACATACTTTTCTGGATGTGTTTGAAACAGATGGGTAGGTGGGTCTTCAACACAGTGCCCTCCAGATGTTGTTGGACTACAACTCCCATCAGTCTCAGATAACATAATGATGCTGAAGTTGGTTCCTAGTTCCCAGTTCCAAGTTCACAGCTACAGTAACTCCAAGCCAAAGTTAACATGTCTCTAAACCCCAAAATATATGTTGGAGTACCCCATATCATATATCGCGGTGATCTGGGGAGTCTCCCCATCAAGAATAACAAATGTATTCAATCAAAATTATCAAGCTTCTGAAATGCTCATAAATGCATAATGATGTGATAAAATCATAAAAAATAAGTAACTGGATGTGCCCACCCCATAGTCTGTTCCGGGCCAGGACAACTCATACACCCCAGGGAAGGGGAGGGTGTCTTCTACAAGATGCCAGTGCCTCCTGCCTGGCCCAGAGCTTTTGCTGGGTGCAGGGCAGGGATAAGGGCATATATGTACAACCCAAAGTGACAAAAATATGCAGAAAACAATAAGAAACTGGGGGTGCCCACCCAAAAATCTGCACTGTGCCAGGCAGTACTATAGTGGCAAATTCAGAAGTGCAAGGTCCCTTCATGATAGTATCAGCCACAGCCAGACCCCCCTATCCCCTTATTTTGTTCCTGGGTTGAGAATGAGGTCCTTGTTAATGCCTACTCCCTAGGAGACGATCAGTATGAAAGGGGAGAGTATTAGCTACTGAAAAGAGCCTTCTCAGTGGGTGACTCACCTCCTTTCACTCTGATTGGCTCCAATCAGCAGGAAAGGACAAGGAAGCATAGTAGAAGACTCTTCTCAGTGGCTAACACACTCCCCTTTCATGCCGATCAGCTCATATGATGCTGGAGACATAGGGACCCTGCTCCCAAAACAGTAAGGGGCAACTTACTAGACAACTACACCCCTGCTGCCAGGACAAATCATACATCCCAGGAAGGGGGAGGGTGGCCTCTACAAGATGCCAGTACTTCCCACCTGGCCTATAGTTTCTGCTGGGTGCAGGGCACCCATAAGGTCATCTGTGCAAAACTAAAATAATGAAAAGTAGAGAAAAATATGTAATTTGGGGTGACCACTCCAAAATCTGCTGTGGGCCATGAAACATCATTCACCTGAACAAAGGAGTGTCCTCAACGAGATGCTGCTGCATCCTGCCTGGAATGGATTTTCTTGTGGACACATGAAACAGATATGTGCATCTATGCACAACAAGCAATGTAGAACGTATGTAAGGAACTGCAGGTTCCCACCCTGAAACATGCTTTGGGCACTACAAGTCATACATCCATGCATGCAGGAGAGGATTCCTACCCAGTTCAGAGCTTCTTTTGTATGTATGTTACAGACAAGGGCATATATGTATTAGAAAAATAGTGAATATGTAGAGGAAGGAAAATCAGAAACGGGAATGCCCATCCTAAAAGATGATTTGGGGCACCACATATCATATTTCCATGCATCTGGGAGAGTTTCTATGAGATGCCATCCATGCATGCTTTAGAGTGTCATCTATAAAATTACATCTTCAAGGAATCAGTGTTTGTTGACCCTGCTGCGAGTCCTTCTGTCACCAACATCAGTGGCTTTTAAAAATAATAATAACTGAGCTATAACAAAGTAAGTAACAGGGAAGCCCAATACAAAAAAATTAAAAATCCACATAGATCTTAAGCACTGGCCGTAAGCACTGGCATAGCATAGAAGACACCCTGTCATTTTCTGGGGTGTCTGATTTATCTTGGCCCAGAGAAGATTTTGTGGTGAACACCCCCAGATATTTATTCTGTGTTGCTTTTTGTCTCTTTTGGTTGTGCATAGATGCTCTTATACACGCCCTGAATCGAACAGAAACTCTGGGCTAGGTGGGAAGCATTGGCATCTTGTAGAAGATATCCTCCCTTTCCTTGGGTGTATGATTTGTTCTGGCCCAGAGCAGATTGTGGGCTGGGCACCCTCAGTTTCTTGTTTTTTTCTGCATCTTTTTGTCAATTTTGCACCCAGCAAACGTTGTGGGCCAGGCGGGACGTACTGGCATCTCGTAGAGGACACCCTCCTCTTTCCTGGGGTGTATGATTTGTCCTGGCCCAGAGCAGATTTTGTCTGATGTGCTCTTTGAGCATCCTGTTCTTTTGAAACATAACAGAAATCATAGAATCACAGAATCATAGAGTTGGAAGGGGCCTTGTAGGCCATCGAGTCCAACCCCCTGCTCACAGCAGGAGATCCACAGCTAGAGCATCTCCCGCAGATAGCTGTCCAGCCTCTGCTTGAAGACATCCAGCAAAGGGGATCCCACCACCTCCCTAGGCAGTCGGTTCCATTGCCGAACTGCCCTTACTGTCAAGAAGTTCCTTCTAATGTCCAATCTGAATCTACGCTCCTGCAACTTAAAACCATTAGACCTAGTCCTAACCTCTGGGGCAGCAGAGAACAAATCTGTACCCTCCTCTATGTGACAGCCCTTCAGGTACTTAAAGAGTGCAATCATGTCACCCCTCAGCCTTCTCTTCACCAGACTGAACATGCCAAGTTCCTTCAACCTTTCCTCATAAGACTTGTTCTCCATACCGGCTATCATCCTTGTCGCCCTCTTCTGAACCCGCTCCAACTTGTCTATATCTTTCTTAAAATGAGGCGCCCAGAACTGAACGCAGTATTCCAGATGAGGCCTGACTAATGCAGAATATAGTGGGACTATTACTTCCCTCGACCTGGAAACTATAGCTCTGTTTATGCAGCCCAAAACCGCGTTTGCCTTTTTTGCCGCAGCATCACACTGCTGGGTCATGTTCAACTTGCGATCCACTACAATTCCAAGGTCCTTCTCACATGCACTACTGCTAAGCCGGGTATTTCCCATCCTGTACCCATGCATTTTGTTTTTGTGGCTTAAATGCAGAATCTTGCATTTGTCTTTATTGAATTTCATTTTATTAATTTTAGCCCAATTTTCTAGTCTATCCAGGTCCCTTTGGATTTTATTCCTGTCTTCCATTGTGTTAGCTATCCCTTCCAGTTTCGTATCATCCGCAAACTTCATAAGGCCTCCCTCCACCCTGTCATCTAAGTCATTGATAAAAATGTTGAAGAGTATCGGCCCCAGGACAGAACCCTGTGGCACTCCACTTGAAACCTCCTTCCAGTCCGAAGCAGAGCCACCGATGACCACTCTTTACATTTACAAATTTATTGTAAGAGCAGCATTTCAAGTGTAAAATTTGATTTCAAGTGAATTATATGTGTGTTGGGGTATCACGATTGCTGGAGGTGGGGTGGGAGGATGTGAGATACTGTTAATCTTAGATAAAAAAAATTATTCTACTACCCTTTGTGTGTGTTGTTTTTAATGTTGTTTTAGGCTACTTAGATGTGCAGCAGCCAAGGCCAGCACCTTGTAGGCAATCTTTTTAAAAGTAACTAATATGTAATTGTAGTGATTACTTCTGAGTAAAAGAAAAGTTATAAGTTACTTTCAGAGCAATTGTAATTGTGACGGTAACTACTACTTTTTTGGGCCATGTAACTATAACTGTAATTTATTACTTTTAAAAAGTAATCTTCCAAGCTCTGCCAATAGAGTTGCTACAAGCTACATGAGATTGAATCTGGCTAAATTTTGAGAAAAATTTGTCAACAAATATGGAAAATAAAACAATGGCCCACAGACTGGAAGCGTTCAATATACATCCCAATTCCAAAGAAAGGGGATCCCAGGGAATGCAGTGATTATCGAACTATTGCTTTAATATCCCATGCAGGTAAAGTAATGCTCAAGAGTCTACAACAAAGGCTCTTACCATATATGGAGCGAGAAATGCCAGACATCCAAGCTGGATTTAGAAAGGGAAGAGGTGCCAGAGATCATATCGCAAACATACGTTGGATAATGGATTGGAGCAAGGAATTTCAGAAGGAAATCACCCTGTGCTTTATAGATTACAGCAAAGCCTTTGACTGTGTAGATCATGAAAAACTATGGAATGCTTTAAAAGAAATGGGGGTGCCACAGCATCTGATTGTCCTGATGCGCAACCTATACTCTGGAAAAGAGGCTACTGTCAGGACAGAATATGGGGAAACCAATACAGTCGTTAACCAAAATGGAGACAATAGTCAAGAAATCAGAAGAAGGCTAGGACTGGGGAGGGCAGCTGTGAGAGAACTAGAAAAGGTCCTCAAATGCAAAGATGAATCACTGAACACTAAAGTCAGGATCATTCAGACCACTGTCATTCAGACAAGATCTGAACAGGGTGGTTTACGACAGATGCTACTGGAGGTCGCTCATTCAAAGGGTTGCCATAAGTCATAATTGATTTGAAGGCACATAACAACAGAAACAAAAACCACCACCAGAAATCAGAAGCAGTCCGGCCACAATCCACTTCAACTCAGTGACAACTATATGACATAGCACCAACCAAGAAGTGAGAGGTGGGCTGAGTGCCCTCTACTCCAGTCTGCAAATTACAATTCACGTTAAGTAAACTTTTAGCTTCTGCCAGACTGGAGTGGAGGACGCTCTGTTGACAGGGATGTAAAAGAGCAGCCCCATCCTAGGGTAGACTTCCTCTGTGACATGCCTGAGAACAACCTTTTGCAAAACCATCCTTCTGAAAGCAGCATCAGAAGAAGAAAACGCATCTAGACAGTCCTCCCAGAAGAATCTCAGGGTGGGAAATAAAAACACAAAAAACACTCTAAAACATATTAAAACAAAACACCTTTCTAAAAAAACAGCTTTAAATATATTAAAAAGTAATTCCGACACAGATGCAGACTGGGATAAGGTCTCTACTTAAAAGTCTTGTTGAAAGAGGAAAGTCTTCAATAGGTGTCAAAAAGGTAACAGAGATGGCCCCTGTCTAATATTTAAGGGGAGGGAATTACAAAGAGTAGGTGCCACCACACTAAAGGTCTGCTTCCTGCCTTGTATGGAACGGACCTCCTGATAGGAGGCCCTCATCTGCAAAGAACTGCACTGGCTGCCCATTTGCTACCGGGCCAAGTTCAAGGCTCTAGTTCTGGTGTACAAAGCCCTGTACAGTTTGGACCAGGATACCTGAAAGACCGTCTTATCTTTTATATACCCAGTCGATCACTGCGCTCTGGTTGATTGAGTATATAAGGGGTAAGATGATCTTTCAGATATGTATGTATATATGTATGTATTTTATTATTTAATTTATATCCTGCCCTTCCAGCAGGAGCCCAGGGCTGCATCCAAACGCAGAACCTTGTACCTGGCCCAGCAGCTAAACTGGCCAGGGGGTAACATGTTAGCGATACCCTGCCCCAGTGAGCAATTGTGCAGCTGCTTTTTGCACCAGCTGCAGCTTCTGGAACAACCTCAAGGGCAGCCCCACATATAGCGCATTACAGTAATCCAGCCTGGAAGTTACCAGTGCATGGTGGTCAGGCTATCCCAGTCCAAAAATGACTGCAGCTGTCTTATGAGCCAAAGCTGGTGAAAGACACTCCTACCCACTGAGGTCACCTGGGCCTCTAGCGACAAAATGGATCCAGGTGCACCCCCAGACTACAAATCTGCTTTGTCAGAGGGAGTACGACCCCATCCAAAGCAGGCAACTGACCAATTATCTGAACTCAGGAACCACCAACCCACAGCGCCTCCATCTTGCTAGGATTCAGACTCAGTTTATTGACCCTCATCCAGCCCACCACCCAGTCCAGCCACTGGTCCAGGGCTTGCACGGCCTCTCCCAATTCAGATGTTACGGAGAATCAGAGCTGGGTATCATCAGCATATTGCTGGCACTTTGCCCCAAATCTCCTGATGACTGCTCCCAAGGGCTTCATATAGATGTCAAACAGCACTGGGGGGGAAAAGGGCACCCTGTGCCACCTACAGCACAACTGCCAGGGGGCCAAAAGACAACCACCCAACACTATTCCCTGAACATGACCCTGGAAATAAGATTGGAACCACTGCGAAGCAGCACCGCCAATGCCCCTCTCACCAAGTTGGCTCAGAAGGGTACCATGGTGAATGGTACCAAAAGCCGCTGCAGAGTGATCAAGCTCCTCATCAGACAGAGGCCACCCACTGCCTCCTTGTCCTTATGAGGAAGCCCCCAGGGCAGGGTCTTGCTCTGCTCCCCCCCCCGAAGAAGCAACCTGTACCTGCCTGGTCCTGCCTGGGTCTCAGGTCGTCTTCTTTGCGGGGGGAGAAACATGTATGAGAAGAGGAACAGCTTCTTGAGACACCCCCCACCCCCAGAAACAGAACTGCAGGACCTCCTCCGCTTGTCAGACTTGGAACTGCATTTTTATTATTTTTTTGTGCTTTTTACGGGAGGAGGAACACTTGGAGCGCAGTGTGGCAGTAAGGCAGGAGGTGTGCAGGGGTACAAACATGAAAAAAAAGGGAAACCCCAATGGATGGAAGTCCCACTTGCTGATCATCAGAAACCTGAAGCTGTGGCAGACTTTGGGCAGACACTGATGACCTAAAAGGTACTGATGCGCTGTGCCTCGAACCGGAGGCTAGAAACTCATTTGAATCGCACATCTCCCCCCTTGAGCAGCGAAGCTCGAGGATTCAATTGCCCCAAGTAAAACTGAAGTGCAAAATCACAGTGGGCAGGAAAAGGGGGCCCAAACAACATGGATGAAAATGCCCTCACACAACCCCTATGGGACACAGAGGCAACAGAAAGCAGGCAGCCACTGGAAATGAAGAACACTCCCCCTCCACCAGCCTGGGGACAAGGCAGCCAATAAACCCTAAAAGGAGTAGTCGCGGCACCAAGCAGCAAGGCAGGCATAAGCCACTTGACAGGACGCAGCCTGTAACAGCCAGCAACACCCAACTACCCCCTGCACGTCCCTTCACTGCCCCCCTCAAAAACATGAGGGACAGGAGTTGAACTGGAAGGGATGGCAACTATGACAGAGGTGCCCTGACAGGGCCTCACTCTGCTCACTCCACCCCACTCCTGGCCTCAGCAAAAGGGCGTGCTATGGGCAGAACGGGGCTTGCAAGCATGGAAGAGCCCCATCCTCTCCAGCCCTGGCCACCAACACCATGGCCAGCAAGCACCTGGCTCCCTCCCCTTGGGCGGCTCTCCAGCCCCTCCCAGCCAACAGAGCCTCATTTTTCCCACGGTCCTCAGAGGTGGCAGACATCGCAGCCACTGCTGCTTTCCAGAGTTAGCTCCGGTCAGGCCTAGGCCCAAAACATAACCACAGGAGCAGCCGCGTCCTGGCAAGCCTCCACAGTGGCCCATCCAGAGGTGCCTCCTGAGCCAAGCCAACCTCCTTCCAAATCTCCTCCCAGGACTCCCTGTACCTCATTGTATTCCACCTCCAGCGCATCATCTTCTGGGCCAGCTGTTCCTTCCTCCACATTTGCCGCTGCCTCCTGCCACGGGGGCTGCTGCTGCTGTCGCCGCCCCTTCTCCTCCACTTCCTCCCCCTCAGGCCCATCAGCATCTGCTGCCTCTTCTGGCCTCGATGTTTCCCATCCAGCCTGCCTCACTGCTGCTGCCGCTGCCGCTTCCTGGCAGCTGGCCGAGATGGTGCTGCTGGAGACGGGGGAGTCCTCACTGCGACTGGATGTGGCGCTCAGCCTCTTCTCCTGCACAGGGTGCAGAACATGTCAAGAGTACAGGAGGTAACACTGACTGGCCCCACTTGCACGCGCCTGACACCAGTGAGCCTCCACAGGATGGGCTTCGTTCCCCGAGGGCCACAGAAGACTCAGGCAGCTCTGAAGCTCCCTGTACACCTCAGGGAAGAGGCCCCATGGGACGGGGAGGGCCCCTGCTGCTCCCCCCCCCAACCCCACTATCTCTAGAAAGCACATTCCGTGGTTTTAAACAGACCTTTGCTTGGCTAGATGTGTCTGGAGCACATCGTCACACCACTGGCTCCACAAGAGCCAAACTCACTCTCTGGGGCAACTTCCGCAGGGGTCACAGAGATTGAACCGGTCTCTGGAAACTTTAAGATGGCCGGGATGTTACAGGGATCCCCCCTCCCCCATGTTGCAGTATTTTATAGCACCCCTAGCAGGATTTCTGCAGGGGACCAAAATCCACTCACCTCTGAATTGAAAGAATCCCGCTGAGGACCCAATTTGGCAGCACACGCCTCACTGCGCCGCACTTCAATCACCTTCTTCATAGACTTCAGCTCACTTGGGTGGGGAGTTGCCCTCCGCTGCAGGCCCTATAAGCAGGGGGGAGTGGTAGAGATGGGGAACAGCTCCTTCACCATCTTACCAGGCCCCTACCAACAGCAGGGCAGCAGCAGCTGCAGCAGGGGGGCAAAGGCAGGGCACGCCACGTTTCACTGGAGGCGCCCTCACCCAAGGAGAGCAACCAGGGTGGCGACCAGGAGCCCACTCTCAGCCAGCCAGCCTTCCAAGCTTCCTGCAGCGGAGAGCAGCCCTATGGCGACCTCTCTTCTCCATCCCCCATAATGACAGGGAAGTCGATGGGTTGAAGCCAGCTCCCCCACACCCATAGCCATGACCTCGCTCGTGCCCTTACCCTAACCCCATTGCCACAGCAAGCAGCCCAGCACCAGGCTTGGGGAGGAACAGCAGACAACTGCTGGGACACCTCCAACACTTCAAACTGGGAAAGTTGCCTCCAGCTCCCCCCAACCACACCACACCACCTCCCCTTTCTCTCCGTTACCCTCTTCTCAGCCCCAGGTTCCTCCTCATCTTCATCATCCATCTTGGGGTCATCCACAAACTGGATCACACTGACCCGGTTGAGGTTGGTGTCCATCCAGCTGTCGTCCACGCTGTTCTGCAGATTCTCTGCGGAGGGAGAACACAGCAGAAGAGCCTGAGGGGTGCAGCAGGAGGGGCCCTCTGGACATCCCAAAAGCCCTCCCTACATGGCTCGAAGCATGGCAGAACCAGGAGGGGCCTCAAAGGCTGTCCAGTTCAGTGCCTTGCTGGTGGAGAAAAAGAGGCAGGCAGGCAGTACTTTGCAGAAGTATCACACCTTTACCTAGGCTGGGTGACGGCTGCTGGGGCAGGAGGTAGCAGGTGAGCACTTTCTCCCCCGTCTTCTCATCATCCTCTGTCTGGAACTTCAACATTGGTTGAGACTGGTTCTCGGCCAGCCAGAGTGCCTTCAGGTTGAGATTGGTGAGAGCAAAGGGCAGGTGGTGTAACCTACAGCAGACAGCAAGGATGAGCCATGGCATTTAAATATTTCACTTAACACACAAATGGATGCTGAACTTCAGGAATATTTTGAAAATAATTAGGGGGCTACCTTCTCTCAGGCAACCAAATGAGCACGTAAGGCCTACATGCGAGGTAGGATTGTAGCATATGCTGCTTCTAATGACTTATAAGGTTGCAGGAGGAAAATCTGGAGAAAGTGGTGAAGACTCCTTTGAGACACTTTGCAGCATCCCCTTTCTTTGGATCACTATTGCAGTCTGAAGCTAAATATGAACTGAATAATCTCTATTCTGTGAAAGATCAATTTGCAATGGCATGAATATATCAGAGTCTCTGGGAGAGTGGAGAGACCATATAAAAATCTGGCTTATCGCTTTAAAAAAAAGTCAGAATTTTATTACACTAATTAATGGTGAAAATGGTAAGGTATATACAACCCCAAAGAAATAAATGTCAAGTTTCAAAAATATTATTATAAATTATACAGGAAGGTTAAGGATCCTATAGGCTGTGAATTTGAAAACTTTCTCTTGATTCTCCCACAGTTAGATTTGCAGCAGAAGGAAATTCTTACAAAGCCATTACAAGCAGAAGAAATTAAGAATGTCCTCCTTAATATGAAGGCTGAAAAAACACCTGGATCAGATTATTTTTCATAGAATGATATACGACATATTTAGATGCATTGGCCCCTAAGGTTCTTAGGGTTTATCAAGAAGCGTCTCTGACCTACGTTATTCCTGAGCCTGGTAAAGATAAGAAGAGCAGTCTGCTAGATAAGGCCAGTGGCCCATCCTGTTCTCACAGTGGCCAACTCTACGATCATACCATGTTAACAACAGACCAATTTCTTTAATCAATGTAGATGTGAAAATACTAACAGAGGTTTAGCCAAAAGAGTCCGGGCAGTGATAGCAACCACAGCACATCCAGATCAAGTGTTTTTTATTCGGCATAAGCAAGGAGCAGATAATTTAAGATTGGTAACTAATTTGCTTGCCTTGAATAGTGAAGGAATGGGTCAAGCTGCAATTGTTTCTCTTGATGCCAAAAAAGCATTTAATAAGATTTACTGGCAATATATTTTTGCTACAATTGTGGAGGCAGAGCATAGCCATCCCGGCAGGTAACTATTGATAGTCTTATCCTTCACGTATTTGACTCATCCTCTTCTAAAGCTATCCAAGTCAGTGGCCATCACTGCCTGCTGTGGGAGCACAACCCATTGTCTATACTGGTATTCATTGCTGGAAACAGCAGGAGGAAGACTGCTCTTGCATTCATGTCCTGCTTGCACACTTCCCATAATGGGTGAATGGTTGGGCAGGGTAAGAAGAGGGCACTGGACTAGATGGACCACTGGCCTGATCCAGCAGGCTCTTCTAAACATGCGAGACATGAAAAAGTCTGTTGTCTGTCCTGAATCTTCCAACATTCAGCTTCACTGGATGATCCTGCTGGTTTCTAATATTTTGAGAGGGAGGAAACCTTTCCCAATCCACTTTTTCCACACCATGCATAATCTTATGCACCTTGATCATGTCCACCCCCCCAAACAGCCCCGCCCCTCGCTCAGGAAGGAAGCCTGAGATAATCCTAAAGAGTTAAGCCCCAGCTGATAGTTGAGCCATCAGCCTCAATCAACACATCATTGGCTGGCAGCAGTAGCTGGGAGGGACCAGCCACACATATAAATTCAGAGCACCCTAGCGAAGGAGCCTGCTCCACGAGCTAGAGGGAGCCCCAGCTGATGAAGCATCAAGGCGAGTCATCAAGGCGAGTTAAGCAGCAGAGCGAGGAGGCCAGGGCCCCCCACTCTGCCCGTCTGTCCCCTGACCTCAACTAAACCGCAGTCTCCAACCCATTGATGTAATAAACCTTAAACAAAACTATGCAGGTAAGAACCCAGCAGGGGTGTGGGGGCTTTCCAGTGTTTTGCACTGCCTGCAGCACGTACGACTATCTGCCTGTTGGACAGCAGTCGTGGGTATGCTCTCGGTGCAATGAGCTCCTGGCTCTCCGGGAACGACTTCATTTCCTTGAGGCCAAGGTGGCTGACCTGGAAAAGCTGAGAGAGGCAGAGAGGTGTGTGGAGGAGGCCTTCAGGGACGTTATAGCTGTGTCCCACTCCAAGGATGATAGCTCTCCTGCTATCATGGAGAACGATGGTCTCAGGGAAGGAGAGCATCCAGCCGAGGAAGAGGGAAACGATCCCTTAGAAGGGACCCATTCCTTGGGGGATGAGCAGCTATCCTCTCGTGCCGAGGATATATCTCCAGGGGGTGGAGGGATCCTTGTAGTGGGTGATTCGATCATTAGGAACATAGACAGTGGGGTGTGTGATGGGCGTGCAGACCGCAAGGTGTTTTGCCTGCCTGGTGCAAAGGTTGCGGATATCGCCCGTCCTTTAGATAGTTTGGTAGACAGTGCTGGGGAGGAGTCAGTGGTCGTGGTGCATGTTGGCACCAACGACATGGGGAAATGCAGCCATGAGGTCCTGGAAGCAAAATTTAGGTTGCTAGGTAGGATGCTGAAAGCCAGGACCTCCAAGGTGGCTTTCTCTGAAATGCTACCAGTTCCACGCACAGGACCAGCCAGACAGGCCCAGCTTCGCAGTCTCAATGCGTGGATGAGACGATGGTGTCAGGTGGAAGGGTTCGGATTTGTTAGGCACTGGGGAACATTTTGGGACAAGACGGGCCTGTACAAAAGGGACGGGCTCCACTTGAACCAGAATGGAACCAGACTGCTGGCACTTAAAATTAAAAAGGTGGCAGAGCAGCTTTTAAACTGACTGAGGGGGGAAACCCGACAGGAGCTGAGGAAGGTCCGGTTCGGAATAAACCTCCCCCCTGGGATAAAGACCGAAGAAATGATGAAATTTTAAAAGGGGTAGGCCTAGAAGTAGGCATTGTGAGAGCAGGGGCACAGGATATCAGTTCAGAAGGGCAAAATTACCACAGGCCAAACCACAAGTGCCAAAGACACTTGAAGAGAGACACTGCTTACAAGTGCCTGTACGCTAATGCTAGGAGCCTCCGAACCAAGATGGGAGAACTGGAGTGCTTGGTCTTAGAGAAGAGCATTGATATAGTGAGCATAACGGAGACCTGGTGGAATGGAGAAAACCAGTGGGATACGGTTATCCCTGGATATAAACTATATCGGAAGGACAGGGAAGGACGTATTGGTGGCGGAGTCGCTCTATACATGAAAGAAGGCATTGAATCCAGCAAGTTTGATACCCCAAAAGAGGCGGACTCCTCCACAGAATCGTTGTGGGTGGTGATACCATGCCCCAGGAGGGATTTAATAATGGGAATGATCTATCGTCCCCCTGATCAAAATGCTCAGGGAGACCTGGAGATGAAATATGAAATTGAGGAAGCATCCAAACTAGGAAATGTGGTAGTAACGGGTGACTTCAACTACCCAGACATAGACTGGCTGCATATGTGTTCCAGTCATGACAAAGAAGCAAAATTTCTAGATATTCTAAATGACTATTCCCTAGACCAGTTGGTCATGGAACCGACCAGAGGGACGGCAACCCTGGACTTAATCCTCAGTGGGGACCAGGACCTGGTGCAAGATGTAAGTGTTGTTAAACCGATTGGGAGCAGTGACCATAGTGCTATTAAATTAAACATACATGTAACTGGCCAATTGCCAAGAAAATCCAACACGGTCACATTTGACTTCAAAAGAGGAAACTTCACAAAAATGAGGGGATTGGTAAAAAGAAAGCTGAAAAACAAAGTCCAGAGGGTTACATCACTCGAAAATGCTTGGAAGTTGTTTAAAAACACTATATTAGAAGCGCAACTGGAGTGCATACCGCAGATCAGAAAAGGTACCACCAGGGCCAAGAAGATGCCAGCATGGTTAATGAGCAGAGTCAAGGAAGCTCTTAGAGGCAAAAAGTCTTCCTTCAGAAAATGGAAGTCTTGTCCGAATGAAGAAAATAAAAAAGAACACCAACTCTGGCAAAAGAAATGCAAGAAGACAATAAGGGATGCTAAAAAAGAATTTGAGGAGCACATTGCTAAGAACATAAAAACCAACAACAAAAAATTCTATAAATACATTCAAAGCAGGAGACCATCTAGGGAGGCGATTGGACCCTTGGATGATAAGGGAGTCACAGGCGTACTAAAGAACGATAAGGAGATTGCAGAGAAGCTAAATGAATTCTTTGCATCTGTCTTCACAGTGGAAGATATAGGGCAGATCCCTGAACCTGAACTAACATTTGCAGGAAGGGATTCTGAGGAACTGAGACAAATAGTGGTAACGAGAGAGGAAGTTCTAGGCTTAATGGACAATATAAAAACTGACAAATCACCAGGCCCGGATGGCATCCACCCGAGAGTTCTCAAAGAACTCAAATGTGAAATTGCTGATCTTCTAACTAAAATATGTAACTTGTCCCTCGGGTCCTCCTCCGTGCCTGAGGACTGGAAAGTGGCAAATGTAATGCCAATATTCAAAAAGGGATCCAGAGGGGATCCCGGAAATTACAGGCCAGTTAGCTTAACTTCTGTCCCTGGAAAACTGGTAGAAAGTTAGATTAACTAAGCACATAGAAGAATAAGCCTTGCTGAAGCAGAGCCAGCATGGCTTCTGCAAGGGAAAGTCCTGTCTCAGTAACCTATTAGAATTCTTTGAGAGTGTCAACAAGCATATAGATAGAGGTGATCCAGTGGACATAGTGTACTTAGACTTTCAAAAAGCGTTTGACCAGGTACCTCACCAAAGACTTCTGAGGAAGCTTAGCAGTCATGGAATAAGAGGAGAGGTCCTCTTGTGGATAAGGAATTGGTTAAGAAGCAGAAATATCCAGAGGTTGGAGCATCAAAAATATGACAGAGGAAAGGTAAGAGAGGCGGCAGAGATTTCATCCAGCCGGGCTCTTAGGTTAAGTAACTGCACAGTTGGCCACTGCAGCTGAGGCATCTTCCTGTGCCCAAGCAGGGCAGAGCAAGCTGTCACTGCCTTCCTATTCAAATAACCTCCAGCCTTAATTATAAGATAACGAGCTGACTTTTACAAATCTATTGGCAAAATAGAACCAGTGTGCAGCAGCTATGCAAAAGGAAAATTCCATGCTAGGGATCATTAGGAAAGGGATTTAAAATAAAATAAGAACATAAGAAGAGCCTGCTGGATCAGGCCAGTGGCCCATCTAGTCCAGCATCCTGTTCTCACAGTGGCCAACCAGGTGCCTGGGGGAAGCCCGCAAGCAGGACCCGAGTGCAAGAACACTCTCCCCTCCTGAGGCTTCCGGCAACTGGTTTTCAGAAGCATGCTGCCTCTGACTAGGGTGGCACAGCACAGCCATCACGGCTAGTAGCCATTGATAGCCCTGTCTTCCATGAATTTGTCTAATCTTCTTTTAAAGCCATCCAAGCTGGTGGCCATTACTGCATCTTGTGGGACCAAATTCCATAGTTTAACTATGCGCTGAGTAAAGAAGTACTTCCTTTTGTCTGTCCTGAATCTTCCAACATTCAGCTTCTTTGAATGTCCACGAGTTCTAGTATTATGAGAGAGGGAGAAGAACTTTTCTCTATCCACTTTCTCAATGCCATGCATAATTTTATACACTTCTATCATGTCTCCTCTGACCTGCCTTTTCTCTAAACTAAAAAGCCCCAAATGCTGCAACCTTTCCTCGTAAGGGAGTCGCTCCATCCCCTTGATCATTCTGGTTGCCCTCTTCTGAACCTTTTATCATATCCTTTTTGAGATGAGGCGACCAGAACTGTACACAGTATTCCAAATGCAGCCGCCCCATAGATTTATACAACGGCATTATGATATCGGCTGTTTTATTTTCAATACCTTTCCTAATTATCGCTAGCATGGAATTTGCCTTTTTCACAGCTGCCGCACACTGGGTCGACATTTTCATCGTGCTGTCCACTACAACCCCGAGGTCTCTCTCCTCGTTGGTCACCGCCAGCTCAGACCCCATGAGCATATATGTGAAATTAAGATTTTTTGCTCCAATATGCATAATTTTACACTTGTTTATATTGAATTGCATTTGCCATTTTTCCACCCATTCACAGTTTGGAGAGGTCTTTTTGGAGCTCTTCGCAATCCCTTTTTGTTTTAACAACCCTGAACAATTTAGTGTCGTCAGCAAACTTGGCCACTTCACTGCTCACTCCTAATTCTAGGTCATTAATGAACAAGTTGAAAAGTACAGGTCCCAATACCGATCCTTGACGGACTCCACTTTCTACAGCCCTTCATTGGGAGCTGTCCATTTATTCCTACTCTCTGCTTTCTGCTTCTTAACCAATTCCTTATCCACAAGAGGACCTCTCCTCTTATTCCATGACTGCTAAACTTCTTCAGAAGTCTTTGGTGAGGTACCTGGTCAAACGCTTTTTGAAAGTCTAAGTACACTATGTCCACTGGATCACCTCTATCTATATGCTTGTTGACACTCTCAAAGAATTCTAATAGGTTACTGAGACAGGACTTTCCCTTGCAGAAGCCATGCTGGCTCTGCTTCAGCAAGGCTTATTCTTCTATGTGCTAAGTTAATCTAACTTTCTACCAGTTTTCCAGGGACAGAAGTTAAGATAACTGGCCTGTAATTTCCGGGATCCCCTCTGGATCCCTTTTTGGAGATTGGCGTTACATTTGCCACTTTCCAGTCCTCAGGCACGGAGGAGGACCCGAGGGACAAGTTACATATTTTAGTTAGCAGATCAGCAAAATAAAACAGCCGATATCATAATGCCGTTGTATAAATCTATGGTGCGGCCGCATTTGGAATACTGTGTACAGTTCTGGTCGCCTCATCTCAAAAAGGATATTCTAGAGTTGGAAAAGGTTCAGAAGAGGGCAACCAGAATGATCAAGGGGATGGAGCGACTCCGTTACGAGGAAAGGTTGCAGCATTTGGGGCTTATTAGTTTAGAGAAAAGGTGAGTCGGAGGTGACATGGTAGAAGTGTATAAAATTATGCATGGTCTGAGAAAATGGATAGAGAAAAGTTTTTCTCCATCTCTCATAACACTAGAACTCGTGGAAATCCAAGGAAGCTGAGGGATGGGCAATTCAAGACAGACAAAATAAAGTACTCCTTCATGCAGCGCATAGTTAAACTATGGAATTCACTCCAACAAGAGCCAGTGATGGCCACTAACTTGGATGGCTTAAAAGAGGATTAGACAAATTCATGGAAGGTAAGGCTGGGCTTCCCATCAGGGCAGCTGACAGGCCACTGTGAGAACAGGATGTTGGACTAGATGGGCCAGTGGCCTGATCCAACAGACTCTTATGTTCTTATCCACACACTATCTGTCTGTCTGTCTGTCTGTCTGTCTGTCTGTCTAAAATACATACACACATAGGGTTTCACCCATTTGCAAGCCAACCCCTTCCCATGGACTCCCAAACACACACAAACACACACTAGGCACTTCCAAACACATACACAAGCTGCCCTTGAGGTTGGTCCGGAAGCTGCAGCTAGTGCAAAATGCGGCAGCACAACTGCTCACTGGAGCAGGGTATCGCCAACATGTCACCCCGCTACTGAAAGAATTGCACTGGCTGCCCATTAACTACTGGGCTACGTTCAATGTTCTCGTTTTGGTATATAAAGCCCTACACAACTTGGGATAAGGATACCTAGAAGATCGTCTTACCCCTTATATACCTAGTCGATCACTGTACTCTGCAGGTGAGGGCCTCCTGAAAATATCTTATCAGGAGGTCCATTCCGCACATCATAGAAAGCCGACCTTTAGAGCTGTGGCACTTACCCTTTGGAATTCCCTCCCCTTAAATGTCAGAGAGGGGCGATCTCTGTTATCTTTTTGGCATCTACTGAAGACCTTTCTTTTTCAACAAGCCTTTTAAGTAGAGACCTTAACCCAGTCTGCATCTGTGTTGGAATTACTTTCTAAGATGTTTTTAAAATTGTTTTTTTCAAAAAGATGTTTTTAATTTGTTTTGTTTTAAGATGTTTTAGAGTGCTTCTAGTGTTTCTGTTTGCTGCCCTTGGCTCCTTCTGGGAGGAAGGGTGGGATATAAATATAATAAATAAATAAATACACACAGGGGCTCCCAAACACACACAGACAACTTCCAAAACGTTCCTCCTATCCATAGGCAACTCTCAAAATGGCTCCCCAGGCCCTTGCTGCCACCCAGGCGACCCTATGAGTTCAGGTCTGTGGCTTCCTTGATGGAATCAATCCATCTCTTCTTTGGCCTTCCTCTTTTTCTACTCCCTTCTGTTTTTCCCAGCATTATTATCTTTTCTAGTGAATCATGTCTTCTCATGATGTGTCCAAAGTAGGATAACCTCAGTTTCATCATTTCAGCTCCTAGGGATAGTTTTGGTTTAATTTGTTCTAACACCCAATCATTTGTCTTTTTTGCAGTCCATGGTATGCGCAAAGCTCTCCTCCAACACCACATTTCAAATGAGTTGATTTTTCTCTTATCCGCTTTTCTCACTGTCCAACTTTCACATCCATACATAGAGATCGGGAATACCATGGTCTGAATGATCCTGACTTTAGTGTTCAGTGATATATCCACTATGATTTTCTCTAATCCCCCTTTAAAGCCATCCAATTTGGTGGCCATCACTACAATGTATGGAACCAAATTCCAACCTTTGTTGTTGTTATGTGCCTTCAAGTCGATTACGACTTATGGCGACCCTATGAAACAGTGACCTCCAAGAGCATCTGTCATGAACCACCCTGTTCAGATCTTGTGAGTTCAGGTCTGTGGCTTCCTTTATGGAATCAATCCATCTCTTCTTTGGCCTTCCTCTTTTTCTACTCCCTGCTGTTTTTCCCAGCATTATTGTCTTTTCTACTGAATCATGTCTCCTCATGATGTGTCCAAAGTATGATAACCTCAGTTTCATCATTTTAGCTTCCAGTGATAGTTCTGGTTTAATTTGTTCTAACACCCAATTATTTGTTTTTTTCGCAGTCCAACGTATGCGTAAAGCTCTCCTCCAACACCACATTTCAAATGAGTTGATTTTTCTCTTAACAGCTTTTTTCACTGTCCAACTTTCACATCCATACATAGAGATTCGGAATACCATGGTCTGAATGATATTGACTTTACTATTCAGTGATTCATCTTTGCATTTAAAGACCTTTTCTAGTTCTCTCACGGCTGCCATCTCCAGTCCCAGCCTTCTGATTATTTGATGATTGTCTCCACTGTGCCAAGGTATTGATAATCCTTGACAAGTTCAATGTCCTCATTGTCAACTTTAAAGTTACATAAATCTTCTGTTGCCATTACTTTAGCCTTCTTGACATTCAGCTGTAGTCCTGCTTTTGTGCTTTCCTCTTTCACTTTCATCAGCATTCGTTTCAAATCATTACTGGTTTCTGCTAAGAGTATGGTATCGTCTATGTATCTTATTGATATTTCTCCCTCCAGTTTTCACACCTCCTTCACCTTGGTCCAATCCCGCTTTCCGTATGATATGTTCTGCATATAGATTAAACAAATAGGGTGATAAAATACACACCTGTCTCACACCCTTTCCTATTGGGAACCAGTCAGTTTCTCCATATTCTGTCCTGACAGTAGCCAGAGTACAGGTTGCGCATCAGGACAATCAGATGCTGTGGCACGCCCAATTTCTTTTAAAGCATTCCATAGTTTTTCATGATCTACACAGTCAAAGGCTTTGCTGTAATCTATAAAGCACAGGGTGATTTTCTTCTGAAATTCCTTGGTCTGTTCCATTATCCAACATATGTTTGCGATATGATCTCTGGTGCCTCTTCCCTTTCTAAATCCAGCTTGGACGTCTGGCATTTCTCGCTCCATATATGGTAAGAGTCTTTGTTGTAGAATCTTGAGCATTACTTTACTTGCATGGGATATTAAGGCAATAGTTCGATAATTACTGCATTCTCTGGGATCCCCTTTCTTTGGAATTTGAATGTATATTGAACGCTTCCAGTCTGTGGGCCATTGTTTAGTTTTCCATATTTCTTGACAAATATGTGTCAAAATTTGGACAGATTCAGTCTCAGTAGGTTGTAGCAACTCTATTGGTATGCTGTCTATTCCTGGTAATTTGTTTCTTCCAAGTATTTTAAGAGCAGCTTTCACCGCACATTCTAAAATTTCTGGTTCTTCATCATATGGTTCCTCTGTGAACGAATCTGTCATCCTTGCATCTCTTTTATACAGTTCTTCAGTGTATTGCTTCCATCTTCCTTTTATTTCATCTCGGTCAGTCAGTGTGTTTCCATGTTGATTATTCAACATCCCTACTCGTGGTTTAAATTTCACTTTCATTTCTCTAATCTTTTGGAACAGGGCTCTTGTTCCTCCCATTTTGTTGTCCTTTTCTATTTCTATACAATAACTATTGTAATAGTTCTCTTTGTCCCTAAGTACTAGTCGCTGTATTGTTGCATTTAGGGTTCTGACCGTGTTTCTATCTCCTTTTGCTTTTGCTTTCCTTCTCTCTTTAACAATTTTAAGAGTTTCTTCAATCATCCATTGAGGTCTTTCTCTCTTTTTAACAAGAGGTATTGTCTTTTTGCATTCTTCCCTGATAATGTCTCTGACTTCAGTCCGTAGTTCTTCTGGTTCTCTGTCAACTAAGTTTAAAGCCTCCAATCTGTTCCTTATTTGATCTTTATATTCTTCTGGGATGTTATTTAAAATGTATTTTTGCATTATGATTCCTTTGTTCTTCTTTAGCTTTACTCTGATTTTCGATATGACCGATTTATGATCTGTACCACAGTCTGCTCCTGGTCTTGTTTTTGCAGAAAGTATGGAACTTCTCCATCTTCTGCTCCCAATTATATAATCAATTTGATTTCTATATTGACCATTTGGTGATGTCCATGTGTACAGTCATCTTTTTGGTTGTTCAAAGAAATGTGTTGGCAAGAAACAAATTATTGGCTTCACAGAATTCAATAAGTCTTTCTCCTGCTTCATTTCTGTCACTTAAACCCCCACAATTCCTAGTTCTTCTCTGTTCCCTACTTTTGCATTCCAGTCCCCCATGATTATCAGCACATCTTGTATTGGTGTGTGATCAATTTCTTCCTGTACTTCTGCATAAAATCTCTCCAATTCTTCTTCTTCTGCATTTGCTGTTGGAGTGTTGACTTGGATCATGGTTATGTTGATAGGTTTCCCGTTAAATCTCATTGATATAACTTGCTCAGATCTTGCACTATAGCTCTTAATTGTTTTTGCTACATCACTTCTCACTATTAAAGCAACCCCGTTTCTTCTTAATTTCTCATTTCCTGCATAAAATATTTTGTAGTTGCCTGATTGAAAATGTCCCATTCCAGTCCATCTTAGTTCACTCACGTCAAGTATTGTAATGTTGATATGTTCCATTTCTTGCTTGACAATTTCTAACTTTCCCTGGTTCATGCTTCTCATATTCCATGTTCCTATTGTGTGCATCGTACAACTCCGGACTCTCCTTTCGCATCTGTGCGCATCAGCCTCTGGGCTTCCTTTTGGCTTTGACCCAGCTGCGTCATTAGTCACAGCGCTACTCGTGCTTGTCCTTTGTTCTTCCCCAGTAGCTTGGTGAGTGCCTTCTGACCTGGGGGTCTCATCTTCCAGCACTATCTCGTGTTGCATTTTGGATACTCTGTTCATAGGGTTTTCATGGTAAGAGGTATTCAGAGGTGGTTTACCATTGCCTTCCTCTGAGTTTGGATGCCTCTTAGTCTGGTGTCTCAGCTTTGCATCCTGTAGGATGCATACCTTAACACGGTGAGGGGGTTTGAGAGTGTTGAAGAAGCTGAGAGCAATGCAGTCAGGAGTCTAGACCAAGAGGCTAGACTCCTGGCAGGATAAGATAGATAGATAGACAGATATATATATATACACACAGAGAGAGAGACCCCTGCCTCTCTGCTTTCCCTATCAACCCAGAGCTGAGCTTTAACCCCCAGAGGCACAGTATGCCCCCCTCCCTTTCTCCTCCCCATCCCATCCCCAAGCTCACCTGTTGCCTGCCACATCCAGCACATGCAACTCAGTGGTGCTGGCAAGCTCAGGGGGCAGGAATTCTAGGCAGTTGTCTCGAAGGGAGAGCACGTTCAAGCTGCAGCAGCCTCCTATCTCTGGGGGAAGAGCCATCAGTCTATTCCGGTCCACATTCAGATTTGTCAGCTTGGTAAGCTTCCCCAAGGCCTTGGGTAGAGTCTGAGAAAAGGCCACAAGGAGTCAGAGAGGGAATTCTGCAAACTCTGCTGCACCAAGGGAAAACACCCCTGCCAAGCCAGGCATGTGTCGAAGAGCCCTGGGGAGCAAAGCTAGCTCACAAGGTGAATGTCCCCCTCTGCCCTGGCTCATCCCCGTCAGGCACAGGGCCTGGAGGGAGGCGGGAGAGCAGGGCTGAGCACCCCTACCGTCAACACATTCTCGGTGAGGATGAGCTCCGACAGGTTTTCACAGTCCCCAATTGCTTCAGTCACCTCCACCAGCCGGTTCTGATCAACCTTCAGGATGGAGAGCTGCTTCAGCTGGCCTGGGCAAAGGGAAAGGGAGTCATGAGCTACGCTGTGCAAGAAGGAAAGGCTTCACACACACCCCACAGCCAAGGTGGATGCTTTAGGTCTAGGTGATTTCAATTGCCAAGAAACAAAAAGGCTGGCTTGAATCTAGTTTCCCACTGGCATGACATGCATTTCCAAAACAATTAATGCATACTACCTGGCTATTCTGATGGTTGTTTACAGCTAAACCATACCATTTTTAATAGTTTTAGAAAAAGTTACATGGTACACAGCTTACTTAATAGACAACACTGCTCATTTTATATGTCAGAAACAAGGCTTAACAGCAACTGGACAGACATGCTTATCTTCAGAAGGTGAAGGAAATGTCCCTGACTGTATTCATAATTTGAGAACTGGGCAAGACCACAGAGCACAGGTAGTCAAAGAGCATAGAAACAGAGGAACAGGCAGGATTACAGAGGCTTGTCAGCCAATGGTGTCCCTGCACTGACAGCAAAGCTTCAGTCAGTGCAACCTCCCCCCCCCCACTCCTTCCCCTAAGTGTGCTCTGGAGGGTCCTGTAACCCTATGGCTGCAGAGGGCAGGCACCTGGTTGGGCACTGTGAGAACAGGATGCTGGACTAGATGGGCCACTGGCCTGATCCAGCAGGCTCTTCTTATGTTCTTATGTTCTTATGTTCTTAAATGGCCAAAAATTGCTTCCCTCCCCATTCCACTGATGGAAGCCTGAGCATCAGCTGAGCAACACTGCTGGATACAACCCAAAGCAAGTACACTCTGACGATCTCCGTAGAGAACAGAACCTTGTGCAAGCGACGGGCTGGCTGGAGCTCAGCACCTCTGGTGGCTTGCCAATCGCTGGCCACAGGATCAATCCAACAACAAAGGAGAATGTGGTCTTTTGTGCCAGATGTATAATGTGGGCCTCAAAGTCAGATATGTTTATTTATTTATTTTATTTAAAAAGTTTATATCCCGCTTCAGTTCCAAAGAATTCTAAGCGGCAAAAACAATGACATAATATAGACAAATTATACAATATACAATATATGAAAACAATTATCTCTCACATTATACTTCAAAAGCTAACCGAAATAAAAAGGTCTTAACTTGACGACGAAAACTAATCAAAGACGGGGAAAAACGAATTTCCTGCGGAAGAGAGTTCCAAAGAGTTGGAGCTACCACCGAAAAAGATTTATTCCTAATGCCAGTCCGATGAATTTGAGAAAAGGAAGGAATATTAAGGCCAGGGTCTGATGAAGATCTTAAGGAACGAGCAGGTTCATAAAATGAGATACGATTTGATAGGTAACTAGGGCCAGAGCCAGATAATGCTCTAAATGTTAACATCAAAATTTTAAACTGAATTCGATAAGAAATTGGGAGCCAGTGTAGTTGTTTTAGGAGTGGGGTAGTGTGGGCTCGCCAACTCGCTCCAGTTAACATCCTGGTAGCTGCTCTTTGGACTAGTTTCAGTTGATGAAGTGTTTTAAGAGGAAGTCCTGTGTAAAGTGAATTACAATAGTCTAACTTAGACATAACCAAGGCATGAGTAACCGTGGTTAGGTCAGAGAGCTCCAGAAAAGGGCGTAGTTGGCGAACAAGTTTTAGGTGGGCCAAAGCGCTTCTAGAAGTTGCTAAAACATGGGCCTCCAAGGTCAAGGCTGAATCTAGAAGGACACCCAGACTACGAACCTGGGTCTTTAAAGGGAGTAAAGTTCCGTCAAATGACGGTACATTCCCTGTTTCCAACTTGGTTCGGTCCCCAATCACCAGCACCTCTGTTTTATCTGGGTTCAATTTCAGTTTGTTCTGCGTCATCCAGGTCTTAACTGCTGTTAGACATTTATTTAAGGGGAGGATAGCATCTCTCATATCCGGAGGGAAGGAAAAATAAAGCTGGGTGTCATCAGCATATTGGTGAAACCGAATTCCAAAACTCCAGATGATCTCACCTAGCGGCTTCATATAAATATTAAATAGCATCGGTGAAAGCACCGAGCCTTGTGGTACTCCGCATGACAACGGCCAGGGATCAGAACTAAAATCCCCAAACAGTACTCTCTGAGATCTGCCCTCCAAGAAAGAGCAGAGCCACTGAAAAACAGCGCCCCGTAAGCCCATCTCAGAGAGGCAGTCCAAGAGAATGTCATGGTCAATCGTGTCAAACGCTGCTGAAAGATCCAGAAGGACCAACAGAGACATCGTTCCCCTGTCCAACTCCTTCCGGAGATCATCCACTAAGGCCACCAATACAGTCTCAGTGCCATGGCCCGGCCTAAAACCAGACTGGAATGAGTCATAGTAATCTGTTAGCTCCAAGAAACTCTGGAGCTGAGAGGCCACAACTCTCTCAATAATTTTACTTAAGAAAGGCAGATTGGACACAGGACGAAAATTGTTTAAACAGGAAGGGTTCAAGGAAGGCTTTTTTAGTAGGGGAATAATAATTGCTTCCTTTAGGCTTCCTGGGAGATGGCCTTGCTGGAGGGAGGCATTAATCACCTCGCAGATCTGATTTGCAAGTCCCGTCCTGGACTGTTTTATAATCCAGGAGGGACAAGGATCTAATGAACACGTGGTGGGTCTCATCCCTTCCAGAAGATTATCTATATCAGCAGGATGGACAAGCTGAAAAGAGTCTAAAGTAGAAGAACAATCAGTCACAATAGTGGGGGGCATAGTATCATGTTCCCATGACACTTCAATTACTTAGAAATGCAGCCTTTCACAGAGGCGCATTTAGCATTTAAAGAAATTAGAGGTGTTAAGTTTATGTTTTAACATGTTTTTATTTGATTTTAACCAGGCTATTTTAAAAAAGAAGAAAAACTTCCAATGTTTTGTGCTGGTTTTGTTTTTTAATTAACCACTTCTATCCACTCTACCAACAGCAGCACACATAGCCACCCACCTGCGAGCGAAGCAAGCCCCACACAAGGCCCATGGATCCCAGCAGGTCCTGCCACCAGTTCCAGACACACACATGGTCACACAGCCGCCCGACTCACCAATCCCATCAGGAATTGACTCCAGCAAGTTCTGTGACAGCAGAAGATCCGTCAGCGCCACCAGCCCACTGATCTCGCCAGGCAGCTGCTCCAGTTTGTTCTCAGAGACATCCAGGCACACCAAGCGGCGCAAATTGCCAAGTTCCTGCAAGCAAAGACATGGGGGTGGTCAGAGTCCTGCAGGTGCAGAGATGTGAAGACCCGGGGAAAAACTAGGGGGGGGCGGGAATAAGAAAAGTTTTTTCTATGGCTTCAACATTTCCAGAACTTTTACATCTCTATGCAGGGGCTGCACTGGAGACCAGCCTGATGGCACTTGACACTGAGGATCCACCGTCCTGATGCTCTCCTCAAGCTCTCCTCTCCCCCCTGCCAAGGGCCAAGCAAAGCTTCTCTTGGCTCCCCTGAGGATACCCAGAAAGCCCTCAGCTACCTCTCCTTCTTAAAACGGCTTTCAACAGGACCAGCCAAGCTAAATTAAAAACCTCTTAACTGCTTTTGTTGCAGTGGCTCATACACAGAAGCCTGTCTTCTGTCTTCCTCCTTATGACAACACAGGAAAGTCGTTTTTCATCTTGCTAGCAGGCGACTGAATCACTGGAATCATGTATGTAGTACAATGAATTCTGTTGCTAGTGGATCACTGCCTGCCTGCTTTCCTGATTCAGTCTCCAGACTTTACATGAGAATGGGAGGTTATTTCAAAGTGCCTTTTGGTACCGCAAAGGGGCCACATCTACCCTACATTCTGGCCACTGCCGCTACCATTATACTAAATGAAGAAAGCAGGGCGGCCGGGTGGCTCACTGGGGGAAGGGGGTACTCACTGCAGGCAGCGATGAAAGTTGGTTCCTGTCTAGCCACAGTTCCCGCAGATTCGGCAGTGCGCCCAGCGTATCTGGCTGCAGAACAGAAGGAGCACGCCGTCACCCAAAATGGCAACTGCAGCAGGTGCTGCTCCATCCTGCCACTGCTGCCCCCACCCCACCACTAAGGCATTCCAACCTAAATTTGATTGGGGGGGGCAGATTACGTAGGTAGCAAGCAGTTCTTGACAAGAAAACAGGGCAAGGAGAGGGAAAGGGTGTTGCACAGTCTAGTACAAGGTGGGGGGAGTTTTCATCCGGGGGCGGGATTGCAGCAATCCCTCCTGGCCAACCTCCTGGGGCTGCATGCCAGTGGGGGGTGGGCCCAGAGGCCAAAGTAAAGCAGACCGAAGGAGGCCACTGGAGGCCGCAGGCTAAGTGTCTGTATGCCAGCACCCACCTCGCCCCTCCAGGCAGCAAGCAGCAGTGCCCTAGTCCAAAAGCACACATTGCGCCAGGCAAAACACTTGAGGGAGGGCATGGACCAGGGCCACTAAGGGGTGGGCCTGGGAGAGCCCGGAGAGCCAGATGGAGAGGCCTGGAGGGCCGCATTCAGCCCCTGGATCTGGGGTTCCCCATCCCTGCTCTTGCAGAAAGGGATTCAAAATGCCCCCTAAACACACACGCACCTCCCACCTAACTTACCAACACTTCCAGGTCATTGCCGCCAAGGTCCAGCTGCTCTAATTTGACAAGGAATGAGAGTGAACTGCAAGCCAGAGAAGGAGCTCAGTCAGTGGTGCTGGGAGCCCTGGACATCAAGAGAGGTGGGACAAGGGTCCTGCCACTCTCACACCGCCCCGAGAGACTCTCAGAGGAGGTGCTTCAGCCCAGGAAATGCCCTCCAAGCCCACTGCCCTTTAGAGGCAGCCACCCCGCAAGACTGGCAAGGGGGCCGAGCCTGTGGACTTACGCTGGGAGAGACTTGAGCAGGTTCTCACGAAGCTCTAAGGTCACCAGGTTGGCCAAGCTGCAAGAGAAGGACGGACGTTTGCCCTGGGAGGAGGAGAGACAGTCACCCTTTCCCCCAGGCGTGCCTCCTCTTCCTCCCCACACTCACTTGCCAATGTCGCTGGGCAGGCTCTGAAGGGAGACATCGTTCAATGCCAGGTGGCCCAGGCTGCGCAGCTGGGTGAAGCCCTCCGGGAGCCTGGGAGGAAGCAGGAAGAGAGGCCTTTGTCACACCAGAGGCCTGACCCTGGGCCCCAGGCTGCGCCAGCATCCCTCACGGCTAGAGGAAGGGTGGAAGCCTGGGGGTGCTTGCTACTGGCCCCGAGGACGCAGATCCCTGGCATTCCACAGGCTACCAGGAAGGCACTTCCAGGAGCAACAGCGCCCCACCTTGTCAGGGCAAAGTGACCAGAAGGGCCACGGGAGCAGCTCCTATGAGGAGACAGGGGGAGGCACTTTGGCATTAGCATCGCCTGCCCCCTACAACGGCTGCTGCCTCAACCACTTACAATGTGCTCTGTGTCTTAAGTGCTCCAGGACCCCCAGTGGAAGGAGAAGGAGAGCTGCTTGCTTCAGCAGATAGGATCCCTGAACCAGCCAGACCTCCCAGCAAAACATGGAATTGGCTCTCTCAAGCTACCCCCATTAATTCAGCTACTGTCTGTTGGTCTTTCCCCCCCCCACCCCGCCTTCCCGGGCCTCTCAAGTAAGTTTCTCAAAGGCAGGAGTGTGAATTCCCTGCCCACCCACCTCCGCAAAGACACACCCAGACCAGCAGGGCCTTGGACCCAAAGGACACAGAGTCCCTCCCCCATTTTCATGCTTCCACAATACCTAGACAAAGGGTTCCCACTGAAGTCCGCGATCTCTAGGGATTTGCAGAATTTGATGCTTTCAGGGATTTCCGGAATGTCTGGAGCAAGCACAGGAGAATAAGGGGCAAAACAATGAGGCTTCACTCGCAAGAGTGCCAGTCCTCAAGGAATTTAGTGTATCCCAAGGCAAAGCACCCCCTCAAGGACAGGCGTGTGAAAAGCCCCTCCCACCCTCGGCTAGAGAAGAGAGTTGGCTGCCAATGTGGCATCACAAATCCAACCCTAGAACTGGCCAAAGACGGCCTGGGTTCAAATGGCCACTGGGTGACCTCAGCTTAACCGGTCACCGCAAAGGAGTGCTTGAAGATACAGATGGTCCCAACCTCACCACACTGTGCTAGAGCTGCTTGCAGGAAGAACAAGACTGCCTTGAGCAGGGGGCTGGGCTTGATGGCCTCAAAGGACCCTTCGAACTCTACTATTCTATGATTCTAAGACACTCCGAGGCAAAACGGGCATCCTCTGCCCAAGACAACCCTGGAGGGCTGCTGCTGCCACGCACAGCAGGCGATGCTGGCTGCCAGACCAATGAACGAGCCTGGCGAGGTTGACGGAGCCACCCAGGGACAGCCCACTCCCACGCAGGCGCTGACTGGGACGCCAATATCCTGCTCATGGCAGCCCAGCCCCACCTGCAGCCAGGCGCCTGTGCTCAGCCCCCAGCAGCGCACACAAGACACAGCCGTAGGCGCGAGGCCAGACCCCTGGCGTCTCCCGACTGGCTGCACTCTGCAACAATCCCAGCAGGAGCAGGAATTGGCTCCTTCTGCAGGCAAAGCAGCTGCTCTGCCACTCAGTGAAAGAACCAGGCTCCCCCTGAAGGAACAGCCCCCTGCAGAATATGACAGCTGCCCCTCCCTCTCCCCAGTCTCTACCCACCATTGCGGGAGATGTCCAGCTCCACAAGCTGCATGAAGTTGGCCACCTCCGGAGGAAGACGTTGAATCTCGTTGTCGCTCAAGCCCAGCTTGCGCAGATTCAGGAGTCGGAAGAAAGGCTGCCGGGGAGAGGGTAGGAAGAGATGTCAGCCATTCGGGGCCGCCCTCTCGGGGCCAGGAAGAGCAAGCCCCTACCCTGCCCAGCGCCTCGGGGCACAGCCAGATCTGGGATCATGACTGTGGGAGTGCAGGATTCACCCTCTCTGAGCAAGGCTGGTTAGCGAAGGCACGGGGCCACAGGGAGGAAGGTGGCCAGGAAAGCCCCTCTGGCGACACATCCACCAGAGCAGAGAAGCCAACTACGGGCCAGCAGAGGCCAAACAGCGCCTCTGGGTGAGCCTGAACGGACACAGAGATGGCTGCTGCCGCAAGGGGGCTTTGGACTCTGCATCCCTCCTTACCTGGAGCGGGGGGGGGCACCATGGCAGCTCCCAGAAGAGCCACTTCTCTTGCAAGGCAGGCGGATGGAAACAGCCCCACCCAATCCTCGGGGAGTCACCCAGATTTGCCAGGCATCATCTGAATGCCCCCCTCTACACAGGACATCAGGGGGGCACCTTCCCTTCCCCCTAGTAACAAAGAGGTCATGCTGTGTGTGTGTGTGTTTTAGCTTACTTCTGGAAGTATATTTGCATCACATCCTTCATTTCGCAGAGCTAAGCAGCTAACTGCTAAAAATACAAATCCAGAATTTAAAAAAAATTACCAAGACTGATCCAAGCAGCAGCAGCACCGTGCCAGCACATCCCAAAAGCTCTGAGTGAGAAATGCCTTTGCTTGATCCTGAAATTCCAACCATGGGGATCAAGACAGACCCTCTCTAGTAATAAAATCCATGCCCCCAAACAGTCAAGAAGCGCCTCAACGTGCAGGCAGGCTGGCCGCCCTCACAGCACCCCCAGCCACCCCTCAAAGGCGCTAGAGGTTAGAGATAGCACCAGGGCTGTGGAGTCGGAGTCGTGGAGTCAGAAGCAATTTTGGGTGGAGTTGGAGTCGGTAGAAATGTACCAACTCTGACTCCGATTCTGACTCCGATTCCTTCATAAATGGCAAATGTATATTAACTAGTAATAACAAATTTACTGTAGTAAAATGGTAGCACAAGGCATTTCATCACCACCACATGAATCCAGAGCTTGGAAAAGTTACTTTTTAAAACTACAACTCCCATCAGCCCCAGGGATTCGGCTCGCGGGAGTTGTAGTTCAAAAAAGTAACTTTTCCAAGCTCTGGATTCATGTGGTGGTGATGAAATGCCTTGTGCTACCATTTTACTACAGTAAATTTGTTATTACTAGTTAATATACATTTGCCTTTAAGAAGGAGTCAGACAGTAGAAAAATAGAGGAGCCGGAGTCAAAGGTCTGGTACCAACTCCACAGCCCTGGATGGCACTCTGAACCAGACTGGTCCGGAAACCAGCTGGAAGGGAGCAAAGAAGCGGACAAAGCAGGATGATACGCTCCATGCAGCACAGCACAGTAATAAGAACCACCACATTTATCATACACCCTTCCCCCTAAAGTCCCAGGGCGGGTCACAATATTTTAAAACAAATTACAATTACAGAAAATAGTGCAGGTCCAAAATTATACATCTCAAGTATCAAAGGCCAGTGTGAGGAGTTGCATCTTCAGCATATAATGAAAGCTGTACTGGGCAGGAAATTTGACAACTCAGGGGCTGCCACAGAGGCGGCCTTCCCCCAGGCCACCATAACCTGAGCTTCTGAGGGCAGTTAAATACAGACACCCCAATCCCATCCTGGGAAAGTGATCTAGAAGAATTCCATGACCAGCAGCATCAAAAGCTGCTGAAAAGGTTCAGGACATTTCTTTAACCTCCTCACAAGAGAAGACTGAGGGGAGATATGATACCACTCTTCAAGTACATGAAAGGTTGTCACATAGAGGAGGGCTGGGATCTCTTCTCGATCGTCCCAGAGTGCAGAACACAGAATAATGGGCTCAAGTTGCAGGAAGCCAGATTTCAACTGGACATCAGGAAAAACTTCCTGTTAGAGCCATACGACAATGGAACCAATTACCTAGAGAGGTAGTGGGCTCTCCGACACTGGAGGCTATCGAGAGGAAGTTGGACAGCCATCTGTTGGGAATGCTTTGATTTGGATTCCTGCACTGAGCAGGGGGTTGGACTCGATGGCCTTGTAGGCCCCTTCCAACTCTACTATTCTATGATTCTCCTTTGTGGAAAAAGCTGGACGGAGAAGGGAAGCCTCATCTCCACAGGGGTCAGAACGCTACCCTAGAGTGCGGAGAGTCATGTGATCAAGGGCACTGGAGGGGAAAGTGCAAAGAAGCCCCCTGTCCATCCCCACACCTTGTGCCCACTCAGAACCCGGCCATGAGAGCCTAACACAACCACATGCAGATCTCTACTCCCTCGAGGGCTGCATGGGGAGACTGGCCATCAGTCAGGGTGTGCAGCAGACTGAGCCAGCAGAGCACCTCCGTCCTCCCATTCTACCTCTCCCTGGATTCACTCACAGCAGCAAGCAGGGAAAGTCACTGAGCACGAACATATGCTGTCCCCAAGCAAGATCAAGCCAGGCTCCTTCAGAAGGTGAAAATGCACCAGGGGGGGCGGGGGCTCCTGTACCATGCAAAAATCCAGAACCCAAAATATAAAGCAGGAAGGAGCAAGGAGAAGCCAAGCCTGTTCCAGCTACAATGGCAGCCTGGATGCTTCCTAGCCCAGTTCAAAGTGCTGGCTTTGCCCAATAAAGCTCTTTACTGCTCACAATCCCAATATCTTTTGGAACTCCTCTCCCAAGAGGGACATTCCTGGACCCTTCCATCTTCTCCAGGTCCCCCCTCTGAGGCAGGTAACAAGGGACAGGGCCTCTTCAGTTGTGGCTCTCCTTCTGTGGAATGCACTCCTCAGTGAGGGCCACCTGGTGCCTTCGTTGACATCTTTTTGGTGCCAGGTAAAGACTTACCTTATTCCCAGGCATTTAATATACTGAGATGATGTGACTGTGATTAGTATGCTGACAAAGCTTCCTGTGGCTGCATTGGGGTGTGTGTGTTGTTTTATGGTTTTTTATAGTATGATACAAAAATGTTAAAAACAAAAACAAATGTAAGTGGCTTTGAGACTTCTGGGGGGCAAGTGACTAATAAATCTAATAAATAACAATAGCAATAACCATCCCTGGGAAGTTCCCATAGGGCAGAGCAACATCCACTGGAACCACTGCAAAGAAATGCCCCTTGTTCACAAATGCAGCCCCCAAGGATACCATGGGAAATTGTGCACAGTGTGGGGAAAGTGGCTTCCCCTCTTCTCTCATAATACTAGAACTCAAAGGGATCATCAGTTGAAGCTGAAGAATGGCAGATTCAGGGCACACAAAATGGCCACCAACTTGGACAATTTCAAAAGGGGGGTGGACAAATTCATGGAGGATAAAACATGAATGTCTACTAGCCATGATGGCTACATATGTGAGTCATGTAATGTTCCATTAGAGTACTGGACCAGGACCTGAGAGACCAGGGTTTGAATCCCTACTCACTGGACAACCTTGAGCCAATCACTGTCTCTCATCCTCACCTACCCCATGGGGTTGGTATGAGGATGAAATGGGGAGAGGGAGAATCATGTGTTCCACCTTGAAGGAAAGATGGGAGGTCAATGTATCAAATGCCTCCAAATTCAGAGGCAGGTCCTGCTTGCCAGCTTGCCACTGGGGCATCTGGGTGGCCCCTGAGAGAACAGGAGGCTGGACTAGATGGGCCTCCTTTGGTTGGTCCAACAGCCAGGCTCTTCTTACACCAGACACCACACTGAGAGGTCCAGGAGAATCAATAACAGCACATGTCCTCCCTGTCTATTTTTATTTGTAGTTAAACAGAATACAAAGTTTGTTAATTGAATGAATGAATGAATGAATGAATGAATGAATGAATGAATGAATGAATGAAGGCTGCCAACCAATTCACCCAGAGTGACGTCTTCCACAAAAGCCAGATTGAAATGGGTCCTGGAACTCTCTCCTGTAAGGGAGCTCAGAGGAGGCATGAAGAGTCAGCTCCACCATATTGCCTGTCAACAGGTCTTCAAGTTACCCAACTAAAAGGTGCCCAACCAGTTTCAGCCATAAGCCCAGGACACTGATGTGGAAGACTACCTGGAGGCAGGCACCGGCGGGACGAGAGGGGGCTACTGAAAGGAGGCTTCAGTGTGGACGGTTCCTTGTGCTTTACCAGAAACGGGATCCAATCTATGTGGCAGCATGCAGACCACTGCCCTTCCTCAACTTCTTTAGTCCAGAGCCAAGGCAAGCCTTCCAAGCGCAAGAGGCCACTTCTAGTGTCATGCTTGGGCTGAGCGCTGGCTTGCAATGAGTCGTTCAAGATCAGCTCCAGCAGGAGAGCTCTTCAGAGTACAGCAACTATTTTGCTGCCCTTCCTGCTCTGACTTGCTGAGCTGGTTCCCAACGGCAGGCGGAAGCTGCACTGGGCAGCAGCATCTAAGGCAAGGGTAGCCAAAGTGGGGCCCTCCAGCTGGTGAACAATTCCCACCAGCCCCAGCCTGCATGGCCAGAGGTCAGGGCTAACAGTGCTGAACCCAGAGTTTAGGAAACCACTCGCTCCCCTGGCACCTTCCAGAGCAGTGATGGGCAAGCATAGACCATTTTTGCAGATGCTCTCCCTGCAACGCCACATTTTGTGAACAGGAGCCTCCAATTTCTGACACTGAGCAGAAGTTGAAAAGAAATAAAACCCCTTCTCCTTTTCAAAGAACAACATACAAAATATACATGTTTGAGCTGAAAAACAAGATTGCTCTGGACACTCCCCTCTGTTGCAAGACAAGACTGGACTGCAGGCAACATAAGTTGTGTCAAGGCAAAGGCACCAGCAAAGACATACCTCCCATCCAGAGTGGAGTTTGCTATTCCTTCTGTTCCCCCAGCCCTGGGTCTTACTCTTCAGCATCTTATAGATTTAAAAAACCAGGCTAACGGTTCAAGGGCTGCACCCTGCCCACAGCCACCTTCCATGGGTGTTAGGTACATCCCATTATCTTACAGGCATCCACTGGTACTTGGGACGAACATGCAGGCTTTCTCCCAGCACTTTGTGAATGTTGCCTTCCTGCTCTCACTAAGAAAGGCAAGAAGCTCCTCTGCTCAACACAGGAGCTGCACCAACCAGCCAGCGTGTGCCACTTCCAGGAAGAGCCCGGCAGCAGCAGCAGCAGCAGCAACTCCAGCATACTCAACACACACACACACCCCTCTCTCTCTGCTCCACTGGCAGCTGGAGCCAGGCCGGCAGTGGCAGGGCACAGCTGCAGATGGGGGCCCAGGGCACGTCAGTCAGAGGCTCCATCCTGGCACCTTCAGCTAGGGATGCTTCCCATGCCCAGCCGAGGACCTCCTGCAAAAGACCAGAGCAGCCAGCCACCAATCGCCCCCAGGACAAGCAAAGCAGGTGCGCCCAGGATCACACCCTCGTTAAGCCCTTGGCCGGGAAGTGAAAAGGTAAAATGTGCAAGTCCCTTTCTGACCTGGCAATACCTCATGCCCCACACATATTCCCATGGCTCTCCCAATGCATCCCGCCAACATCTGAGCTGGGAAGGTCAGAACACGACAGCACCTCTGCTGGGTCAAAACAAAGGGGGGCCCTTCAGTCCGTCATCCAGATATCCCACCAGAAAGCTCACAAGCAGGGCCCAGGCACCGCAGCAACGAGCATGCCTCTGACCCTGGCAGCCAAGCCGTCTTTGCAGAGCTGTGGTTGCTCTCTCCAAATGGGCCCAAGTGGAAACTGTGTCTGTGTGTCCCCTAAAGAATCCTCCAAGAACCGAGCCCTGCTCAGAGCACCCACCCAACACTTGCAGCAGAACCAAGTTCTGCCACTTCCACCTCCCCATATGCGTGAGGGGGCTGGAGAGCCTCCGACCCTCCTCCTCAGCCTGGGCCAGAAAGCATTAAGTCTGCCCTCTGCTTCCTAGGGCACTGGAGGGCCTCCAGGGCACTCAGATGGACTCCACGGCACACCCTCTCTCTCTCTCTCTCCATACACACCGAAGAAAGTCAGCTTCTGCAAGCTACATTTTTGAGGCTGCCGCCACACTACCCCCACCAGACACCATCTCTGCCTCCAGTTGCACAACTTGGCATCAGCCCTCCTCCTCCCTCTCCTCCAGACAGTCACTCAGCCACATCGAAGGGTGGGAAACGAAAGGAGAGAAAGGCCAGAGGATAAAAGGGTCAGAGTGAGGCAGTTTCCCAGCAGCGGCAGCAGACAAAGCCCCACGCTGTGAATGGCCGGCCAGGATTAGCTAACAGAGAGTGAGTGAGAGAGAGAGAGAGACAGAGAGACCCCTAGGACACTCTGCCCTCCCCCTTGCTGGCCAAGAGGGCAGCTCCCTGGGTGGGCAAATCAGCAGCCCTTGGCTGTGCCCAATCCCCAGGGCACAGAGAAATAATTCCCTTGGTTCAAATATGCCCCTCCACATCCAGTCATTTCTGGAGAGGGGGTATTCAAGCATCACAGGGTCTCTTGGTTGCCCCATTTCACACCCCAATAATCAGCTCAGACTCTTGTGCTCCAGGTGCTGCACAGGCGCATCAAGGTTTCAGAATAAAAATGGCTTTGTCTGCCTGCCAATGACCGCCCACCCTTCCTCCCCCATGCTACTGCCATTGCCCCACACAGGCACTAGGCAAAGAGAAGGGAAGGTCTGAGAGGCAATGTTCAGGGCCTCATCCAGCTCCCAGGGAAGGAGGCACAGTATGGTGTCTTGCAGAGACCTTGGGACACGTCCCTTTAGCAATTAACAAGGTATGGGTGGTCCCTGAACAACAGCCCCCCCCCACAGTACACTCCGCCTCCAAGGACTCTGTCCCAAGCCAGACATGCCCCCCCAGCTCGGGCTGCAGCAAGAGCAAAGCTAAACTGCTGCCCAATCCGAGGCAACAGCAGGAGCTCAGCACTAGGCCTCACGGGGCTACGGGAGGTTGGAGCAGACCACTGGCTGGTGCTGATCTTCCCAGCTTTACCAGCCAAGCTGCCCTCCTCTGTCAGTACAACCCGAAACCTGCACAACAGGCCCTGCCACATCTGCCTCACTCAGCAGCCAAGGCAGGAACACAATTCCCCAGGCAGCTCGGGTAGCAGCAATCAAGACTTCAACTTGGAAAGATGTGGATCCCTACCACGGGGGATGGCCCTGTCAGGATGCAGCCATATTCTTCTGCCTCCGCTCCAATCCCTGGGCACAAAGCAGGAGGTGCTGCTGTTTCATACCTGGAAAAGTCTGTTATGTCCAGAACTGAGATGCTGGGGGACAGAAGGGCAGCAGACGCTGCTGGAGCTCTGTGACCTTCCAAAGGCTCCTGACTTTGGAGGTCATCAGCGGGATCTCTCTCTCTGGTCAGTGCACCTAAGTCTACCTCCTCTTCCATGTAAGAAGAGGGCACCCTGGGCAGGGCCTGAAGCCTAGAAGACAAATAGCTAAGGAAGACAACAAAGCCAGCCAGTCCCTTTAAGTCACTCCACAGGACAACAGCTGGCTGAGAGAGACAGTAGACCTGCAAACAGTATATGTTGCAATTCACAGCCTGGGCGCATGGCAAGTTAATAGTGCAGAAACAAAGGCTGTGGCTTTAGTGGGGAAGGAAAAAGCAGCAGCGGCAGCACGACAGACAAAGTACCCTCCTTCTCTTTCTCATGCACAAGCACAAGCAGTGAGGCCAGGAGAATAGCAGCAGACACACACACACATGCATGCATACACCAGCCACTTTTACTCCTTGGCTGCAGTAGCAGCCTCCTGCAAGACAGGCCAGCCGGATTTCCTGCTATTTAAACCTACATTCTTAGGCCTGAAGGAATGCATGTCAAATGCTCAGAAAACCCTCTGGCAGCCATTCCACAACATACACGCAGAGCGCATGGCCTGACCACTGTTAGGTAGAGCATGGCAGCTGTGAAACAGTTGCACAAGAGGCTGGTGCCTGCCTCCCTCCCAAGGAATTTAGAGAAGCCCTGGGAAGATTTGGCCTTGACCTCTGGGAGAAAACCCACTTCTCTCACAAAGGATGGTGGGTGCTTGCTTAGCTTTCCAACCTACAGAGTTAGAGGAGGATGGGGGCGCTAACCCATACCACACCAAATGCATCATGGCACACTATTATTCACAGGCTGCCCCATCCAGAACGTGCTTCACTAGATCTTACAGAGATAGTTTACTCCCAGTGCACTCCCCCTCTGCTGCTTCCTCAACCAGTTACTGCCACACCAAATGCTCAGGAATAAAGTAAGGAATAGCCAACTGGCCCACAGACTCAGGTTCGTCCTGATGGAATCAACTTTCTGGACTTCTACAGAGCAAGGTGAGTCATCAAGACACTTCCATCCACACCCAAGATCTGGTCTCTCCTAGGCTGTCTAGTGCCTTTGGGACTGGATCTAGAGAAAAATGATTCACACCCTGTACATCTCAGATGGTCCCGCTAGAAAGTAACAGGCCCAAAGCAGTTCCACCATCGCTATGGCTTCTTTTTCTCTGGTGGTTTGCACAAGCCCATCCACTTTCCAGAGGGACCAGGGTCAGATGACGAGGAGCAATTTCCATCGACAGTACTATATATTTCAGTAGAGCAGTTTGTCCTACAAGTTTCACTTGATACTTAACATGTCATTAACAGCCTTAAGCCCTGAACAGTAGGGACACTTACAGGAAAACTCCAAGTGCATCAACACAGCTGCTGAGTGGAACTCAAGAACTGGCAGGAGTGGAACCAGCAAAAGTGCTGGAAGCCTCTACCCACTGCCAGGAAGCAGCTGCTCAGGAGATGGGGAACGCTGCCCAGTCCAAGAAGCTACGAGGCAGCCTCAGAACGGTGCAGTGCCTGCTCACCTTGGATGCAGAGCAATGACTGTCCATGTAGAAGCTCCCTTGTCTCTAACAGCCACCTGACTTGTGTGCCTTGGAAACTCTGCTGTGGGAGCAAGGAGGTCAGCTCAGCTGTTGGCTTTCAGAGGGCTCAATACTCAGCCTCCCCTTTAGTTCAGAGCCTTACAACCCAGAAAGCCCCTTGTTCTCTCACAAATAATGGAAGGCAGAGGAAGGCTCCAGGGGATCCTGGGTGCAAGAGGAAGGGAAGAGTGCTGGGCCAACGGGCAGGTCACCTTCTGTACTCTCCCTGTCCCTCGTCACCGGGCTTACCCATTTCAGGGGAGACGGTCTGCCTTCAAAGAGCAAGGTTAATTCTGCGGCTGACTTACCTTCCCCCCTTCCGCATAGATTCACCACAGTGCATTCTAGCTACCCGGTGAAGCCACATGCCAACTACTTCTGCCCACCCCAGATCTGCCCCTTCAAGACCAACTGCCCTGGGACGCCACTGCACTTCCAGCAAAATGTGAATCCAATCCGGCAGCGCTCAGAGTCGGGGTGGGGCGCCAACTGTGAACTGGCAACCCGGCACCAGTGGGCACGCAAGGCCAGCTCCAGCACCGCATGCCAAGCAACCCGCACAAGGGGAGAAGAGCAGCCCTGGCTCGCAGCTGGTCCCACCCAAGGAGCCTCTTCTCCCACTTTCCACCGAGGGGAAGCCGTGCTTTTCGCAAGCTTCTCGCCTCCACAAGAGCTCCGAGGTGGCCTCATCTCGCGTCTGTACACGAACAAGCGAGAAAGGGAAGGGAGAAAACTGCCTGGAGAGCCTTTGCGGAGAGAACCGCGCGCTCCGCTAAGCACAGTGTGAGCCCTTCGGCAGGAGGTGGCTCCGTCTGCCCGGGACCGCGCTCCCCCGCCCCCGCCGACCCCAATACGGGACTGAAAACCAGAACGAGAGGCTGGAACTAGGCGAAGGATTCGCCGCACGAAGACGGGCCCGCTCGGGGAGGGGGCAAGGAAGAGAGGGTAAAAGGGGCCGCTCCTCCATCTCCGGAGCGCCCTCGACCCGCCTCCGCGGCGACGGCCAAGCGCCGCTCCCCTCCCCTCCCCTCCCCTCCCCTCCCCTCCCCTCGGACGTACCTTCGGGAGCTCCCGGAGCTGGTTGGCGTCGAGCAGGAGCTCCTCGAGGGAGCGGCTGTAGCGGTAGACGTCATCGGGCACGGCCTGCAGCGAGCAGTGCCGCCGGTCCAGCGTCTCCACCTGCCGGTTGCAGCGCCACAGCGGGGGCATGCACCGGAGCATCCTCCCTCGCGCCCTCAACCGTTCCTAGGCCGGCCGGCTGGCGAGCGGACACCGACTAGGGCCTCCGCCTTTCTCTGCCTCCCTGCGCGGTGCGATGCGGTGCGCGCCTCTCTCTCTCTCTTTCAGGGGCCCGGCCGGGACGGCGGCATGAGGGCGGCGGCGGCGACTCCCTCCTCAGGAACGCCTCCTCGGCCTGTCGGCCTGCTACCGCGCCCGGTCTTCCGCCGCCAGTCCGTGGCTCGGCTTCGGTCGGTGGGCGGGGGGGCGCCTCGCCGCTTCGTCCCTCCCTCCGCGACGCTCGACCGGGCCCCGCCGGCACCTCGCGCCGCCCCGCCTCCGCGCAAGGCACTCTGGGAAAAGGCGGCCTACCGCAAGGACTGCAACTCCCAGCGGCCCCACTCCGCTCCCAGCATTCACCGCGACGGAAGAAGCGCGTCGGGAGGTACAGGCGCCGGAAGGCCTCAGCCCGGCCCTGCCCGGGCGTATTGTAGACTCTCTCATTAAAGGATAGACTCTCACGCAGAGTCCAGCTTCCGGGTCCACCTTGGAAGATAAGTTTCGGCTACTCCCACTTCGGGAGCGAGCAGTGGCCATCCCTCCCTTCGCAACAGCTTAGAGTCGCTGCTCTCCTTCTAAGCCAGGGCTTCGTACTGCGCGGGGGAAACGAGATGTTTTCAGGCGTTTAACCATTTCCGACGCAGAAGGGCCTGCAGAGCTCCTTCCCTGCTACGCCAGCCTGCGCTGCCCCGCCTCACCCATCTTCTCGGGGCATTTGCGTCCTGGCGCCCAGTGAGGCCTGGCTGCCCTGCCTCGGCTCAGGCGTGGGGATGCAGGCCTCGGGCGGCTCCGTCTGGTCCTGCTCGCTCCAACAGCCCCACTGTCATTTCTGGGGGGGCCGAGCCAGCCCCCCGCAGCTCTGCCCAGAACCTGAGGCTCGGCGGGGGACGCCCTCCTCGGGGCAGAGGCAGCTCCGATTGCCTCCGCCCGCGTTGGACTGAGAGCGCCAAGGGGCATAGCCTTCTTGGGAGTGGCTTCTCTGTGGAATGCCCGCAAGGCTGAAACCCTCCTCACCTTCCAGAGCTATGAAGCAGCGTCTGTCCCAGCAAGCATTCAGGAGAGGGGCTTAGACTGGACACAACTTACTGGGGTGCCCCTGCTGCTGCACGCTCTAGGGTTTCAAATATGGTATTTTTCATGAATCGTCGTTACAGATCGTGTCACTATTTCACTTTTGTTAACTACCCTGAGAACTGTAAGGCCAGATGGTGGGGATATAAATAAAAATAAATGGCTGACTAATCCAGGCTGTCCTCCCTGTAGAATTCCCTAAATCTTCCATTATTTCCTTCTCCTCACCTTCATATCCCAAGGTCCACTTTATCCTGCTGCCATCTACCCAACTTGAGCACCTGCTAAGGTTGCCCAGCCCAAGCAATCACATGTGGTGTCTGGGCTAGGATGCATTTTTCTGATAAGACATTCATTTTATCCACTTCTATGAATGCTGCTATGCGGTAGGAGAAAAGCATAAGCCTTTTTCAAGATACATATTTCTGGCCAACCATATGTCCCACCTTTAGGGAGGGAGGAGGGGCACTCGGTCTATTTCTGTGGCATTCTAAACTTCTGTGTGCATAAGCATCAGCTGCAGTGGGATAGCTCAGTTGCCATCATGGCAGCCACTGGGGGCCCAGGCAGCGACAGCAGGAGTCTGGAGGCAGTGAAAGTTGGAGGGAGCAGGGAGGCCACATCATCCTCTCCCAAACTCCCTGCAACTTGACACAGGGTGGGGTCGGGGATATGTTCCTTGCTGGGCAGAGGAGGAGATCCATTTACCAGTCTCGGCACCAAGTTCCTAATGCCTCAAGTGGCCTTGCTTCCATTTCCTTCCTTGCTGCTCCACGTACTCCCTCCTCCCATTTCAGGACATCCGTTCAGGCTGTGTATCCACTTCAGCCAGCTGCCCAACAGCACCTTGCCTTTTTGGTTTGTGATCTGCTGAGCTACAAGGGAAGAACACTGAGCTGAGTGCTCTCTCGCTCTCTGTGGGGTGGGGTAGATTTTAGTGCATGGAGCAAGGTGGAAATGGAATTGTAGCTGTTTCTGTCCCGTACATGAAAGTGTAGTGGAATAGCTATGAATGCCTATAGAAAAGGCAACAACAGCAGGTGAGAGGAAGAAAGCATTGTAATGTGTGAGTAGGTAAAGAGAAGGTGGAAGAATGCACAGGCAAACAGCTAGCAAGAGGACTGTGAAAGAACGTGAGACAAGGGTCAGTGGTAACAGAGAAAGTACAAGGAGGCAGCAGGAAGTGAGAAGAGATGGAGGCAAGACAGGTTGACGGGGCAAATAGTTCAAGAAGGTAGAGAAAAAGTCACCAGCCGTTAAGAAAGAATGGTGGTGGTGGTAAAAGGAATAAAGAGCTGAATCCTTTTGGATGCCGTGGGTCCTTTTTTTGGTAAGAAAAAACAAGCATAACGGTGCTAATGATTTCCCCTCTTGTTCAACATCAAAGACAGATTTCATTGAAGAGAAAAAATCCAGAAAGGAGAAAGAGGACATAACTACTAAGAGTCTGAAAGTTTGACTAACAATACATGAAATATGGGTTCACATGTACTCAGTGTGTGACATATGTGAAGTGCACACAGAAGTTTGAAGCCATCAAAGCTGTTGCTTCTATCCAAGGAGATGCTATGAAACGTGTAGAACAATTGAATGATTCAGTATCTGCTTCTCCCAAAATGTGTGTGAGGGTATACAATGGATCCAGTCACTACTCACTGCAGACGCAGTCACTAGAAGATAAGAGATGCAAAAACGATTCATCAAGCTTAAAAGTACAATTTCAGGTACTAACATTACCAAAGTTTTGGATTTCTAGATATCCAGAATTGGCAAGGGCTGCCGTTTGGTGCCACCTATCTCTGCAAGCAAGGCTTCTCAACGATGGTGACTTAAAAACAAAATGTTTTGCCATAGGAAATTAGTTGCAAATTAGCCTTTCTAATTTTGTCCCACAGTGGAATAAAATCTGGAAGAACATTCCCAAGTGTTCCACTGAAATTGTAAGGGGGGAAAATCACTGATTTTCAATTACTTCTCAGCATTTGGCAAAGATTAAGTGTAAATATCACTGGGTTTTATTTAATGATAATGCTATGGTAACACTGTATATTGCTCTTTGAACTGTCATTTTAGGATTAGTTATGTGCATTATTAGCACTATTGTATAAATCAAATGTGAAAATATGAAGCGGATCCTGTATTTCAGATTGGGAGTCAGAGCTGGGTCTCACATCTGTACCAGTTGAAGACCACTGCTCTAGACCAGCCTCTCGCACTGGGCGTGTTAGCTGGGGCCTATGAAAACTGTGGTCCAAAACATCTGGCAGGCATCAGGCTGAACAAGGCTGTGCTAGACAACTGTGCCTGCCCCTTTATTTCCCAGAATACTATGGCTCTGGCCCTACGCAACTGAACAGCAACATACTTGCTCTGTAAACGTTTTTAAAAGATTGTGGCAACTACTGCCCCTGCTACCAAGTAAGCGTTATGTGGACATTGGCCAGAAAGGGAACAAGTCCCTTGTTTCTTTTTTCAAATTCTTTTAGAGGTTGTAATTGCCTGGGGAGGAGAGAAGGGAGATGAACTGGCCCCTTCCCCCCCTCCAAAAGAGAGACCCATTTGTTCCTTTCCTGCCATCTGGTAAGCAGGAGGTGCAGAGAGTAACCAGGACAGAATGTGGGGGGAAAGAAGGGTGTGTGGGGGGGAGGCCCTGCAGGGCATTTTGTTCAGGGCAACCTGGCAGTACCCTTAAGCAAAAGAATGGGATGGGAGACGAGAGAGAGAGAAAGAGGGTATCTTGCCTCTATGAAGGGAATGCCCATAAATGCTCAATGTATGAACAAGAGAATAGTTTGCCTCCTTGCACTTTTATCCGAAACTACAAAGACATCACAGGAATAATGCAATGCAGGTCCAGAAACATCCCTGAACTCACTGGGGGTGGGGTGGGGGTTGAGGAGAAGGTAAAGTCTCTCTGGAGCAGAGTTCATGCCGAGAGGTCACTGTTGTCAAATCTCTCCTGGTCATACACCTCAGCCACCACCTTTCTGCCAGCAAACCAGCGGCCGTTTAGCGCCTGTATGGCTTTGTGAGTCTCTGAGGCCATGGAGAACTCCACAAAGATCTTGACAATGATTTCAGCGTCTTCCTCCTCACCCTGCTTCTCTTGGTAGATGATGACCCTGTTAACAGCTCCAAACTTGCCACACTCTTCCGTGACTTCCCCTTCCAAGTCATCATCAATGTCTTTGGGGTCCACCATGTTGCGCAAGACCATCACTGTTGACTGTTGGGACAACAGAAGGGCAAAATCTCAACTCTGGAAAACCACTCACTATCCACACGGGTGGGGAAACCATTTGGCAATGCGGCCACAACACCCCCACAGCTGCTTCCCATACCCCTATGGGCACGGTGATGCCTCTCACAGGCCTTGCACTCTGGCTGCCCCCTGCATCATCTTCCATCATGTTTCATATAAACATAAGCCCAGCCTGCTGGATGAGGCCAGCGGGAGCCTATCTAGCCCAGCCTCCTGTTCTTACAGTGGCCAACCAGGTGCCCAATAGGAAGCCTACAAGCAGGACCTGAACACCACAGCACTCTCCCCTCTTGCGGTTTCCAGCAACTGGGATTCTGAAGCATTCCACCTCCGACAGTGGAGGCAGACCACAGCCATCATGGCGAGCAGCCACTGATAGCTTTACCCTCCGTGGATTTGTCTAATCCAAGTTGGTGGCCATCACTGCCTCTTGCGGGAGTGAATTCCGTGGTTTAACTATGCGCTGAGTGAAGAAGTCCTTTTTTTGGGGGGGGGGGGTCTGTTTCTTTTCCTGTATTCACCTGTCCTCCCAACCCCAAGCACAACAGAAGGCACAGCTTACCAACCACTCTGCCAGGCAACACGAGGAGCCAAAAGCCACAACCAAGAAGACTTTCTGGCCTGCCCCACTCAACTCACCTCCTGCTTCCGGAGCAGTTTCTGCATCACCATATGGCGGGCGCTGCTGCCAGAGATGCTCATGTGCTCCTGCTCACTGAGCATTTCTGGCCTTTCAGACTCCTGGAAAACATCTTCCTCCTCCTTCTCCTTCTTTGCTTCTAGCAGGGCCAGTGTTGGGGGGCTGGCCAAGATGGGGTTCACTACACCCACCTGGGGAATTGTGACAGGAATGGGTGGACGAGCAGGGGTCACACCTGAAGGGGGAAACAGATCAAGACAGGAGCTGCAGCAATTCACATCCTCCAGGACCCTCTTCTTCTCCAGCCAACAAGCAAGGCAGCCCACACACACCAAGGAGGGAAGACGCTGCGCTCCATCAGACAGACTCGGGCAAGGACCCCAGCTCACGGGGCAGCCATGTCTCTCGTTCAGGAACAGAGGAAGCTGCCTTCTACAGAGTCAGACCACTGGGCCCATCTAGCTCAGTATTGTCTACACAGACTGGCAGCAGCTTTCAAGTATTTCAGGCAGGGGACTCTGTCACAGCCCTACCTGGAGGTGCCATTGGGGGTTGAACCTGGGGCCTTCTTTGTGCAAAGCAGCTACAGCCCTTTCCTCATCCAGCAGAAAGGATCGCTCACTCAGAGCACCATCCGCTGGGGCACAAAGCCCTGCAGCTCTGGGAGCAGCCTGACTGCTGGGCAAGAACAAAAGCAAGGAAGCAGCAGCCCCCACCCCCGAAGTGGGAGGCATGCAAAGCGCTTTGGGGAAGGCTGTGGCTCCCTGGCAGGGCACCTGCTTTGTATGGGAAAAGGTCCGAGGTTCAAATGAAAAGCCTTCCAGATGGCAGGTGAAGGAAACCATGAAGAGCTGCTGCCACTCAGAGAAGATAATACTGAGCAAGACAGACCAATGGCGTGACTTGGTAGGAAGCAGCTTCCTATTTTACCGAAAAACAGCCCTGCTGAATCACATCAAAGGTCCACGTAATCCAGTAGGTTTCATAGCGATGCTCCTGTGAAAAATCATAAGGCAGGCACCTGCGTTTCAGCAACTAGTATTTATGAAGGTTCAATAACTCTCACAGCAAATAGCCACTGAAAGAGCTAGCCTACACCAAATCCCGTTAAAGAAAATATGGCCATTGCTATGTCTTCTGATAGCAAATTCCATAATTATATATTCCGAGAAGTCTAAGTCTCTGTTGAACCTGCTGCCAATTAATTTTCTAAATTCAAGTAGCACAGCAAAGAAGAAAAACATCCCCCAATCCCCATTTTTTATGCCATGAGGTTTTTTTTAAAACTATCATGTGCCTCCTTGCTCACCCTTTTAAATTAAAAAACCCCAAATGTAACCTTTTGTTGTAGGAGAGTTAACACTGTCCCTTTATCTCTTTGGTTGCCCTTTTCTGAACTTTTTACAGCTGTACAATATCTATCGTGAGGTGAGGCCACCAGAACTGTATACAGTATTCCAAGTGTGTTGCCCTATAGATTTCTAGAACAGCACTATGGTGAAGCCCTTTCCTAAAGATCCCTAACTTGGGATTTGTCTTTTTTCACAGCTGCCACACAGTGGTTTGACATCTTCAATATCCCCTCTAACACCAAGATCCCACTCCTGATCAGTCACCACCGGTTTAATCCCCCTTAACATATACGTGAAATTATATGTTGTGTTCAGTGTAGTGCTAAGTTGAATGTTCCATCAGTAGAAAGATTTTTCTTTGCCCAACCGAACTTTCTCCCCCTCTGCCCCCCGCCAAATCTCCCCAACCACCCAGAGCAGATCTGGGGCAGGCACAGGGGGAGGAGAGGGGGAGACATCCCCTTGTCTTAGTTCTGGTTGCTCCACCCTTTTGCTCTTGTTCCAATGTTCATCAGTTCACACTTTATTAAACTGAATAGCTTTTGCCATGTTAATGCCCATTTACCAAGTTGGAAAATATCCTTCCGGAGCTCCTCACAATCCCTTTTAGTTTTAGCAGCCCTGAAAAATTCAGTATCATCATGAAAATTAGCTACCTTGCTGATCACCTCCCACTCTAGATAATTTATGATTAACTTAAAATGTACCAGTCCAATACAGATCCTTGGCATGCTCCACTTCCTCCATTGGAAGAACCATTTATTCCTGCTCTCTGCTTCCTGTTTGTCAGTTCTTGAACCACAAAAGGACCTCTCCTCTTACTCCATGACTGCTAAGCTTACTTAGGAGTAATGAAGGACTTTATCAAAAATATTTTGAAAGTCTAGGTATACAATGCTGACTGGCCTCTGTCTATATACTTGTTGACATTCTCAAAGAACTTTAAAAGGTTAACGAGATAGAATCTTGCAGAAACCATGCTGGTTCTGATTCAGTAAGACTTTTCTGTATGCTTGGTAATTCTACCTTTAATAACACTTTCCACCAGTTTTCCTGCAAGAGATGTTAAGCTAACTGGCTAGTAATTTATGTATTACATATTTCTGTTAGAAGATCAGCAATTTCACATTTGAGTTCTTAAAAGACTCTTTGGGTCGATAACATCCAGACCCAGTGTTTTGTCAGTAAGCTTCAAACTCCTTGTCACCGCTATTTGCCTCAGTTCCTTTCACTTCTTTCAAATATAGAAGCGAGCCACCTCTCAGAGAGTGAGTGAACAGGCAAAGCTAACGAGTTTGGCAGAGGAACTCAGCAGGGGAGGTTCCTAAAAAAATTTTTTTTCCTTATACGGTGCACCACATACCAGTGGGACTCTCCTATTTACCCTTAAGGAGGACAACACAGAGTACAAGCCATTGCAATACAAACAGAAAGTACAAAACCAAAAGAAGTAGAGACTATGGATGGGAAGGACCCTCCAGTGGTGGTGACTTGCAAGGTGTGTGCAATGATTGTTTTCTTGCCTGAGAACAACATGGCACACACATGCAACAAGTGCAAGCTGGAGGCGCTGTTGGAAGAAAAAGTGAGAGGCCTAGAACGGTAGGGGTCACAGATAGAACGCTGGAACTACAACAGCAAAGAGAAGTACAGGCGGTGGAAGAACAGCAGCATGCTGCAGCAGAAGAGGAAATTGTTGTGGAGAGCAACAACGAAGTGGAGGAAACTCTGGAAAAGGGTGATGAGCAGAAGAGCTAGAAGACACCCTTCACCAGTGGAACCAAGGAACCATTTCCAGGCACTTGAGAATGAGACTAGAGGACATTCTGCAGGGGAAGAATTACAGGAGACCCCACGCGAGTAAGAAGCTGAAGCTCAGTTAAGCAAAGGTAATGATACCATGCCCCACAACAAGAAGAGTGGTAGTAGTAGTAGTAATGGGAGACTCCCCACTGCATGGGATTGAAACCCAAGTATGCCGAGAAGACCCATGGACTCGCCAGGTATGCTGTCTCCCTGGAGAATGGATTAGAGATGTAGCAGAACGGTTGCCAACACTCATCAAGCCACCGACAGGCATCCCTTTCTTGTCATCCATGTGGGAACAAATGATACTGCCAAGTGGAGCTATTAAGAAATCATGTCAGACTTTGAAGTTCTGGGAAGGAAACTCAAGGACTTTGGGGCCCAGATAGTTTTCTCATTCATCCTTCCGGTACTCAGAAGAGGAGTGGAAAGGGAAAGAAAAATACTCCTGGTGAATGATGGGCTATGAAAGTAGTGCTGATGCGAGAGATTTGGATTCTGGGGCCACAGGCTACACTTTCTGGAAGAGGGACTGCTGGCAAGTGATGGGTTGCACCTCACAAGGACTGGGAAGAATGTGTTTGGCCACAGCATGGAGAACCTCATCAGAAGAGCTTTAAATTGAATCCTACGGGGGGAGGGAGATGTAAACTTGGCAGTAATTACTAACAGGCTTGTGCACAGTAAGAGGAACTGAAGGAAAGGCTCTAATAGGGCCCGGTAATAGTCTTCATAAAAATGTAGGAAGAAAGCCAGGCCATAAATCACATGGTCTTTGATGACTGTATACTAATGGCCAGAATATGGGGGAAAACAGGATGAACTTGAACTCAATACAGGAGAGTAAATACGACTTGATAGGTATAACTGAAACTTGGTGGAATGACTCCCATGACTGGAATACAGCAATTGAAGGATATAACTTGTTCAAAAACAACAGTAGGAATAGAAAGGGAAGTGGAGTCATGCTATATGTTAAAAATATATATCCCTGCAGATATACAGGAGGATCAGCTTCGTCACTCCACCAAGAGTATCTGGAATAAATTAATGGGGCAAGGAGTAAAAGGAACATGGTGGTTGGAGTCTACTACTGGCCACCCAATCAAGAAGATGAGGATGGAAATTTTGCAAAGCAAATTGCCAGTGTTTCAAGGAGGCATGATGCAGTAACAATGGGGGATGTCAGTTAACCAGGTATCTGTTGGGAGACAAATTCTGCCAAACACGGCCCCTCCAAGAAATTTCTGATGTGTGTTGAAAATAACTTTCTCCTCCAGAAAGTGGAGGAAGCAACTAGAGGATCAACTATCCTTGACTTGATTCTAACCAACAGAAGTGGCAGTTATGGGAACTCTGGGGAAAAGTGACCATGTTGTCCTTGAGTTTTTGATTTTAAAGCAAGCAAAAGCTGAGGGTAGCCATACGTGTACCTTGGAGTTCAGGAAAGCCGATTTTAATAATCTGAGAGCAATGGTAAGTAAGGCTCCTGGCAAGCGACCCTAATGAGAAAAGGAGCCCAAGATGGGTGGGGGTTTCTAAATGAGGAAATTCAGAAGGCACTATGGCAAACAATTCCAACAAGGAAAAAAGGTGGCATGGCATCAGGAAGGCTAAAGCTGAGAATGAGCTGAGGTTAGCAAGGGATGCTAAAAGCAACAAAAAAAGTGTTCTTCAGGTACCATCCATAGTAAAAGACAGAGAAAAGAAATGGTGGCACAGCTACTCAATGAGGATGGCAAAATGGTAACAGATGACAAAGAAAAGGCAGAAGTGCTCAATTCCTACTTTGGCTTAGTCTTCTCAGTCTATGACCCTTCTGGCAAACATGAAGCGGAAGAGGCACAATTGCAGCTTGAAATTGATAGACAAATGGTCATGGAATACCTAATCACTTTGAATGAGTTCAAATCTGCAGGGCCCAACGAACTGCATCCAGGAGTATTGAAGAAACTGGCTGAAGAACTCTCAGAACCACTGTCTATTAACTTTCCAAAATCATGGAGGATGGAGTGAAGTGACGGATGACTGCAGGAGGGCTAATGTTGTCCCCATCTTCAAAAAGGGGGAACCTGGGAGCTACAGACCAATCAGTCTGACACTGAACCAAGAAAATTCTGGAGCAGATTATAAAGTGGTCAATCTGTTTGTTGTTGTTATGTGCCTTCAAGTCGATTACAACTTATGGCGACCCTATGAATCAGCGACCTCCAAGAGCATCTGTCATGAACCACCCTGTTCAAATCTTGTAAATTCACGTCTGTGGCTTCCTTTATGGAATCAATTCATCTCTTGTTTGGCCTTCCTCTTTTTCTACTCCCTGCTGTTTTCCCCAGCATTATGATCTTTTCTAATGAATCATGTCTTCTCATGATGTGTCCAAAGTATGATAACCTCAGTTTCATCATTTTAGTTTCTAGTGATAGTTCTGGTTTAATGATAGTTCTGTTTTAATTTGTTCTAACACCCAATTATTTGTCTTTTTTGCAGTCCATGGTATGCGCAAAGCTCTCCTCCAACACCACATTTCAAATGAGTTGACTTTTCTCTTATCAGCTTTTTTCACTGTCCAACTTTCACATCCATACATAGAAATCGGGAATACCATGGTCTGAATGATCCTGACTTTAGTGTTCAATGATACATTTGTAAGCACCTTGAAAACAACGTAGTAATTACTTGGAGCCAACATGGAGTTTTCAAGAAGAAATCCTGCCACACTATCTAATTTTTTGATCGGGTAACCTCCCTTGTAGACTGTGGCAATGCTGTGGACATAATCTATCTCAACTTCAGCAAATCGTTTGTCAAAGTGCCACATGATACTCTGATTAGCAAGCTATCTAAACATGGGCAGGATGAAATAACTATCAGCTGGATCTACAGTTGACTACAGAATCGTACTCAAAGAGTGCTTATCAATGGTTTCTTCACAAACTGGGGGGAGGTAACAAGCGGGTTACCGCAGGGCTGAGTCCTGGGCCCAGTACTCTTCAACATTTTTATTAATGACTTGGATGAGGAAGTGCAGAGAATGCTTTTCAAATATGCAGACGATACAAAATTGGGAGGAATAGCTAATACCATGGTAGACAGAAACAAAATTCAAAGGGATCCTGATAGGCTGGAGCATTGGGCTGAAAACAACAGAATGGAATTTAACAGGGATAAATGCAAAGTTTTACACCTAGGAAAAAGAAACCAAATCCACAGTTTTAAGATGGGGGATACTTGGCTCAGCAATACTACATGCGAGAAGGATCTCGGGATTGTTGTTGATCACATGCTGAATGTGAGCTAACAGTGTGATATGGCTGCAAAAAAGGCAAATGCTATTTTAGGCTGCATTAACAGAAGTATAGTTTCCAAATCACATGAAGTATTGGTCCCCTCTATTCAGCACTGGTTAGGCCTCATCATGAGTACTGCATTCAGTTCTGGACACTGTACTTTAAGAAGGATGAGCACAAACTTGAGTGGATTCAGAGGAGAGCAACAAGGATGATCAGGGAACTGGAAACAAAGCCCTATGAGGAGAGACTGAAAGAACTGGGCATGTTTAGCCTTGAGAAGAGAAGACTGAGGAGAGATATGATAGTGCTCTTCAAGTCCTTGTGAGGTTGCCACACAGAGGAGAGCCATGATCTCTTCTCAATCATTCCAGAGTGCAGGACACGGAATAATGGGCTCAAGTTACAGGAAGCCAGATTTCGACTGAACATCAGGAAAAACTTCCTAAACTGTTAGAATGGGATTACAATGGAACCAACGACCTTGGGAGGTGGTGGGCTCTCCGATACTGGAGGCCTTCAAGAGGCAGCTGGACAGGCGCCTGTTGAGTATGCTTTAAGTTGGATTCCTGCATGGAGCAGGGGGTTGGACTGGATGGCCTTATAGGCCCCGTCCAACTCTACAATTCCATGATTCCTGGGAAAGTTAGTTCAGGCACAGGGATCTACCTCTGGGAAGTTTAGAAGAAGAGCATGAGCGTACTAGCACTCTGCTGCTTATTCCCCCGGCTACAGGTATTCAAAAGCATTACAGGTATTGACAGACCTCTTCCTCAGTGAATCTGTCTTAATCCTCTTGTAAAGGCATCTAAGGCAGTGGCCACCATCATCTCTCACAGCATCAAATTTGGTACGTTACATTATGCAGGGTATGGAAAAGCCTTCTCTTTTGCTTGACCTTAGTCACCTGCCAATTTAATTGGATGATCTCAAGTTCTAGGGAAAACTGCTCCCTATCCACTTTTCTCCAAAACTTGCATAATTTTTATACTTCTATGATGTGTCTCTTTTCCCCACCCCTTTACTTCCTTGTTCAGAGCAGGGCTTGAAGCTCACTGGGCGACCTTGGGCCGGTCACTGCCTCTCAGCCTCAGAGGAAGGCAATGGGAAACCCCCTCTGAATACCGCTTACCATGAAAACCCTATTCATAGGGTCGCCGTAAGTCGGAATCGACTGTTTTCAGAGCAGGGCTGGAGAACCTGTGGCTCTCTCATGTCTTGTTGGACTCCAACTCCCAACAGCCCCAGTCAGCATTGCCTGGGATCAGTTATGATGGGAGTTGTAGTCCAGCTGGTTCTCCACTCTTGGGCCTACACTAAACATTCCAAATAATGATGCAGCCTTTCACAAAACACTTTCTTACAGAATCTCATTTGCCATTTTGTTGCCCATTCACCTACTTTTCAGAGAACCTTTTATTGACTGATTGTATTTATATACCGTCCCATAGCCAAAGCTCTCTGGGCGGTTTACAGTAACTTCTTGTTGTTGTTATGTGCCTCCAAGTCAACTATGACTTATGGCGACCGTATGAATCAGTGACCTCTGACATCATCTGTCATGAACCACCCTGCTCAGATCTTGTAAGTTCAGGTCTGCGGCTTCCTTTATGGAATCAATCCATCTCTTGTTTGGCCTTCCTCTAAACTAAACTAAAAACATTAAAAACAAATATACAAATTTAAAACACATCTTTTAAAAACAATTTAAAACACAATTTAAAACAATTTAAAAACACATGCTAAAACGCCTGGGAGAAGAAGAAAGTCTTGACCTGGCGCCGAATAGATAACAGTGATGGCGCCAGGCGTTCCTCGTCAGGTTGATCATACCATAATTTTGGAACTCTGCAGTCCTGTTTGGTTTTTACCACCCTGAATGCTGCTTTGTCAAGCACAAGCAAGCAGAGGGGTCTTATGAGGTTGGGGATCAGATGTAGATAGTCTGGAGTCAGGGCGGTGAGGTGGCCTACTATGGATATACCAAAATATTCCTGATGGTGAGCTCCAAAAGTTCTCCCCAAACTGTCCAAGTGGGAAACAAACTAGGAGATGAGATTCATTTTAAGTGCAAAGTGACATAATTGAAACAAGACCCCCAACTTTACACACACTGGTGGAGTCATAATAAATAAACTAGCTGTTACTAGCAAGGAACAAAATGCAGGCTGAAGGGCTCAGCATGTTAGCAGTGGAGAGAAAGGCAGTTTTGAGAAATCAAAACCAAAACAGCCATCATATAGAGATGTACCAATCTTGAGAAGGACACCATAGAGCTGGAGGAAGTAAAGAAAAAGACAAAAGACAACCAAGATGGTCAAGGGGTTGGAGCATCTTCCTTACAAGGGACAACTGAAGAGGTTAGGTCATTTTAGTTTAGAAAATAAAATAGCAAGGAGAGTAAACATAATAGTGATGCATAAAATGATGCATGGCGTGGAGAAAGTGGATCAACGTAAGTTCTTTTCCTTCTCTCATAACTCTGGAACGTAAGGTTGTCTAATGAAATTGACAGGCAGCAGGTTCAAGACAGACCAAAGGAAGGATTCCACACAACACGCTGTTAAGTTATGGAACTCCTTGCCACATTCTGCACTGAAGGCGTTGAGATGTTTTAAAAGGAAGATTCAACAAATTCAGGAAGGCAGGATACCTCCAGTTGCCAAAACATAAGGGTTCAGCAGGAGAGCTGTCCTCACCTCCACACCATGCATATGAGAGTTTCATAGGCCTGGACTAGAATTCCGAGCAGGCCTTTGGTCTGTGGGGAGGAGCTAAGTAGCAAGACCCCCCCACCGTGCCTTCCGAACTCACCTGTGATTACACCTGGTGCTTGGGCCGCCATCACAGCCTGCGGTAACGCCCCCAGGGGCTGCGCTAAGGTCAATGCTGGCGTTACCAGCCCAGGAGTTGCCAACGTGCTAAGTACTGCAGCTCCCGTCACGCCTGCCACAGCTTCCTACAAGAGAAAAGGCCACAGGACAACTTCAGATCTGCCAAAGAAGCCTCATCCCTCCTTTTCCTATAGCACCCAAAGAGGCCCAGCAGGCCCACAACACGCCCTTCCTCAAGTGCCGCAACCACTAACACCGACACCCATGCTACAGCTGGGGGGCGGGGGCGGGGAGAAAGACTCCTCTCCCCACAAGAGAGGTAAGAGCAGGTAGATGCAGACCCTAGAGATGCTCTAGGCAGGTACAAGCATCTTCCAGGAGAGATGCATCCATGGGGAAGAGGGTGACCTGTGTCCTCAGCACCCACATACCTGAGCCGTGATCTTTGCTGTGGCAGCTGCTGCTGCGACTGCCGCTGCAGGAGGCAGGCCTCCTGGCGTCGCAGGGGTCAGGAGCGGCATGGGGGGCGTGACAGCTTTGCCAACTCGAAGGTACTGGCCCCCCAAGTCAAACAGGTTCATGGACGAGACAGCATCTTGTGAAGACTGTGCCTTCTCATATTCTGCAAAAAGAACAGCCAGTGACATGAGGGCAACGGCCCCATGCCGGTGTGGATTTTGACCTCTCCGCCAACAGCCCACTTACCAATGAACCCATAGCCCTTGTGTTTCCCTGTTGTGGGGTCCCGGGCCAGTGTGCAGGACTTGACCTTCCCAAAGGCCTCAAAAACGCTCTTGATGTCATCATCTGAAAGGTCCTGGTGAACCGATGCCACATAGATTCGGTTGAAGGCCCGTGCCTCCTCTGCCAGCTGATCTATAATGGGCTGAGCTTGGCCAATGTTGCTGGGCCTTCCGACCTGCAAGCAGAGGGATCTTGGTCAGGGTGCAGGCAATGCCTGGCCACCTCCAGGCAAGGCTGGGCCATCAGACTGCACACTCTGTCACTCTGTCACATTTACCACAGCCTCTGAATGACCAATGGACTGGCTTGCCAGACAGACTCTCTTTGCCTCAAGGAAGCACCAGGGGGACGGACCCACTGCCCACCCAACGCTTTCCTTCTCCAGTGTTGCTTGCAAGGCATGCTGTGTGCAAGAAACCATTGGGACGCAGCGCTGAGTGGAGGAGCCATGATGGGCCCTCCCATCCTGATGGGGAGCAAACCCAGAACCAGTTAAGACAAATAGAGGCATTCAAATGGGCCATACTGCACTTCCAAGACCCAGAGAGCCAATGCACAACCCAGCCACTGCTGCAACCCACCTTGATGTTCCGCCCTCCCAGCATGACAGAGTTCATCTGTTCTAGGGCCAGCTGAGCAGCTTCAGGCACCTCGTATTCCACAAAAGCAAAGCCCTGGGAGAAAGAGGGAGGAGAGAGAGAGTACATCATGCCGCAGCCCACGCAGGTGCTCATCCAGCCACCTAGCACTGCAGCTCTCCCCCAAAAACACTCCACCCGGCACCAACCTTGTGTTTCATGGTCACAGAATCCCAGGACATGTCGATGCTCTTGATGGGGCCAAAGGGGGCAAAGGCCTGCCGGATCGTGTCCTCTCCAAGCTCATAGTAAATAGAACCCACGTAGACCCGGCACATGATGGCCAAGGCCCGTTGCCTCTGGGCTGCCATCTGCATTAGAGAGAAGGTCTGGCTGGTCAGCTGGGGGTAGCTGGGGGGGCATGGACAGCTTCCCTCCCCCCCTCCCCAAGAGCAGCAAAGGGAAGGTCTGAGTATGAGCAGCCCCAGCCCACCCAGACCGTCTCATCTCTCTCCCGCAAGAGGAAACCGCCATGTCCTACTGCAGGCAAAGGGGTCCACTCCCTCCCCCTTGGGGCAGCAAGAGATTCAGCTGGGGGCACCCTGCTCCAGTCTTCATTGGAGAGACCTCCCCTCCCCCAGGACCCTCCTCCTCTTTTGCAGAAACCACCAGTGAATGTGCAGGGGACACCCCCCCCCCGCTCAGAAGCACCTGCCACGGTCTCAAGGACATACAGCAGCAATGCCTCCCCCCACCTCTCCACTGAGCCATCAGCCTGGGCAAAAGCACAGCTTGACTCCAAGCCGAGGTTCATGGCTAGCCAGCTACGAGCCTGCTGGGGCACACAGGGCCACTGGGGAACCCTAACGGGAGCCTGCATCTATTACCCTACCCCACACCACTCCGGGAACAGAGCCGCAGGCAGAAGAACCTGCTCTCCGGGGTTAGGTGGGGAGAGCAGAACCGTCCTCAGAGGCCAAATGCAAATAGCCAGGGACACTCGCTTGCTGTGCAGACCAACATGGGCTTTGCACAGCTTTCAAGGCTGCTTTTGGCACCAGGGCTGGGTTGACACCTCAGGAACCCAAGGGGTTTCCCCACCCTTCTCTGGTGGGAAGGAGCCTCTATGATCCAGAAAGCCACAAGGAGTCAACAAGGGCAGCCCTCAATACGCCTGACTCCCTCCCTCTTTGGGATGCAGGCTGAAGGCCATGCCGCAGCTTGACTTGCACAGCTGTGCCCGATGCTTCTCATCCCCACTCTGACTCCCATGGAGAGAATGTCATAGGCCGGACATCAGGCAGCTACAAGCTAGCCCTTTCTCTGCAGAGAGCAAGCAGGTATGGGGCACTCTTGTGATGAGGGGCCCAGCCAAGAGGCCCTCTGGCATGGGGCTCCTTGGGCACTCCTGCTCTTTGCTGCAAAACAAGAACCCTAGAGCTGTGGGGCGACCTTGAGGACCTCTACACACCTCCCAGCATTCAGGAGCCAGCAGGGCAACGAGTTAGGGAGAGGGGCCACATGCGCTCACAAGGGAGAACCGACCCCAGCCCTCCCCACGGAGACTCCCCTGCTGGACTGCCGGTCCCCCTCCCGCTGCAAGCAGCATCAGGCAGCCGCCAGAGCCATTAGGAACACAACTGGAGGCTCCAATGAGACAATAAGGCACCCTGTCAAGCTGCCTTGAGGAAGGCAGGTGGGCGGGTAGCCAGGGGCACCACAAGACCACCAGCCAGCCAGTCGCACAGAGGTCTTATCCCGCCAAAGCTAAGCTAAGCCCAGATTCCCAGCCCCAGGAGACCAGTCGGTACCTGCCGTCTAGTCGAGAGGCAGCCCTTGCGTGTGCTTGCTCTCCTGCCCCCACGAGCCGGACCCTTCAACGGCTCCTGGAGGGCTCAGTCTGACTTCTACCTGCTTGCCAGCCTCACAGCAGTACCTGGGGCACCTGGGCAAGCTCCATGAGAGAGAGAGAGAGAGGGGTGCCTCAAGAGCAAATGTCCTCTCCCTGGGCACAGGGTCAGCAGTAGTCCAGGTCCTGCCCACTAGAGCTCAGGCTCAGCCTGTCCTCTGCAGAGGTGGAGGATGCCAGACTTTGCAACGCCTCTGTGCTGTGCTTAGGCTCCAGCCACAGGAGCAGGGTCCGTGTGCCGCTCAGCCAAAGCCACACACATACACACACACAGGCAGTGAGGCAGCAGAGGCCTTGTAGGCACAACCTCTCTGCCCTCGCCCCCACCCCATGTCCACAGGCCATGCTTTCCTAGTGTTCTCCAGGGAGAGTGGTCCAACTTGCCTAGGGGTCCCTGCGCTGCCCAGCTGCCAGGACTTTCGTGTCCCCTGCTGGCCCACGGGCGAGTTACCTCAGCAGTTACTGTTAGGTCAGGACCTCAGCATCCCTAGAAAGGCGGCTCTCCCAGTTGCTTGGGTCTAATGCTCTCTCTCTCTCTCTCTCTCTCTCTCTCTCTCTCTCTCTGCCCAATGCCTCCAAGGGCCCCGGCTGCCCCCAGCCCAAGGTCTTCCTCTGGGGAGCTCACACTTGGCCTTGGTTGGTGGGACGTGTCCAAAACAGGTGGGTGTGTGGAGGGTCGGAGGGTGGGAGGGAGGGAGGTCACAGCTAAGTCCTCCCCCATGCTAGGCCCTGACTAAGACCAAGTGCCCCAGAAGAAGTGAATGTGTCTATTGACCGATTGTAAAGGTGAGAGAGGATCTCCAAAGCCCATTGTCACTGCTGCCATCTGAAAGACAGTAAAGACAGAGTTCAGTCTGTGGGAGCTGAGCATACGACGGCTTTTCGTCAAAACTCAAGTGGAAGAGGCCTCTCCTTCCTTCCTTCCTTCCTTCCTTCTTGCCTGCCTGCCTGCTGCCGCCGCCTCCCTGCATAGCCCCTGCCAGCCCCAGGGAGCCAGGGGAGAAGCTCAGGACAGATGGGGCTCCTTTCCAACCCTCAACAGCTGGCTAACAGCAGGAGGCATCCCCACACACGCCCCAAAGGACCAGAGCTGCCCAAAGCGCCTGGCATTAGCCCTCCCACCCCCGCCCTCGTTCATGGCTCGTCAGCAAGGGGGCTTCTTCAGCACTAAGGGAGCCCGCTTGCACTGTAAGGTAACTGCCCCTCACGTCCCCTGTCAGAGCAAGGGCAACGCACCCGGCAACCCAATTCCGGGCAGGGAGCCCAGCTCGGTCTCCTCAGGCAGCTAAACTTCCCCTCTCCAGGCTGTGAGTGCGAGCGTGTGGACCTGGGATCTCATGCGGGTGGGGTGAATACAACGCACTTCAATTTCGCAGCGGAAACAGAAGCGAAAGTACCTGGCTCCAGACAGATCTCAGGACTGTGCTGTGGCTCTAAGTGCATAAAGGGGGGAGGGGAGAGGGAGAATTGAAGGCAAGAGCTTCCCTGGGGGGTGCCTCACCTGAAGGTTAGTGAGCTGCTGCTGTTGGTGGGCAATGGTCTGCTTCACCAAGACACTCTTGATGCTTTGCTCCATCGCATACTTTTTGGCCTGGGGGGGGGGGGAGAAAGCCCAGAGTCACAGAGCAGACAATCAAAGAGGCAAACTGGTGCATGACACCGTGGCATCCTCAAAGCACATTTGCCAGTGCTGTGGGCACAGAGAACGGGAAAGCTTGAATTTGAACTCAAAAACTTCATCATGCCCCCCTATACAGCCCCTCCCTTCTCCAGGCCCCATCTGCCCACCCTGTGAGACCTGCTTCCCTCCTCAGCCAGGCCGGGGGACAAGCCAGTAGCTGTTGCCAGATGCTGGCCAAGAATCTCAAGCTTATTTGCCCCCACCCCACCATCACATCCCAAGCTATAGGGAGCTGCTTGTCAAGGGGGCCTAGACCCAAGAAGTGGATGTGGGGGAGCGGGGAGGCAGGCCTCCAGCCTTCCACTGTAGCCTAAGTCCGGGATCCAAATGCGTACCCTCACTTGGGGAGGGGCATCTACTACAGACACTCCCAAAGACATTGCAGGAAACAGGGCAGTGCAAGGGCTTGAGCCTCAGGCTTGGAGCAGGGTTCAAATCTGTGCTTGGCTAAAAGGCTTGCTGGGTGGCCCTGGACAAATCAATCAGTCTAAATTCCTACTTTTACAGCCTGGGATAAGCCACCACATGCCACTTGGCACTCCCTGAGGGAAACACGAGATATCTGGGAGACTTCCCCTCGCTTCTGCTCACCAGTGAGAGGCCCACTGCAATTTCACAGTAGTCTAGAATCTTCCTTGCCAGCCAGCTTCCCAAGTCTACAGAGCTTTCTAGGTGCTCCAGCCCACACTAGCCAAGGCTTCATGGATTACGCGGAGGGCAGCAGCAGATCCTCACATCACTATCCTCTTTCAGGGCTGTACTGAAGAGGGGGAAGCAAGCAGGCTGGAAGGCCCCAGCTGGAGCACTCACCTTCTGAAGAGCCTCCTGCTGCTCCGGGGTGAGAGGAGGGAGTCCCAGCTTGGCTGCTGTGCTCTGCCCATTTTCCACCTTGACGGTCTCTGTGCCCTGCAATCAAAGAGACACCCGTAAAAGGCTGCCAGGCCTGAGAAAGCCATATGGAGAGTCTGCAGTGCGTCAACGGGGAGAGCATTAAGGAGCCCTACAGACCTGCACAGAAAGTCACCAAGCCTCCTTCCTGGGACCTGCCTCAGAGAACCCTGCGTTCTTCTGCCCCATCCCAAAATGCTCCCACGTGGTCCCTGAGATGGCGCCCCTGCATCCTCTCCACTGCTGCCACCCTCCAAGAATACCTACCAGCTTTCCAGAGGGACTCTGGAGAGCAAACCCAAATTCAGGATGGACACGCACCCTTATAACCCAGTGACAGCATGCAGAAGGAAGGAGCACAAGTGCTCAGCTACACCCGCCTCCTTCCACAGGGGAGGCTGTAACAACTGCCACCCCCGAAGAGGAGGCTTCAGTGCAGGAGCTCAGTGCAAAAATATTTCAACACCAACAACATATAGCAGGTGGAGTTATCAATCACCTAAAGTTACTGTCAAACAGCCAAAATGGAAGCGGCAAGTCCCACCGAGGTCAGTGGGACTCCTCATCAGCAAACCTGCATAGAAGCATAATCTTTATGATGCAGGCCATATTAAACTTAGGATATTCAACTATCTCTTCCTGAAGTTGTTCAATAGGCTGGACAGATTTTATCCACTGGTGGCCTTATTGTATTTTTTAACCTGACATGGCTACATAAGCACCAAACAGATATTGCTTATTTCTCTGCCTATATTCAACTATGGTACAGGCAGAGAGATAGGTCTGGTAACCTATTCAGCCAACTCTCTGACCCATTGCAAGACAATAATCACAAAGGGAGATGCTGGCCAGTCACATGGCTGCTCTACACACTGCTGGCCCCTCATCCAAACTGGCTTGGGAAGCAAGGAAGGCAGATGAGCGAGTGGTGATGTGCAAAGCACCAGATCCTCACATAGCAAAGCAGCCTACAGAGAAGGCCCAGGCTTATTCCCCACCCAGATGTTGAGATAAGAGCACACAAAGTATTTCAGGGAAGTGGGGGGAGCTTAAGGACTGCCTTCCAGAATGCAGAAAGCTGCTTTATACTGAGTTAGACCTGGTCTACATCGTAGTTAGCATGTCGGACTAGAACCTGGGAGTCTAGGGTTCAACTCCCCACTCAGCCATGACGCTTGCTGGGTGTCCTTGGGCCAGTTACAGTCTGTCAGCCTAGCCTACATACTGGGTTGTTGTGAGGATAAAATGGAGAGGGAGGAGAGCCATATACGCCACCATGAGCTCCATGGAGGAAAGGTGGAGTCTAAATGAAACAATAAAATCAAACAAATGCTCTTGCAGGGGTTTGAAGGATGGAAGAATGTGTGACTTGACAGGGAGCTTGAAAGGGCAGGGGGGAAAAGTTCAGGCATTTCCCTCAAAACACAGGAGAGAGGTGGTAGATGGTGTCCAGCCCTCCCTGTTATCAAGTGCCAGAAGAGACAGACTAGGAAGGGGGGACCAACACAGGTGTTCAGTGGCAGGAGAATGGACTGCTGCTTGCACAACTGCAGCAAGTGAAATTTAAATGGAATGGGCCTAGAACTAGGCATTGCGAGTGCAGGGGCACAGGATAGCAATCCAGAGAGGCCAAAGTATCACAGGCCAAACCAAAAGAGCCAAAGGCACTTGAAAAGAGACACTGTAGATAAGTGTTTATGAGCTAATGTTGAAAGCCTCCAAGCCAAGGTGGGAGAACTGAAGAGACCCTCCCTGGACCCAGAAAAACTTTTAACTATAGGCCGGTTCCATTCCTGGGCAAGGTCCTTGAACAAGTGGTTGCAGGCCAGCTCCAGACAATCTTGGATGAGACCGATTATCTGGATCCATTTCAGTCGGGTTTCAGGCCTGGTTTTGGCACAGAAACAGCCTTGGTCGCCCTGTGTGATGACCTTTGTCGGGAGAGAGACAGGGGGAGTGTGACTCTGTTGATTCTCCTTGATCTCTCAGCGGCTTTCGATACCATCAACCATGGTATCCTTCTGGGGAGACTGGCTGAGTTGGGAGTGGGAGGTACCGCATTGCAGCGGTTCCATTCCTACTTGGCAGGTCGCCTCCAGAAGGTGGTGCTTGGGGAACATTGCTCGGCACCCTGGACTCTCCAGTATGGGGTTCCGCAGCGGTCAGTTCTGTCCCCCATGCTGTTCAACATCTACATGAAACCGTTGGGTGCAGTCATCCGGAGCTTTGGAGTGCGTTGCCATCAGTATACTGATGACACGCAGCTCTATTTCTCCTTTTCATCTTCTTCAGGTGAGGCTGTCAATGTGCTGAACCAGTGCCTGGCTGCGACAATGGACTGGATGAGGGCTAATAAACTGAGGCTCAATCCAGACAAGACTGAGATGCTGCTAGTGGATGGTTCTTCTGACCAGATGGTGGATGTCCAACCTGTCCTGGATGGGATTGCACTCCCCCTGAAGGAGCAGGTTAGTAGCTTGGGGGTTCTCCTAGAACCATCTCTGTCACTTGAGGCTCAGGTAGCCTCAGTAGCACAGAGTGCCTTCTACCAACTTCAGTTGGTAGCCCAGCTAGGCCCCTATCTGGACAGGGATAACCTGGCTGCAGTTGTCCATGCTCTGGTAACCTCCAAGTTAGATTACTGCAATGCGCTCTACATGGGGCTGCCTTTGAAGACAGTTTGGAAACTGGAGCTTGTGCAAAATGCAGTGGCCAGATTGGTAATAGGGACCAGACGGTTCGAACATATAAAACCGATTCTGGCCTGTTTGCATTGGCTGCCTGTATGTTTCCGAGCTCGATTCAAGGTGCTGGTTTTAACCTATAAAGCCTTACACGGCTTGGGACCACAATACCTGATGGAATACCTCTCCCGATACAAACCCACCCGTACACTACGTTCAAGATCAAAGGCCCTCCTCCGGGTGCCTACTCGGACGGAAGCTGAGAGTCTGGCAACAAGGGAGAGGGCCTTCTCAGTGGTCGCCCCCAAATTATGGAATGATGTCCCTAATGAGGTGCGTCTGGTGCCAACACTTATCTTTTGGGTGCCAGGCCAAGACTTTCCTCTTCTCCCAGGCATTTTAGCATGTGTTTTTAAATTGCTTTTTAAAAGTGTTTTTAAATTTGTATATTTGTTTTTAATGTTTTTAATTGTTGTAAACCGCCCAGAGAGCTTCAGCTATGGGGCAGTATACAAATGCAATAAACAAACTGGAATGTTTGGTCTTAGAGGACAGCACTGATATAGCGAGCACAACAGAAAACCTGGTGGAATGGAGAAAAACAGTAAGACACAGTTATCCCTGGATATCACCTACATTGGAAGGATAGTGAAGGATGTATTGGAGGTGGTGTTACTCTATATGTGCAAAAGGACAAGCTGGAAACCCCAAAAGAGGCAGACCCCTCCACAGAAACATTGGGGGTGGTGAAACCAGGCCCCAAGAGTACTAGGGACATTCTATCACCCCCTGATCAAAATGCTGAGAGAGCTCTTGAGATGAAAAATAAAACTGAGGAAGTATCCAAACTAAAATGTTATAGTAATGGGTGACATCAAATACCCTGAGATACTGGCTATGTATGTGTTCCAGTCATGACAAAGAGGTAAAATTTCTAGATATCCTAAATGTCTGTCCCGTAGGACAGTTGGTCACAGAACCGATCAGAGGCACAGCAGCATTGAACTTAATCTTAAGTGGTACCCAGGACCTGGTACGAGACGTAAGTGTTGGTGAACCAATTGAGAGAAGTGACTATAAATTAGTAAATTAAACATACACGTAAACGGCCAATTGCCAAGAAAATCCAACACCATCACATCTAATCTCAAAAGAGGAAACATCCCGAAAATGAGGGAATCAGTCAGAAGAAAGTTGAAAGGCAAAGCCACAAGGGTTAAATCACTCCAAAATGCTTGGGAGTTGTTTAAAAACACATTATTAGAAGCTCAGCTGGAGTGTATACCACAGATCAGGAAAAGTAATGCCAGGGCCATTAGAGGCAAGAAGGCTTCCTTCAAAAATGGAAGTCTTGACCAAATGAAGAGAATAAAAAGGAACACAAACTCTAGCAAAAGAAATGCAAGAAGACAATAAGGGATGTTAAAAAAGAATCTGAGGAGTACATTGCTAAAAACTTTAAAACCAACAACAAAAAAATCTTTAAATACACTCATAGCAGGAGGCCATCTAAGGTAGGTGGTTGGACCCTTGGATGACAAGGGAGTCAAAGGTGTGCTAAAGCAGGATAAGGAGATTACAGAGAAGCTAAATTAATTATCTGTATACATCTTTACAGCAGAGTATATAGGGCAGATCCTTGTGCCAGAACTAACTTTTGCAGGAAAGGAGTCTAAGGAACTGAGACAGATAGTGGTGACATGAGATGAATCTAGGCTTCATAGACAAAATAAAAACCGACAAATCGCCAGGTCCAGATGGCATCCACCCAAGAGTTCTCAAAGAACTCAAATGTGAGATAGCTGGTCTTCTGACAAGAATAGGTAACTTGCCCTCAGATCCGTGTCCATACCTAAAGACTGGAAAGTGGCCAATGTAACACCAATCTTTTAAAAGGGATCCAGGGGGATCCTGAAAATCACAGGCCGGTTAGCTCAACATCTGTCCCAGGAAAACTGGTAGAAAGCATTGTTAAAAGATAAAATAACCAAGCATATAGAAGAGTGAGCCTTTCTAAAGCAGAACCAGCATGGCTTCTGCAAGGGTAAGTCCTGTCTCATTAACTTATTGAGAGTTCTTTGAGAGCGTCAACAAGCATGATGATAGAGGTGATCCGGTGGACATAGCATACTTTGACTTTCAAAAAGCTTTCAAAAAGATACCTCACCAAAGACGCCTGAGCAAGTTTATCAGTCAAGGAATAAGAGAAGTCCTCTAGTGGATCAGGAACTGGCTAGGAGACACAAAATAGAGAGTAGGAATAAATGGACAGTTCTCCCAATGGAGGCATATAGAAAGTGGAATCCCCCAAGGATTGGTATTGGAACCTGTGCTTTTTAACTTGTCCATAAATTATCTAGGGTATGAGGTAAACAGTGAGGTGACCAAGTTTGCTGATGATATTAAATTGTTCAGAGTTGTTAAAACTCTCCAAAAGGACCTCTTCAAACTGAGTGAATGGATGGTAAAATGGCAAATGCAATTCAATGTAAACAAGTATAAAATGCTTATTGGAGCAAAAACTCTTAATTTCGCATATATGCTCAAGGGGTCTGAACTGGTGGTGACTGACCAGGAACGAGACCTTGGGGTCGTAGTGTTTAGCTCGATGAGTATGTCAACCCAGTGTTCAGCGGCTGCGAAAAGGCAAATTCCATGCTAGGGATCATCAGGAAAAGCACTGAAAATAAAACTGCCAATATCCTAATGCCATTCTATAAATGTATGAAGTGACCACATTTGGAACACTGTATACAGTGCTGGTCCCCTCACCTCAAAAAGGATATTGTAGAGCTGGAAAAGGTTCAGGAAAGACAACCAAAATGATCAGGGGGTGGAACCCCTATGAGGAAAGGTTGCAGCATTTGGGGGTTTTAATTTAGAGAAAAGGTGAGGTAGAGATGACATGACGGAAATGTTTAAAATTATGCATGGAGAAAGCAGATAAAGTTTTTCTCCCTCTCTTGTAACACTAGACCTCGTGGACATCCAATAAAGCTGAATGCTGGGAGATTCAGGACAGGCAAAAGGAAGTCACTCTTCACACAGTGCAGAGTTAAACTAGGGGATTTGCTCCCACAAGAGGCAGTGATGGCCACCAACTTGGATGGCTTTAAGAGAGGACTAGGCAAATACATGGAGGAGAAGGCTCTCAATGGCTACTAGCCACGATGGCTATGCTCTGCCCTCCTAGTCCGAAGTGGTATGCTTCCAAACACCAGTTGCTGGAAACCACAGGAGTGGGGAGTGCTCTTGCACTCGGGTCCTGCTTGCAGGCTTCCCCCATGGGGCACCTGATTGGCCACTGTGTGAACAGGATGCCAATGGCCTGATCCAGCAGGCTCTTCTTATGCTTTTAGTCCATTCCTTCTAGGCAGCCCAGAAATAGGGCACAATATTATAGCTTCACAGCGGAAAGACCTCTTGCCGACCATTAATTTATCTAATTCCCACACTATTTTATATGAAGCCGCTGGGAGCTGTCATCAGGGGTTTTATAGTGTGATGACATCAATATGCAGACGACACTCAACTCTCTCTGTTCCATCTGAATCAAGAGAGGCAGAGGTGCTGGACTGGTGCTTGGAGGCAATCATGGGCTGAAAGTGGCCAATAAATTGAGGCTGAATCCTGGAAAGACAGAGGTGTTATGTGTGTCCAGAGTTCTCATATCTAGGAGGTGGAGAGACAGCCTGTTCTGGATGGGATTGCACTCCTCTGGAAGGAGGGGGTCTGCAGCTTGGGAGTACTCCTAGAGCCAGCATTGTTACTGGAGGCTCAGGTGGCCTCAGTGGCTAAGAGGGCCTTTTTCCAGCTCCGTCTGGTTCACCACCCCTTTTGGGAAAAAAATGACTTGGCCACAGTGCTCCATGCTCTACATGGGGGTGCCCTTGAAGACGACTCTGAAACTTCAACTGGCCCAAAATGCAGCAGCCAGATTACTTACTGGGGTTCCCTTGAGATATCATATAACCCGTTTTAAAACAGCTGCATTGGTTGCCAGTTTGTTCCGAAGCACAATTGAAAGTGCTCACTGTGTTTAAAGTGCTAATGTCCCAAATATCTGAAAGACCGCCTCCTTTCCTACCCTCTCAAGTGTTGAGATCAGCAGGGGCAGCTCTTTTTGTAGTTGCACCACTCTCGGAAGCTCAGAGGATGGTAGCCTGGGTGAGGGCACTCTCTGTGATGGCCTCTAAGTTGTGGAACTTCATCCCCACCGAGGTGCATCTGGCTGTACAGTTTTAGGCAAATGCTAAACACACCTCTTTATCCTGGCCTTTGACACCTGAGACAAGTATTTTTAAAACTCACCCTATCTGGGGATTTTAGGTTGTTTTTTAAATTGTTTTACAGATAATTGAGTTACAGATAATCACCCAATCTTCTGTCACATAGAGGAGGGCCGGGATCTCTTCTCAATCGTCCCAGAGTGCAGGACACAGAATAATGAGCTCAAGTTGCAGGAAGCCAGATTTCAACTGGACATCAGGAGAAACTTCCTAACTGTTAGAGCCATACAACAATGGAATCAATGACCTAGAGAGGTAGTGGGCTCTCCAACACTGGATGCATTCAAGAGGCAGCTGGACAGCCATCTGTGGGGAATGCTTTGATTTGGATTCCTGCATTGAGCAGGGGGTTGGACTTGATGGCCTTATAGGCCCCTTCCAACTCTACTATTCTATTATTCTGGCAGCAAGTTAGTAACACAGGAAGAGCCTACCCAGGTTACCAGGCCAGGTCTTCTAAGGGCCTTTACAGGCTTATTATGATGATGGATTTTGGCAGGTGTATCACTGATGTGGTAATAATGCATTAGTGGTGGGTTTATCCTGGACTATCCACATCTCATTCCGCTTTATTTGTTTTTCTGTAATACTTCCTCAGTGTTACTGCATTATTGCTGTTTAGAAGGAGAACTCCTGTGCACAATGAAAGTGGAACAAACAAAAATCCTGAAAAGATACAGGATTTCAGCAGGAAGCTACTGGACATGCACTGAATAGAAACGAAGGAATATATGCGTTCCAGAACTTTGGCAGGTGCAAACAATACTGAAAGTGCATCTGCTGTAACTTCTTGGGAACAGTTTCAGTTGATGCGGCTGATGACATGGACAAAGTGCTTGCAATGATGCGGCCAGCAATGTGTCTTGCTAAGGGGGTTTGACTGAGTGGATCCAGGGTGTGGTCAACAAGTCTTTGCGGGATGGGGGGGTCCCAGCCACCTTGAAAGAGGCAGGGATTCGACCACTCCTGAAAAAGCCCCCCCGGCCCATTAGTTTGTGACTACTGCCCGGTCACAAATACCCCCTGCTTAGGCAAGGTGATTGAGAGGGTTGTGGCGCAGCAATTGCAAGTGCTCTTGGATGAAACTGACCCATTCCAGTCTGGATTCAGGCCTTGTTATGGGACTGAATCAGCCTTGGTTACTGATGGATGACTTTTATCGGGAGAAGGCCAGGGGGAGTACAACCCTGTTGTTCTTACTTGATCTATCGGCAGCTTTTGATACCACTGACTATGGTATCCTTCTGGGCCAATTTAGTAAGATGGGTATCGGAGGCACTGTTTTACAGTGGTTCTGATCCTACCTCTGGGGTTGTTTTCAGAGAATAGCATTGGTTGATTGTCTTTCAGCCCCCTGGTTCTGCTATGGGGTGCTGCAGGGTATCATCTTGTCCCTTATGCTGTTTACCATCTATTTGAAGTCCTTGGGAGCGGTCATCAGCAGATTTGGGGCAAACTGTCAGCAGTACACTTATGATACCCAGTTCTATTTCTTGGTAACATCTGCATTAGGAGAGGCTGTGCAAGCCCTAGACAGGTGCCTGGGTAGTAGGCTGGATGAGGGCCAATAAACTGACTCTGAATCCTAGCAAGACAGAAGTATTGTGGGTTTGTGTTTACCCAAGTTCGAATAATTGGTCAGTTGCCTGCTTTGGATGGGGTCGTACTCCCTCTGAAAGAGCAGTTCTGTAACCTGGGGGTGCTGCTAGTGGCCCTGGTGACCTCAGTGGCTAGGAGTGCCTTTTAACAGCTTCGGGTGCTAAGATAGCTGCGGCTGTTTCTGGATCAGGATAGTATGACTATGCACTGGTAACCTCCAGGCTGGATTACTGTAAAACACTCTACATGGGGCTGCCCTTGAGGTTAGTCCGGAAGCTGCAGATGATACAAAATGCGGCAGCACGACTACTCATTGGGGCAGGGTATCACCAACATGCCACCATCCTGATGAAAGGATTGTACTGGCTGCCCATTAGCGACCAGGCCAGGTTCAAAGTTCTGGTGAACAAAACTCTGTGCAGCTTGCACTTTTTGCGTTTCGGCCGAGCACGTTTCTCTCCTCGCGGGGGGGGGCCTTCCCCCCTCCATCCTTGCTCCCTCTGCCAGAGCTGCGGCCAGCCCGGTGCGCATGCGCCTGGGGCGGCCTATTTTCCATTCTCCCCGCCCTCACGCAAGCGAATCCCCAGAGTGCGGTCCTCTAGCGGCTAGGAAGCAGAAACTACACGCTCCAATGGCCATGGCAACGGGGATCCCGACTAGCGGGCGAGAGCGGGAAGTGGGGCATGCTAGGAAATGTAGTCCCACCCTTCATCCCGCTGGGGCCCCCACGCCCTAGAAGAGGCAACGCGGCGCCACCTCTCCCACCACCCACCACGACGACAAAGCCTTCTCCCCGGCAGCCGTCCTTCTCCCGCCCGCTCCTTCGCCCGCTCACCCGCTGGCTGGTGGGCGAAGAGCTCACCAGAGAGAGCGCAGTCGTCGTCGCCGTCGCCGCCGCCGCCATCTTCTTCGACTCCTCCTTCCCCAACCGCGAGGGTCTCACGAGAACTGAGCAGCCAGCGGGAGAACACGAGATTCCACGGAGAGGGGCTAGAGCGGCGCCGAGCGAGCCACTTCCGGTTCCGTTGGGCGGATCGCGGCGGCTCTGGAGAGAGGGGGCGGGGATAATAGGGCTTTATCTTGGCCTTGATTCGCCATTAAACACCAGCAGAAGAAGGAGAGGGGCGGGCTCTGTCAGGCAAAACATTTTGGCGCTCAGGCAAATGCTTGTTGCCGGGGGAGGCTCCGGGCCCCAGCTGCCGTTTAGGAACGTTTATTTATTTATTTATTTTATTACATTTATATACAGCTTCATAGCCAAAGCTCTCTGGGCAGTTTACAGCAATTAAAAGCATTAAAAACAAATATACAAATTTAAAAACACTTTTAAAAAGCAATTTAAGAACACATGCTAAAATGCCTGGGAGAAGAGGAAAGTCTTGACCTGGTGCCGAAAAAATAACTGTTGGCACCAGGTGCACCTAGGTCAGGCAGAACTTTTCATAATTTGGGAGCCACCACGGAGAAGGCCGGAGGGAAGAGAAAGAAAGAAGGCGGCAGCACTGGGGCGGCTAAGGGGGGGGAGAGAGAGAGATGCCGCGGCCTTTGATCAGGGAAGCTGGAGCCAGGGAACCTCGTGATCCAATCAGAGGCCCCAGATGTGAAAGGAGGCGGCCGAGTAGCTGAAGCAGGAAAGGCGAGGAGGGGCAGCTCAGTGGGACGCGGGAGAGGAGAGCAGGGCTGGCGGAGGGCCGGTCATACTTACTTATTGTGTGTTTATTTTAGCCTCTCCTGTCATACTAGAAACCGAAGGCGGCTTCCATACAGTTCCCAGGCGGCCTCCCATCCAGGCACTGGCCAGAGCTGACCCTGCTTAGCTTCACTAAGGAAGTAGCCTTATGTGCCTTCAAACCATGGCCAGGGACCAGTTTTGGGGTCTTCAGGGGAACCTGAGAGGCCCACCAGAGAAACGGGGGGGGGGCTGGGAGCCGCAGTAGGGGCCCGTGAGATGGTTGAGGCTGATAGTAAGAGGGCGGGGTGTGTGTGTAAGAGTAGCCCACATGGAGCGTTTGAGGTCTGGCAGGGCGAGCGTGGCGCCCCTTCAGCTGCAGGGCTTTCTTCCAGTCGCTGCCAGAGCGGGTATTCCTCAGGTGTCAGGCTCTCAGGGTTAGGCCTCGTCTCCCCTCCCCGCGATGCTTTCGGTGCCAGGCTTTTGCACATGTGCCTGCTGGGTCGGGGCGGAATACGGTGTGGGAAGAGGGGAGGTCCTCACGCCTTTGAGCATTGTGACGGTTCTGCCACTCCAGCATGTTGCACTTGTTGGGGAGCTCATAGTACCATGTTTAGGGGTCGGTCACCCAGCAGCTGGGAGGTTCTGGGATGCTGGTGAAGCTGGGAACGTCTTATGCAGCAGCTGCTGGGTGTTGGAAGGAGCAGAAGGGGGTTGATTAAGTTGCTGCCTGCCCTTTAGCTTCCTTGGTGGCTAACTCAATTTTAGGGAAGAGGGTGGAAGATGCTGACCTTTTACTTGTTAAGAAGGAACATTTTTGTAGCCTTTATGGTAGAAGTGGTGAATTGTACAGCCCAAACACAGAAAAAAAAACCTGGGGAAACTGTTGATTATTTTGAAGGCTGGGAATCTGACTTGGGTGTTGTTGGATACATGCCCATGTAGGAATAGTGGGGAACAAATTGGTTGATTTAACTGCAAAGAATGCTTTGCAGCGCCCAACTGTTGGTGTCTCCTTGCCTTTGTTACAGAAGAAGTTAAATGTCTTCAAAGGGAAATTGCTAAGAAATGGTAACATCGGTGGGAAGATGACAGTACAGGATGTAGAGTTTTCTCCTTTTGCCTTGATTTGATGGAGCTGGTATAGCCCAGTGGGGAGGAGCCTGGCTGGGAGTCCAGAGTCTGTGAGTTCAAATCCCCGCTTGTGTCTCCTGGGTGTCAAGGGCCAGCTAAAGATCACCCCACAGTGGGTGGCGCAGGGGTTATGTGCCCTGCCACCTGTGCAGCCGTGGGCAAGCTGCGTAGTCCCCAGGAGCCCAGTTGCCCCCCAGCTGGCAGTTGCGGACAAGGAAGGGGCTGGCTTGTGCAGCTGTGGCAAGCTGAGCAGGCTCTGGCCAGCTGGGGAGGACTAGCCTCAGAGGGAGGTAATGGGAAACCCCCTCTGAATACCGCTTACCATGAAAACCCTATTCATAGGGTTGCCATAAGTCGGGATTGACTTGAAGGCCGTCCAAGCGATTTAAGATGGCTATGCTCTGACTCCATAGTCAAATGCAATATGCTTCCAAATATCAGTTGCTGGAAGCCGCAGAAGGGGAGAGTGCTCTTGCATTCAGGCCCTGCTTGTGGTCTTCTTATAGGTATCTGGTTGGCTACTGTGAGAACAGGATGCTGGACTAGATGGGCCACTGGCCTCATCCAGGAGGGATTTCTTATGTTCTTAACAAACCACAGTTCCCAGGAGTCGCTGGGAGAAGTCATGACTATTGAAGTGGTGTAAGAGTGTTTTACATGTGTGGCGTGGATGTTGCCCAAATCAGGATGAATGTTCAACAAATGGGTTGTCTGGAGGAACGCAGAGCCATGAACACCCTATTCATAGGGTCGCCATAAGTCCAAGACTTGAAGTCAGTCCAAGGGATGGACCGATGTGCCCATGGTCTCACAATTATCTCCATGGAAATAAGGTTTTGGCTCATGGACAAGAGAAGCCTAAGAGCAGTGGGGAGCAGAGAGCCAGTGTGGAAGAACAGGTTGAGCCTTTGGATTGCGTCATTCATGGGAGCAAGCCCAGCTGTAAGAGAGGCGCCGTCACACAGCCAGCGTCATCCCCTTTTGGCAGCAGCAAGCCAGAATGCATTTGCTGCAGAAAGGTCAGGGCCTTGGCAGGCAACATCACCTTAGACTAGAGCATGCTTGGATTTGTCTTTCTGGCAGCCGGTAAGAGAGAGAGAAGCAGCAGCAAGGCCCACCAGAGAGGCAGCGCAGGAGCGGCTTCTGCTCCCCCCCTCCCCCGCCTCCATCCAAGTAAGCGGCAAGGCTGAAGACGACAAGAGACGCACCCAAGGGCTGGGGGTCCCGTTGTAGGGGTGGGGTGCTGATGGAGCAGCTTTTTGGTCTGGAGAAGGAGAGTACCCCCACGAGGTGGCCCTCTCTGCTTTAGGTTTTGATGCCTCCCCTCACAAGAGATGTTTGCACTCTTCCCATGGGACAAACCATTCAGCTGGCATGAGAGGCAGGCAGCTGGGCTGGGGCTCCACAAGGGACAGGAAGTGGGGAAGCCCCTCAGCTGGGCCTGCCCAGAGGCCAGTCCCACCCTAACCCTCTTGCACAGACGGTAATGCTTGGAAAGAGGCCAGTTGTCAGAGACACAGAAGGCTTCAGTTCCCCAAGAGACTCATTATATTTTAATATAGCAATATAGTGGTTGCTATCGCAGATGCTGGCCAAGCCAAGGTAGGAAACATTGGGTGGGGGTGGCGCAGCCAGCAAGAAGTATCCATGGCATGCAGCTCAGCATGACGCAAGCGGCAAACACAACATGCTACAAAAGAGCAGGACCCACACAGCGCCAGAAGCGACCAAAGCAATGTAGCACAGCGGCTGAGCACCAGCACCGGTCACGGCACACCTGAACAGGTGGTCAGAGAAGCAGCTGCTTGTGAAATGAAGGATTCCTGGGCCTCGGCTCCTTACCGGGGGGACCTGTGTTCAAATTCCCACTCAGCCAGGAGGGAAGGCAAGCACAAGTGGCTCAGCCACCTCCATAGCCTGGCCCTGCTGGGAAGGGCAAGGTGCTGGCACTTCCTCTTGGCCTCCCATGCTCTGCAGCAGGCATGGCCCACACTTGCCAAGGCCTCTGGAGCTTGGCCTCATCATCTCTCTGAGTCTCGCCATCTGCTGCCAGGTCCGTCCATCAGGTCAGGCCACTGCCCAGGGCATGTGGCGGAGCAAGTGGAGCCAATGTATGCCATGCGGGGGGCCAGGCCACACAAGGGGGGGCTCTTCCAAGCTTGCGCTTCCTCCGCCTGCCTGCCCACTCCCAGCAGGAGCTGCATCCACTCCAAGGGAGGGGAAGGGAGGACACTGGCAGAAATCGGTTCCAGGTGTAACCTCGGCTGGCACCAAGTCATAGCCCTGCCTGGTTCTTCTTGGCCTTCAGGCCATGTCTGAAGGGTGGAGCAGCCGCCTTGTGTCTACCTCCCCTGGCCATTGTCCTTCAGGTCAGCGTAGGCAGAGGGGAGCGGCTGGAGCCTCGGTGTGCCTAAGCCAGCTCCTGGCCTTTCTTCTATGGGGCCCGTCTGCACAGACCAAGTTGCTGGAATGGGTGACTCAGGAGAGAGGAGACTGGTGCTTGTGGAAGGCATTCTCAAGGAACAAGGCCAGCTTGTCACAGTCATCCTGGAGGAGGAGAAACATCCTAAAGTGCGTGAGGCAGGCTAGGCTCCCTCTTGAGCTGTCCCTCCCCACTGCCTCTCTGACAGCCACCTCCTCCCCACACACAGATGCTTCTGAACCACAACATGGAGCATTTCTCAAAAATCTGTCATAGTGCTCCCCCCCCAAATATATGGCTTTTCTCCCCTTCCTGGCCCATGGCAGCCTACAACTCCGTGGCTTCCTTCCAGTGATCCCAGCAAGACAGCTGCAGAATCCAGGCAGAGAAGATTGCTGGTCCTATATTAAGAAGAGGGGTGTCCAGTACTCTCTAGCCTGACCCCCTCCCTCAGTTTCAGAAAGGCAGGCTCTTGGGGTGCTAGGGACGATTGATTTAGTGTGGTATGTTGATTAAAGGCTTGGGAGTGGGGGGAACTGTGTTCAAATTCCCACTAAGACAGGCAGTTTCTGGGTGATTTTGGGCCAGTCACCATCTCTCGGCCTAACCTACCGGACAGGATTGCTGTGAGAATGAAAAGGGGAGGAGGAGAACCTTGGAAGATGTAATAATAAAAAAGGTTTTTTAAATAGATCAGTCCTGACTCTAGATCTTTCCATGTTAGTCAGCAAATGCAGTCGCTTCTCTGCCCACTGGCTTCTAGGTGTGACCCCTTGACATGGACAGGCTTTTCCAGGCAACATTGTCAGCTGATGTAGCTTGGGAGTTTGCCTGCTCCTACACCTGGGCAGGGAACTGGTGGGAGCCCTCTAAATCACTAAATTACTATTAAATTTACTGTGTATCCCACCCTTCCTCCCAATAGGAGTCCAATATGGCAAACAAAAACACTAAAAATGCTATAAAACATAATGAAGGTAAACATGAAAATATATTAGTATACAGTATGGACTACTTTCAAGTCGATCCCGACTCATGGCGATGCTTTGAATAGGGTTTTCACAGTAAATGGTATTCAGAGGGGGTTTACCATTGCCTCCCTCTGAGGCTGAGGCAGTGACTGGCCCAGGGTCACCCAGTGAGCTTCATGGCTGTGTGAGGATTCGAACCCTGGTCTCCCAGGGCATAGTCCAGCACCTTAACCACTGCACCACACTGGCTCAAAAATATATTAAAACATCTTTAAATTGCGTTTAGCAAGAGTTCCCATCCTCCCCAGCCCTACTGGCTGCTGGGAGTTGGAGGCCAACAACCTCTGGAGGGCAAGAGGCTTCCCAGCCCTGAAGCTGCACAAAACGCGCAAGCAAGCCCACAGCGTGGGCTGTTTTCTTGGGCTGACAAAGCTGGTGGAAAAATGTGGACCCACCTGTTCTGCACCTGCTGAATCTCTGCAAGCAACACAGAGAGGGTTGCCTAAAACAAGCCTCCCTTTTCTCACTCATTTTCTCCCCACACCATTACATGATGGGCTAGAAAGACACTTGCCTGACTGATGAATCCATAGTGCACAAGATCAGCAGCCAAATCCCTGGGGTTGTCCGCTGTGGAGAAGAAGCCACAGCTACTGAATGAGGAGAAAGCTGCGGGGTGGCATGTGTGCAGCCCAACCCAGCCCTGAAGAGGGCTTGAGTATTGGCTGGTATGCTCTGCTCAGTGATGAGGAATTGGAGTGAAAGGAATGCATGGACTGGGTGAACACAGGAGGGTCCCCAGCAAATTCCGGGGGGCCTGGCTGACTCAAGGCCAACCAAGCAGTCCCACACGCACAACCCCATGGCTATGCCACTGGGCAGCCACATGTGCACATCTGATGCCCAAGAGCGAGGCAGGCAATTCCTAGCAGGGGTTGGGGAGCAGCTGCAGGGGTGGCGGCAGGGGGCGAGGGAAATCTGTCCTGGGACGAAGAGTCCACTCACTTGGTAGCAGGTCGTAGCTCAGCTGGCGATGCAGTTTGTCCTCCAGGACCAGAAGGAGAGTGAGCTGGGATGGCACACGGGGGAAGGGGGTGTAAATACCCAAAGCCCAAGACTGCCAGCCTTAGCAATAAACCCAGAACTGAGGAAGCAGGACGCTGGTAGGAAATACGCACGCCAGCAATAACAGGCTTCCTCCCGTTTGCTCCAAGCTAGTTTTAAATGCGTCCCGGGAGTGTTTTCTTAAACCTGCTTCCCTGTGGCTCTTCCCCACCCGCATGCGTGTCTAGGCTGTTAAAGCTGTTCTCCACATTTAGGAATGGGCCACAGAGAAAGGGGGGCAGGGTGTGGTGGACCCCTGAGCTTTTGGGGGAGACCCTTCCCCCAGACGTGGGACAGGAGCCAGCTGGCAGCACCCACACAGCGGCCACCCTCTCCCACCTCCCCTGTCCAGTCCAACTGGTCCGGCCCAGCAGGAGCAGAAGTCAGGCAGAGGCCTTTCCTGGTGTGCGCAAGGAGTGGGTGGTGGACCCGAGGCCTGACTGCTGCCCTGTGCCCCAGCTCCCCATGGAAAGCCCCCTTCTTCTCAGAGGGAGCCCCTTGCCCACAAGTGGCACGCAAGGGATCCCTGGGGAAAGAAGCCCTGCCAGAAGCAGAGACTTACGTGCCACTGCCGTGTCTCTTCACTCCATTCCACGCTGCACTGCATTTGCACCACCTGGAAGATGCGGGTGGGGTGAGGCAGGAAGGGGGTCTTCAGCTACCTGCAAGAGGGTGTGCCTGGCACCTTCATTGCACAGCATCCATTGTATGCTGAAGGTGCATCTTTTCACCCTGGCTTTTGACAATTGAGATATAAGTTTATAGGACCTCTCTGTTTGTGAATGCAATTTGTTTCAAACTGTGTTTCATAAGAACATAAGAAGAGCCTGCTGGATCAGGCCAGTGGCCCATCTAGTCCAGCATCCTGTTCTCACAGTGGCCAACCAGGTGCCTGGGGGAAGCCCGCAAGCAGGACCAGAGTGCAAGAACACTCTCCCCTCCTGAGGCTTCCGGCAACTGGTTTTCAGAAGCATGCTGCCTCTGACTAGGGTGGCACAGCACAGCCATCACGGCTAGTAGCCATTGATAGCCCAGTCCTCCATGAATTTGTCTAATCTTCTTTTAAAGCCGTCCAAGCTGGTGGCCATTACTGCATCTTGTGGGAGCAAATTCCATAGTTTAACTATGCGCTGAGTAAAGAAGTACTTCCTTTTGTCTGTCCTGAATCTTCCAACATTCAGCTTCTTTGAATGTCCACGAGTTCTAGTATTATGAGAGAGGGAGAAGAACTTCTCTCTATCCACTTTCTCAATGCCATGCATAATTTTATACACTTCTATCATGTCTCCTCTGACCCGCCTTTTCTCTAAACTAAAAAGCCCCAAATGCTGCAACCTTTCCTCGTAAGGGAGTCGCTCCATCCCCTTGATCATTCTGGTTGCCCTCTTCTGAACCTTTTCCAACTCTATAATATCCTTTTTGAGATGAGGCGACCAGAACTGTACACAGTATTCCAAATGCGGCCACACCATAGATTTATACAATGGCATTATGATATCGGCTGTTTTATTTTCAATACCTTTCCTAATTATCGCTAGCATGGAATTTGCCTTTTTCACAGCTGCCGCACACTGGGTCGACATTTTCATTGTGCTGTCCACTACAACCCCGAGGTCTCTCTCCTGGTCGGTCACCGCCAGTTCAGACCCCATGAGCGTATATGTGAAATTAAGATTTTTTGCCCCAATATGCATAATTTTACACTTGTTTATATTGAATTGCATTTGCCATTTTTCCGCCCATTCACTCAGTTTGGAGAGGTCTTTTTGGAGCTCTTCGCAATCCCTTTTTGTTTTAACAACCCTGAACAATTTAGTGTCGTCAGCAAACTTGGCCACTTCACTGCTCACTCCTAATTCTAGGTCATTAATGAACAAGTTGAAAAGTATAGGTCCCAATACCGATCCTTGAGGGACTCCACTTTCTACAGCCCTCCATTGGGAGAACTCCATTGGGAGAACATATTGTTGAGACCTGCCCTGGGACCTTCTGACAAAGGGCAGGTGGTGGTGGTAGTAGCAGTAAATTTATTATGATTGTTATTATTGATTCCTGTACTGCAGATCCTGTGTTGAGCAGGGGGGGTGGGAGTGGACTGCATGACAAGTGCACTCCACCCCACTGTCCGTAAGGAAGGAAAAAATCTTCTGGGGTCAGAGCAAGAGGCTGCCCCTCCTGCTAGCCATGCCCTTCTCCCAAGCCAGAGGGGAAGGGACACCTCCCTTGGCGGAGGACTTGATCCATGGCCAGATCCAAAACATGCATGTGCAGTATATGCACGCACACATGCACACACACACAGCATGCCAGTGCCCGTCCCTGCTTCCCACTGTTGCCAAGCAGCACACCTGCATTCATCCCAGCCCCTCCATGTTTCATGATGGCCCTTCCACAGCTGCCCTCCTGAGGACGCTTCGTGCCCTGTGCAAGAATACTGCTGTGACGCCTCTCGGGCTCCCTATGGTGCATCTGGCACCAAATGGCTAAGGGGTCACCCCACAGGTTTACTTTCCACCTGGCCACACCAGGGAAGGCCCGTCTGTTTTTTTATTGCTCAGCCTCAGAGCTGACGTGTGTGTCGGGACACAGCTGGCAGTTCCAAGGCCGCAGCCCGCCTGGAAGGGTGAGCAACCCCAGGGGTGGAGGAATCCACAAGGCTAGAGCAGGGAGTGAAGGTGGTTGAGTGCTGGCGTGTGTGTCCACCTTAGTGGAGGCTTGAAGTGGAGAGGGAGCAACAGCGTCCCAGGATCTGTTGCGCCAGAGGGCCCTGGCCTCTCACAGTAGCTCTTATTTCTTTCATAGAGTATTTGTGGCACCCCATTCCCCCACCATGCACACACACTTTTACCAGAATGACAGAAAACAGATTCCCTGTAATTGGTCTTGAAGTTTTGCTGAAAAGGGCTGAGAACTGCAGGACCCTCCCCCTTTGTGGGGCAGCCACCCCCCCTTTTGAGTTGGAGACCAGCACTGCAGGGGTTCTCCCCGGAGTAAAGGCCTGCAAGGAGCTAGATCCTGCTTCAGCATAATGTGGGGCCACGGAAATCCCTTGAACTTTGGGTGCAGAAGGCTGCAAGTGTTAGTTCCTGGGAAGAAGAACACATCCCTGGCAAGCATTGCAGATCTGGGACTGAGGGCCCCACCGTCCCAGGGTTCCCTGTGAACGCAGAGAAGGGGCACCTGAGTGTGGCAGGAGATGGGAGCTGCCAGTGTCACTTGAGACCTAGTCAAACCAACCCTGCATGGAGCTCCAGGGTTTCCGGAAGGGGGCATTACTGGCCCTCCCCGGAGATGCCAGCAGGGTCTGAACCTGGGACCTTCTGCATGCAAAGCAGGTGCTCTGACCACTGAGCCACAGGGCCCTTCCCACCCTTTACCTTTCTTGTCTCTACATCAAAGGGCTCCGGCGTGGGGGTCTTGGCTTTCTGGGAATCCTCGGGGGGCTGGGACATGGACCTTGGAAGCGTGTGGGGCCGGGTGGTGGCAAAGTTCATCAGGGGATAAATACCGTTCCTGAGAGGGAAGGAGAGAGAGGCCCATCAGGTGCGTCAGCCCAATTTCTTCCACAGCCAGGTGGAGACCAGCAGGAGCCAAAGGAAGAGGCTGCCATGCTCCAACCCCAGGAGGGGCTTGGGGGGGGGTCACCCTCACAAGAGAGCAGCAGCTCCTGCCTCAACTTTGCCTGTGTTCTCCCCACACACACACACATGCACACACACACACACACACACACACACACACTCTCCAAGACTCCCAGGGCGACTGTGACATACAAACAGGGCTGGTCCTGTCTGGCCCCAGAACAGGAGGGCACCACATCCCTCGAATCCTGCCGTGAGACACGAAGCGGATGGGCCTGGGCCCAGATGGGGGCCCCACACGTTCATCTCACAGACAGACTCACCGAACGTCCTCTAGGAACTTGTCCAACTCCAGGAAGGAAACCTCGGAGTATCTAGAGGAAACGAAGGAGGCACAGGCTGGCCGGCTGAAGGGGGAGGCGCCTGCTCAGGGCCCAGGGCAGCTGCTCTGAGTCCTCGGGGTGGGGCTGCCCGAGCCTTGCTCCCTGGGGCACACACTCACCTTGCCCCAAAGAGCGCAGTGCTGACCCCACCCCTCTGAAGAGATTCTCTTCCCCCGGCCCCACCCACCTCCACTGCACTGGGGACCGGCCCTCCCGCTGGATCTCCGCCATGACTATAGTGAGGTCCAGCTCCTTGGTTTTCTCTTCCACCACATTCTCAGGCCACAGGTCTGAAAGAAATATACAGCGTTGGAAGGGGCTTGCAGCAGGAAGGCCCTGCCTGGTGGGGTTCCCCTCCCTCCCCAGCAGGTTGCTGCACCCCACCCACCCCAACTCACACTGGTTGCTGATGAAGCAGTGAGCAGCCAAGAGTTTCAGAGAGTGGACCTCAAAGAGGACACGGTGGAAGAGCAGGTTGTGGGCTGTTGGCCGCTTATCCGGGTTCAGGAGAAGGCAGCCAAGGATAAACTCCTGTGGGGAGACAGCAGGGGGGCAGGAGGACTTCAGGGGAAGCCACACCAGGTCAGCCTTCGCACACTGGCACAACCCAGAGGCCAGCAGGAAGGCTTGCCAAGCAGTACTTCCATCTCACTGCACCTGAAGGACCTGCGCTGATCCAGCACATTTCCCAATGCAAGTCAAAATGCTGGCTCAGGCCTCCCAGGACCCAGGACTGAGGGACTGAAAGGACTCCCTTCTCTTGCTGGCTGTGCTCCGGGTGTCCCAAAATTCAGGGACAAAGTGGAGGCCTGCCAAGATTGAAGCCTTCTCTGCCCTTCTCTGTAGTGGTGCCCCAATGGCCATGGGGTGTCCTCCCTAGACATGTCTGCCTGGCACCAATGTTTGTAGCACTAAGGCAAACAATGGCTCAGTGGGGATGAGGAAACTCCTCTCTCAGTGCTGCTGCTGCTGCCGCGCTACCCAAGGCAAAGCCATGGTTGGCTCCCAACAAACCTCAAGCTGTAACCAAGATTTGTTCTTGGTCTGGCTCTCACGGTTTGTTTGGACAAGACAAACCAAGTGCAGGGTTTGCCTGTAATGCTGCGCCAAGCCATGGCTTCACTCCAGGTCATGGGAGGAGCAAAGCTGCCCCCGTTTTCAATCCAGGTACCCAGACTGCGCACATGCTTGCCCTCGCTAAGCCTTGTGTGAACAAGGCAGCAATTTAATGCTGAGCAGCAGGGTTAAGCCCATGCTGCTAAAGCAATCAGTGTTTTATCATTTGGGGTTTGTTTTTTAAGATGTAGCATCATTTACTATTGCATGATTTTAGCCTTGTAAATCACCTTGGCAGTCATGTGCAGGAAGGCAGGGCTGCCATTTCTTAAATACAGAAATACGTAAGACTTTGCAAGCAGAAGGTCTCAGGCTCATCCCTGATAGAGCCCAATAAAAGGCACGTTTCAGGGAGCAGGTAGTGGGAAGGGCCTCCGCACACACATCTCTCCCTCCCTCTCTGGCCGAGTTTGTGGGGAGTCCCCAGTGCCACTCAGGGCAAAATGGGCCAATAGCCCAACCTGGTCAGGTCAGGCAGCCTCCTCTGCTCAGAGACATCTTTCTGGAGCAAGGCCCTAGCCCATGCACAGAGTGCCTCCCTCACATGTAGGAGGTGCCAGGTTCGATCCCCAACAGCTCAATGATCGAAGGCAGCAGAGCTGGGAAAATACACTTTTTGTTAATGGGGAGAGGGTATTGCTTTATTGATCTGGTTTTTTTTCTAGCGCTTTATTTCCTTTTAGCCATAGGCCATTGCACAGTATACAAGAAACAATTTAAAACCATACGACAATTTAAAACCATACGACTTAAAAATTGCAATCATTACAAAATTGTGGGCAATTGTGCTTTTACGTAGTTTGCTCTTAGCTTTTTTGCAGCTAGGGCAAAGTTGGCCACCGCAACTGTTACCTGGTTATGTTTATCGGCCAGGAGCTCGGCTACCAGGATATCGCAAGGTAACCCCCCTCTAAGATTGATCAGAGGTACTAGGAATTTGTGTCTAGCATTCCTATATAGAGGGCAGAAGAGCATGTAGCGCCCTAGATGTTCAGGTACCTTACAGCCACAAACACAAATTCGCTCCTCTATTGGGATTCCCCGATACCTGCCTTCAAGGTAAGCTGTGGGCATTGTTTGGAATCTGATTTCTGTGAAAGCTCTGCGTAAAGGAGCACTTGTTAGGGTGACAAAGTAGGAACAGCATGATTGGGTTTAAGCAGGGGAAACCAAGCTGAAAAAGGGGCCGCCGTTATTGTGGCCCTGTCTTGATTTGCGTCACGGTCAAAAACCCAATTATGGAGCTCAGAAGAGTTGAGATCTAAAAGTTTCCTATGGGAGAGGTTGTAGGTTTCAATTATTGCCTGGCAACATTGAGCCCAACCCCCGATCCGATGCTGTTCGTGCCAACAGAGTTTTATAAGAGAGGTATCCTCCGAGGTAGAACTCTTCCTCCAAAACCTTAAGGAGGCCAAATCAATTTTTGCTGCCAGCAAAGGGAGGCCTAATTCGGCTCTTAAGTGGGCCAACGGTGTGCCACGAGGGAGTCCCAAGATCTGTCTCATAAAGGTGTTTTGGAGGGCCTCAAGACTAGATTTGAGTGAGCAGCCCCAAAGCTCTGACCCATATAAAATTTTTGGTAGGGCTTTGGTCATAAAGATTTTTAACATCGGCATGACCAGCTGGCCCCCATGGGCATAGAAAAACCTTATTTGTCCAATCACTGTTAATTTGTTTAATCGCCTGTTAATTTGTTAACCTCCAGCTGGGATCTCCACGAGAGCTTATCATTGATCTGTTGCATGTTTTAAGTTGCTGGTTTCTGGGACAGATTTGTCCACTGGAATCAATCTGCAGCTCCTCGTTATCCACCTGAGAGTTCATTTGCTTATTTGGTTCACTAGTTTCTGTACTGACTAGCATGTATCTTTAACAAAACCTAATCAATGTGGTTTTTAAAGAGACCTTTCTCTGCCTGAAACCTGCAGAGCTGCTGTTCTGGCCTCATGGAACGCACAAAGATCTAAAGACAACTGCACAGGTTCATTTGGCAAATCTTGATATTTTTGAGGATGCCGCATTTGGCACTGGATGACTCCAGCTTCTGTGTGCAACAGGAAAGAGCAGAGCTTGGAAGTAACTAGTTACAAGTAACGAATTACTTGTAATTCATTACTTTTTTGAGTAACGAGTGGGTAATTCCTTTACATTTTGATTGTAATTGAACTAGGAGTAATTTTACTACTTTTGTGGAGTAATTGTAACGGTTCCAGAATTACTTTTGGGCATTACTGGGGGGGAGCAGGGGAAGTCTTCTGCTCCTCTGATTTGTGGATGAAAATCATGTGCCTCAAACTGGACTTCTGTGCAGTGTCGCTCTTTCCTCATGCTCTATGGATGGGCAGGAGGCGACGAGGGAGGAGGCAGACAGTGAGACGGGGTGGAGTGGAGGAAACAATTATTAAAAAAACCGGATAGTGGTGGAGAAGAATGGAGTGGAGGGAAAAAGGATCCAGAGATCAAGAACATGGATAAAGGAGAAGGAGGCAGCAGCAGAATGGAGATAAAGAACAATGGAGATGAAAGATGACGTGTGTGTGTGTGTGTGTGTGTGTGTGTGAATACTGTGTTTGCACTTGGCACCAGAGTGGCCTCCACCACCCTGTCTGGCTACTGTGCTGCATTTGCAGTATTTTAACTTTTTTGCATCTGAGGGAAAAATGTTTGCTTGAGTGAGTGTCCCTTAGTTGGTGGCAGGGCAGGGTCTGGGACGTGGCTAAGTGAGAGAGATTATGCTGGCTGAGTGGGGGAGTTACACTTGGTTTGGCGTGCAAAGATCACCACCCTTAGCAGCGGATAGACCACCATTGCTATCTTAAGAACATAAGAACATAAGAAGAGCCTGCTGGATCAGGCCAGTGGCCCATCTAGTCCAGCATCCTGTTCTCACAGTGGCCAACCAGGTGCCTGGGGGAAGCCCGCAAGCAGGACCCGAGTGCAAAAACACTCTCCCCTCCTGAGGCTTCCGGCAACTGGTTTTCAGAAGCATGCTGCCTCTGACTAGGGTGGCACAGCACAGCCATCATGGCTAGTAGCCATTGATAGCCCAGTCCTCCATGAATTTGTCTAATCTTCTTTTAAAGCCATCCAAGCTGGTGGCCATTACTGCATCTTGTGGGAGCAAATTCCATAGTTTAACTATGCGCTGAGTAAAGAAGTACTTCCTTTTGTCTGTCCTGAATCTTCCAACATTCAGCTTCTTTGAATGTCCACGAGTTCTAGTATTATGAGAGAGGGAGAAGAACTTTTCTCTATCCACTTTCTCAATGCCATGCATAATTTTATACACTTCTATCATGTCTCCTCTGACCCGCCTTTTCTCTAAACTAAAAAGCCCCAAATGCTGCAACCTTTCCTCGTAAGGGAGTCGCTCCATCCCCTTGATCATTCTGGTTGCCCTCTTCTGAACCTTTTCCAACTCTAGAATATCCTTTTTGAGATGAGGCGACCAGAACTGTACACAGTATTCCAAATGCGGCCGCACCATAGACTTATACAACGGCATTATGATATCGGCTGTTTTATTTTCAATACCTTTCCTAATTATCGCTAGCATGGAATTTGCCTTTTTCACAGCTGCCGCACACTGGGTCGACATTTTCATCGTGCTGTCCACTACAACCCTGAGGTCTCTCTCCTGGTCGGTCACCGCCAGTTCAGACCCCATGAGCGTATATGTGAAATTAAGATTTTTTGCTCCAATATGCATAGTTTTACACTTGTTTATATTGAATTGCATTTGAATTTGCCATTTTTCTGCCCATTCACTCAGTTTGGAGAGATCTTTTTGGAGCTCTTCGCAATCCCTTTTTGTTTTAACAACCCTGAACAATTTAGTGTCGTCAGCAAACTTGGCCACTTCACTGCTCACTCCTAATTCTAGGTCATTAATGAACAAGTTGAAAAGTACAGGTCCCAATACCGATCCTTGAGGGACTCCACTTTCTACAGCCCTCCATTGGGAGAACTGTCCGTTTATTCCTACTCTCTGCTTTCTGCTTCTTAACCAATTCCTTATCCACAAGAGGACCTCTCCTCTTATTCCATGACTGCTAAGCTTCCTCAGAAGCCTTTGGTGAGGTACCTTGTCAAACGCTTTTTGAAAATCTAAGTACACTGTGTCCACTGGATCACCTCTATCTATATGCTTGTTGACACTCTCAAAGAATTCTAATAGGTTACTGAGACAGGACTTTCCCTTGCAGAAGCCATGCTGGCTCTGCTTCAGCAAGGCTTGTTCTTCTATGTGCTTAGTTAATCTAGCTTTAATCATACTTTCTACCAGTTTTCCAGGGACAGAAGTTAAGCTAACTGGCCTGTAATTTCCGGGATCCCCTCTGGATCCCTTTTTGAAGATTGGCGTTACATTTGCCACTTTCCAGTCCTCAGGCACGGAGGAGGACCCGAGGGACAAGTTACATATTTTAGTTAGCAGATCAGCAATTTCACCTTTGAGTTCTTTGAGAACTCTCGGGTGGATGCCATCCGGGCCCGGTGATTTGTCAGTTTTTATATTGTCCATTAAGCTTAGAACTTCCTCTCTCGTTACCACTATTTGTCTTAGTTCCTCAGAATCCCTTCCTGCAAATGTTAGTTCAGGTTCAGGGATCTGCCCTATATCTTCCACTGTGAAGACAGATGCAAAGAATTTATTTAGCTTCTCTGCAATCTCCTTATCGTTCTTTAGTACACCTTTGACTCCCTTATCATCCAAGGGTCCAATTGTCTCCCTAGATGGTCTCCTGCTTTGAATGTATTTATAGAATTTTTTGTTGTTGGTTTTTATGTTCTTAGCAATGTGCTCCTCAAATTCTTTTTTAGCATCCCTTATTGTCTTCTTGCATTTCTTTTGCCAGAGTTTGTGTTCTTTTTTATTTTCTTCATTCGGACAAGACTTCCATTTTCTGAAGGAAGACTTTTTGCCTCTAAGAGCTTCCTTGACTTTGCTCGTTAACCATGCTGGCATCTTCTTGGCCCTGGCGGTACCTTTTCTGATCTGCGGTATGCACTCCAGTTGAGCTTCTAATATAGTGTTTTTAAACAACTTCCAAGCATTTTCGAGTGATGTGACCCTCTGGACTTTGTTTTTCAGCTTTCTTTTTACCAATCCCCTCTTTTTTTTTTTATGAATAAAAATAATTATTCTACTACCACTGTATGTGTTTGTTTATTTTTAATGTTGTTTTAGGCTACTTAGATGTGCAGCAGCCAAGGCCAGCACCTTGTAGGCATTTTTTTAAGTAACTGAAATGTAATTGTAGTGATTACTTTGGAGGAAAAGTAATCAGTTACTTTCAGAGCAATTGTAATTGTGACGGTAATTACTACTTTTTTGGGCCATGTAACTGTAACTGTAATTTATTCCTGTTTAAAAGTAATCTTCCAAGCTCTGGGAAAGAGGCAGATGGGGGCTGGTGGTGAGGGAGAGCTGGCGGGCGGCTCCAGAACTACCTCGCGCGCACACACACACACGCATGCACACACACAGAGTGAAGCTACCCAGATAACATTTGGGGGGGCTCCAGGCATCTACAAGGGGTGGCCTATGCAGAGGGGTCACCAACGCCACTGGAGATGAAGGCAGCCTTATTTACAGAGCCCTCACTCCAGGTGGGAGGAGCCAGGCCAGGCAGCTCCTCTCACCTGCATGTTGGGGTCATCCAGGGAGTGCCTGGCCCGCTCAATCGCCTCTTTCGACACGCAGGTATCCCCGTTGGATTGGATCTCCAGCACCGCCATCTGTGGGGAGAGACAGAGCTGGGGTGGGGCCGAGGAGATGCAAGTTGTGCAGATCAAAAGGAGCAGCCCTCTCCAGAGCAAAGAGGCCTGGCCCTGGGGTGCAGCCTCCTGTGGAAGTGGTGGGAGAGAGCAGAAAGGGGGTAGCCTCTCTCCCGCAGCTGCCACAGCCACCAAGAGGCTTAGGACCTACAGGAAGCTCCCCTCCACTGCCTCCCTACCTCCAGAGCACACATCCCAAAGGAGAAGATGTCCACCGCTGTCCCATCAGCCACATCTGCAAAGTCAAGCACAACAACCACACCAAGCTGGCCACAGCCCCACCTCCAGGGGAGGGCCCTGCCCAGCTCCACCCACCACCGAGAGGGGGGGACTTCCACTCACGCCCATATTCCGGGGGGAAGAAGTGCAGGTTTCGCTGTTCCTCTTGCTCAGCATGGAGGGGGCTGCACAGCTCAGGCGGCATGGCTGCAAGAGGGGAGGGGGAGAGCAGAGAGTCCAGAGGGGCCCTCTCAGGCCGGCAACACCAGCTGCAAGAGGCCGGGGGGATTCCAGCCTCCAGCAACGGATTGGGGCCAGAAGGGATACTTGAAAGGAGGACACACACACACACACACGAGAGAGACAGACAGAGAGTCCATAGTCCCAAGATGAGCCTACAAGGGCCCAGGGAGAGTCCTGATGGTGAGCAAACGTGGCACTCCCTCACCGGAATCAGGATTATGAAGAAACGTGTAACTTGGTGGCTATGAAATAGGGGTTGGGGGTGGACAGGCAGAGGGAGGAGGCATCACTTACCTTTTGCAAAGACTCTGTGCCAAACTGCAGAGGAGAGAGAGACACCGTGAGAAGCAAATGGCTCTCTGAAGCAAGGGGGAAAGACAATCCCTACCCCAAATCTGCCACTGGGAAAAGGCATGGGGGGAGGGCAGGGCCTCAGCCAGGATGTGGGAGGGCTGGCTTGTCAGCATAAGTACACCCCTGCAGGGTAGGCACAACACCCGCCCAGCCCAGCGCCCTGTTTCCAACAGTGACCCGACCAGATGCCCCTGGGGAGCTCACCAGGAGGGCAGGAAGGGGGCAGTTGGTCACTGCCCAAAGATGTGGCCAGCGCCACTGCCTTATATGTGGCTGTAAGAGGGGAGGAGGAGGTCTGCTGCAGAACCTTTATGAAGAGGGCCAGATGCCATGCCTAAAACTGGGGGCAGGCCAGCCCCCAGGGAACCGCACCTGGAGGGGGCTTTTGCCCTGTGAGCTGCTTGAGGCATCTGCCCAGCCACTGCAGGAAGTGAGAAGGGGCGGCTGGGACGAGATCGCCCCTCACCAGCTGGATCCCTCAGGAATTTTCTTACGCTCCCGTGGTCCATGGAGTAAAGGAGGGGTCCTCTGTTCCCCAGGGTGAACCTTCCAAAGCCCAGAATTGTGTTTCTGCTCCATACCTGACCCAATTTTGATGAGTCCGTTGTGCTGGATAAAGATGGTGTCACTGGTGAGGTTCCCGTGGATGATGGGGGGCTCGCAGGAGTGCAGGTAGCTGCAAGAGGAAGAAGGGCCTGCAGGAACCACTCAGCGGAAGCAGCAGGGGGGGGACGGCCGAGGGGTAAGCAAGAGGGCGACAGGCTTACCTGAGAGCTGAGAGGATCTGCGTACACCAGCGTTTCCAAGCCTGGGTGGGATGGGGAGCAGTGAGAGGTAAAGGCAGCTCAGGAGGCATGGTGTCCCCCTCCCCCGGTGTCCCTCCCCCACCAATCAAATTGAGTGGAAGCGCCAATCCTGAAGCTACAGGGGGGGGACAGTTTCTAGCACTGGGATCCCCCATTTACTAAGTAACCTGGCACTGAAATTGGACAGAGAGGAAGGAAGCACATTGGGGGGGGGGTCTTAAGGGGCTTCCAGGCTGGTAACCAAAGCAGGACCAAGCTCTCCCTCCAATGGCGCTGTGGCTTCCCCCAACCTCCCGGAGCAGATCTGGGGAGGATGTGGGACACGTGCGGGGGAGGTTATGTTGCACAAGCGTAAATCCATGAATGTGTTGGAGAGATATACACCGGTCAGAGTGCTTTCTAGGTATTGGGCTGACTGATTCAAGCCCCAGAAGAAGCCCTCCTAGTCCGGGGTGGGGCAATGCTGGCCACCAGGGGCTAGCCAGGTCAGTGTAGCTGGCACAGCCCAGGTTGGGCGGGGGCAGAAGGAGAGAGAGCAGAAAAGACCCCCCCCCAGTCATTCACTGGGCCTCTCCAGGCATGGCAGAATTTCCATCCGTGTCCATAAAGGGCCCTGATGCTAAGCCAGGGCACAGGAGAAGCATCCACCCGGACCAGGCTGTGGCCTGAAGAGACCAGAGGCAAGGAGGAGGCGACAGCCCTGGCATTTACTCAGGGGAAGGGCACCCCCCATGGTAGCCCTCCCCTCTGAGAAATAATCCCTGGCAAAGGGATTCCATCCCAGTCACAGAGGAGTCACTGCCAAAGGTCGGCCCGGGAGTGGGGGAGCATCCTTCTGCCAGAGGCCCACCGTGCTCCCGGTGGGAGCTGCCCCGTGGCTCTCTCCCCCTGCCCTCGTCCAGACCTGCTGCCATGGGGCCCCAGCTGGAGCTTCCTCAGGTGCCCCCAGAGCTAAGCCACCTGCCCTGCCCGGGGAGGCACTCCCCTCCCACTCCTGACTGCCCTGCCCTGCCCGGGGGGGGTCCCCCTCCTCCTCCTCCTACCCGGGCATTCATAGCCTTGTGGTTCTTCTTGGTCTTCTTGAGGAACTGCTTGAGGCTTCCTGATGAGACATACTCCGTGATGAAGATCACCTGTGGGGAAGAAGACCCAAGACAAGCGACTGGGACCAGCTGCCCAGGAGTCTGCCCTGCCCTGCAGGCACAACCCCTCTTCCGCTGACACCCACAGAGGGCCCAGAACATGGCCCTGTCCTCGCCCCCAGCCAGCTCACTACAGGGAGATGACTCCAACTGCAGCATGGTCTGGACATCTATGCCGCAAGAGGAGCCCAGCCCACCTGCAGGACTGGTCCAGTGGAACCCCTTCTTCAGGCTGGCTGTCAAGATTCTTACCCACTCTTCCTGGGACTTGCCCCACCCCTGCTTTCAAGGGGACCAACCACAAGCCCCCCTTTGTGGAAACCAGGGCATGCCAACTGGCCTTCAAACATCTGAAGTTGACCCAGAGGGGCAGCAACGGCTCCCCCCCACACCCCCAGATACAGAAGGGCCTTTCCAAGCCAGCCCCCTCCCAGCTGAGGATAAAGTGGGAGACCCTGGCAGGGACTGAGCTGAAGACCTCCTGCATGCAACGCGAGTGCTCCGCCACTGAGATTCCTAGAATGCACAACACCCGAAGGCTTCACCCTCGAAAAAGGCAGAAGCCATTCCCCTGCTCAAGGGCCTGCATCAGGCGCCGGCCCCACCAGCTCTCACTGATGCCCTTGCTGCTTCCTATTGCAATAGTGTGTTTTTAGCCTGTACACCGTCTTGTGATATCGTATGCGGAAGTGCAGTTTATCACCATTTTCAGCCAATCAATCTTCGTCCCTCCCTCCCTCACCTGGGCCTTGGTTTCCTTTATGTCCAGCCAGTACTTGTGAACCTTCACGATATTTGGGTGGTCAACGACAACCAGTTGCTCAAACATTGTCTTGATCTTCTCCTGTTGGGGGAGGGAAAGGACAGAGGGGGGCAAGGAGAGGCAGGTTGCCAACCATCTGGCCACGGTGGACATGCTGGGGAAGGAAAGAGGCACGTTCTGTGGCAACCTTGAGGTGGGCCCGTCCTACACCACATGAGCCCTGTGGAAGAGCACTATGGGATCTGGTGGTCTCCCAGTGCCCCTCCAGAGGTTTGGGGTTGCCGGTCTCACCTCATGAGCCCTGAAAGCTTTCTTGTCCGTGAACTGCAGCTCGTTCCACACAACCTCCACACCCTCCTCTGTGTCCATGGCCAGGAATGTGCTCTGGAGCCCTGGCAAGTTGCCCTGGTTCACCTGTGGGGAGACACATGGAAGGCTAAGAGTAGCCGCATGAAATAGGCCCCTGCCCCAAAGCAACACTCAGTCATGGCCACTTTTCTTTGTATAATTATACAAACACTGTTAGACAACTGCAGTGCATTGTATGTGGGGCTGCCTTTGAAAACAGCTCAAAAACTACAGCAGAACAGGGTGGCTCGATTGTTAACTGGGACAAGAAGACATAAGCATGTAACACTGATTCTGGCACGACTGCACCGGCTGCCAATTTGTTTCCGGCTCCAATTCAAAGTGTGAGTTTTAAAGTGTAAGTTTCAAGACCTTATATGGCTCAAGACCCCTAGACCTAAAGAACTCCTCTCCCCATATGAACCTGCCTGGGCCCCAAGGTTGACATCTGAGACCCTTCTCTGTGTGCTGCCTCCCAAGTAGTTCAAAGGGAGGGGGGGACCAGCAAAAGAACGGGGCCTTTTCAGTAATAGCTCCCCAGTTATGAACTGTGGAAATGCTCTGCCCAGGGAAGCCTGCCTGGCACCAACTTTGTCATCTTTTCAGCACTAGGCAAAGACACTTTTCTTTTCCCAGGCATCTGGGCAGCACCAATCATGGGATGTTTTTATTTTGATTATGTTTTTAATATGTTAATGTATTTTCTTCCGCATCATTTTATTCTTGTAAGTCACTCTGGGACTGTCTGTTGTGGGAATTCAATAAACTAAGCAACCTCCATGATCAAAGTTGGTGCATCTCTGAACATGAGGAAGGATTTGGGGTGGGGGGAGGACTGTGGGGCTCCAGTCCTGCTTGTGGGCTTCTAGCGGAGTGGAGGTGAAGGGAGCATCTGCTTGGCCACAATCTGGGAAACAGGACGGGCCTTTGAAGGAACCCCCCCTCCACTGGCTTCTGAGACTCCACACTCTCCAAGCCGCTCAGTGTGTGGTGGTGGCCAGGACAGGAAAGGGGGTGCTGGTTATTTTTTGTAAACAAGCACTGATTTGGCGTGGGGTGGGGGGAGTAGCCAGGGGCTCCCAGTCGGCCAAGCCACCCCTCCCCAAACAAGCATGCTTCCCCGGCAGGAATGGCAGGGAAAAGAAGGTCCTGCTGTCTGTCAGCCCTACCTTGGCTCTGGCCTCCTCTCTCACCTGGCTGGCCACTCTTGCCATAGGGGAAGTCAAGGCACAGGAGTTCCTCCTGCCTCTGTGCTGCCGGCCATGGGCCCGAGAGGAGTTTCTGCAGGGAATGCTTTGCTGTGGGGCCTGGGCAGACCCCACTCACTCCGGCCAAGGGACAGCTCCCCTTTCGGGCGGGCCCATTCCAGCCACTCTGCCCTTTGGGGCCTGCAGCCTTGCTCAGTTTCCCTCCTTACAGCAGCAGCCTGCAGGAGGTGCAAAGAGTTGCTGCGGCACCTGCTGAACGGCAGGATTGTACCCTGGTCCAGAGGACACACTGCCCTGTCCCCACTGCCAGGGCTTGGGGCACCCCCCTCCCCCAGCAGGAGTCTGTCTTCCCAGGCCAGGAGGGAGAAAGGCAGCCAGAGCAGGCACAGAGTTCATTAACGGGGAAATGGCGCTCGGCAGAACCTCACGGCCCCAGTTCCTGCTGCAGAAAACACAGAGGCCCCATTGTTTGTCCACCCTGCACCCCCCCCTCTCAGCTGGTGCAGACAAGGGGAAGCGGAGGAAGCCAGGCTCAGTCACCTTCCCCCCCACCTGGACACCAGGGAGCAAGGCTGGCTGTCATCACCCTCACCCAGGGGCCAGGGGAGGGATCCCTCTCCCAAAGGCCCTGGAGGGGGGGCCAGCACAGGAAAGGTGAGCCTGAGGTGACACACCTCACTCCTTTGCAGCTTGCCAGAACAGGGCACCACCGGCTCCCATGAGAGACGGCAGAGAATTCTGGCAGGAATGGAAATGTGAGCAGAATTGCCAATGTCTGCTTATTCGCTCCATCTCTGGAATGGAATGCTCTTTGCTGTTGTTGTCTGAGTGGGGGGTCTCACCCGGCGTGCCTGCTGCAAGAGCTGGGCAAATGTCCAAGCCCCAAATTGGGAAGGCACCCCAACGTTATCACCGGCTGGTTTCCCATCGCTATTGAAATGGATCACAATCCCCCGCCTTTCCTCCAAGGAAGGGCAAAATCCACTGTCCGGCTACTCATTTGCTATCCTAGCCAGGATTACAAAAGGACAGCTAAAGTGGGTTGCAAACCTACTCCCCCCCGGTGGTCTTGAATGCCCCCCTGCAAGAGATCAAGGGGCAGTAGGCTACTTTAGGTGGCCAGAAGTGGCCCCAAAGACCCACCTCAGGATTAATATTGGTGCCACATTTTATTAAGCAAAACCAGAGCAGGATCACTGGGGGCGGAAGCAACGGCAAAGCCTGGCCTGCACAAAAAACGTGGGAATACATTTTATCACCCAAAAGCCGCTGTTGTTTTTCCTCAAAAGGCTGAGGGAACTTTGCTGGTGCAAAAAGAAGGTCCACTGCTCTCTAACCCGCCAGTCCATCCCTCGTCCCTGGCACTGGCAGTCCCACAAAGGGAGCACGCCAGGACACAGCGAAGTGCGTCGTCACCGGGAAAGAGGGAAGCAAAGGCAAAGAGGCCGCGGTGGCAACGGGGGAGGGGGGGGGAGAGGCAAACAAACCAGTTGGCGCCCAGGAGAGGAAGAGGCTCGGGTCAGAGGGGGGCGGATCAAAGTACAGCAAGTGTGGTTTACATAAGGAAACATTAAGGGGGAAAAGCCGGTTGTTTTTAAGTCAGCTCAGGCTCTTGCCCCAGAAGTTTACCATTTTAATTTCAACAGTGGCAAAGAGAATATGGCATCTCTCTTGGAGCTTGGGAGCACGGTGGTATGGTGGCCCTGGCCTTTCCTGGGGGGCTGGATCTAGAAGCTGGTGCTCTGCGATTCCTGCCTGACACCTTCGCTTCTGCCCGGCTTCTGTCCTCAAATACCACATGGAAGGTCATCCAGGGATTTGGAGTTCAGTGCCATCAATGTGGCCCAGCTCTAAGGCTGTGGAAGGCCTGGACCGACTGGAAGCGGACAAACAAACCCACAGACGTAATAGCTTATACAGACACAATATGAGAGCTCATGGTCTTTAGAGTGGGCTAGGCACTAGGATTCCACCAGTGTGGGTGAGGCTGCATTCCCCTTGAAATCACATATGCGTACTTCAAGGATTCCTTTTGACCAAGGTGGGCAACCTTTCAGCCTGAGGGCCACATTTCCTCATGGGCAACCTTCCAGGGGGCCACATGCCACTGGAGGGAGGGGCCAGATGCAAACGTGGGTGGAGCAACAGATGGCACCTTCAGCTTTGTACAGCAGGCCACACAAAGGCCAGAGGTTTACACACACACACCTTCATCCTGGCAGGCAACAAGAATCACAGTTCAAGGGCACAATCCAGCAAGGCCAAAGCACTCAAGGAGCCTACTGAAGGACGTGGCCTGGGGAATGGAGAGGTGGCCTGGGAAGAGTGCAACAGCCACCCAGGGAGGCCTGCAGGACCACGTCTGCCCACAGGCCTGAGGCTTCCCACCTCTGCTCTTGACTCTGGTGTCAGCTATAGCTGGGGTGTCCCTCTGCCCCACCGTGAGACTCGAGTGCCCACTGCGCCTGTTCCTGGAGAGCACAGAGCTTGTCAGGGCAAAACATGCTTTTGTTACATCGCATCTGGATGACCACAACGCACCCAAATAGCACCGTCTTCCAAGATGATTTGGAGATTGCAGTTGGTCCAGAATGCAGTCCGGAATATGACCTCCCCGCCCCCCATAACTGAAACAGCTTCTCTGGCTGCTGACTTGTTTCTGGGCACAATGCACAGTGCTAATGCTAAGCTTTAAAGTCCTAAATGACTTAGGGCTGGGATATCTGAACGGCCGCTTTCTCCCATGAAAGCCTGTCCGCATGTTGAGATTGCCTTCAGAGCTCCTTCCGTGAGCCCCCCAATCCCGATCAGCACTCCCATGTGAGAGAAGGCTCGCTGTGCCCTCAGAAGGGTGCCGCCTCATCCCTCTACGATGCAAAGGAAGCCTTTCCTTTTTCAGAACACTTTTGGTTTGTAGATGGGGCTGTTTTATTGCGCTGCTGATTGAACTTCTGCTTCACCTCTTGTTCTCATGTTTTGGTAACTGGAATTCAAAAGGGTTCCGTTATGGTTTGATTCTGTTGTTAGCCATCTTGAGCTTCTTATGAGGAAAGGCAGAGTGCAAACGTTTTAAATAAATCAAGGGGTGGGGAGGTGATGCAGGGTAAGCAGGTAAGCAAATGGGGTTCCATGCACTTGAGCTTCATTTTGCCGGGGGGGGGGGGGAGGATGGAGGGGTCAAGCCGACGGCCTCAAGCTTCATGGAGGGATTTGAAGGGTGAGAGACAGACAGACAGACAAATGTCCTGGGAGGCAGTTCCAGCCACGAGGGGCAGCCAGGGAGGAGCCGGAGGCCCTTGAGTGGCTGTGCAGTGGAGCTGCTGGAGGGCAAGGGGTCGCAGGCAGGAGGGGTGCAAGTTGGAGGGGGAGGGATGAAGAAGAGCAAGGCTGTGAAGCTGGTAGTGGGGCTGCAGTCCAACAAAAGGGCACGCCAGGAGAGGCAATGCAGCACTCGGCCTCTGAGGAGGTGCCTGGGGGTGGGGGGACAGACGAGGAGGAGGCAGCCCACGTCTCAAGGAGCCCCAGCTCAGGGTCAGCTCTGGCAGGGGCACAGTTGGGATTCAGATTTTGGAATTCCCTCTCTCTGGAAGCCCCCCCAGGTGGGTTGGGGTACAACCTTTCTTTTCATTTTCATTTTTTTCTGCCAACTTCAGCTGGATGTTGGTTGCAGATATTAACACTGACTTTGCTTGTAATCCTGCTTATTCCATTGGTACATGATGCTTAGTGTTTAGTTTGTATTTTGAATAACTATCTTGTTATTCTCAATCACCTTGAGCAACATTCTGTTGAGAAGGGGGGCACTTAAATGTTCTTCAGCCGCTGCCACCCCTCACTGGAAAAAGCATGCCTGATAGCACTGCTTTTGTTGCACCCTCTGCAGGTGAAGAAATACCGACAGGCCAGCCAACAGGAGCACAAGTTCTCGCAACGGGCCCCCTTCAGACCACCAGCTTGGGATGATCTGCTTTTCTTCCCATCTGGGCTCAAAGAGCAGGTCCACAAAACCAGAGCAGGTGCTGCGAGAGAGCACTGCCTTCATGTGACCCATGGCGGCAGCACACACACACACACACACACACACACACACAGAGAGAGAGTTGCAGCCACATCCCCAGTTGTGCCCAAACGAGGGTGTGCCTGCACCCCCACACAAGGGCTGTACTGCACTGTCAGCCCACCCTTGCTTTGCCCTTGCCTGGGAATCCATCATGTTGCTCAGAGGCATCTATTTCCTGCTTTTCCCTCTTATCCCAGGCAGCCAATGAGGGGCAAGAGGGCTTGCCTCATCAGCCAATGAGATGCTCATGGTTGTAGGGTTGGGTACCACTGCTGCCTCTGATGAAGCTGTAATCATGGCAACTGCGTTGAGAGGCCCAGGAGGCAAATAGACATGCTGAAGCCTGTGGATCCCAAGGGCCTTCCACTTGCCAACACCCAGTATGGCATCATAGGATCAAGCTGTAAGGGGAGGCAGCTGCCCGGGGGCAGGCGGCTCCTGAACACTTTTGCAGAGAAAAGCTGCACAAGCTGAAATCTCCCCTTCTGCAAAACGAGCAGCAGCTCCGTCCGCCCCCCAGCCTCTTATGAAGCCTAAACAGAAAGCCAAAGAGGGTCTCCATGCCCCCACCCCACCCCTAGCCCTTTCCCAACTATAAGAATGGAGGTGATTCCCCATGCCATCCTCTACCTCCTGGGAGGTGCACCAGCCTCTTCTCTGCCCACCCACCCCCTCAAGAGCACAGGAGAGGACACTCAGACCTGCTGACAGCCAAGAAAGCAGAAAGCACAGCCCTCACTCAGGAAGCTGGCAGGCCTGGCGTGCCTGGAGGAGCTGAAGGCCAAACTCCTGCCTGCAGGAGAAGCTTTAAAGCCCAACGCGCCCCCTCCCCCACACTACATAAGCCCAACAGCAGGAGGCTCTGATAAGCCATCCCAGAGCCTGGAGAGGCCCACTGGTGCAAGATAAGCAGCTTTTCTGCAAAGATCACCCAAGCCCAGCAACCTGCAGGTCTGCCCCCTTGCACGGTCCCAGCAGTAGAACATACACCCACGTCCTCCAGTTGCTCTTGCTGTGGTGATCCCAGTGTCCCCCACACGGGGGCAGAGGCTGGGGGCGGGAGCAGCAGGCCAAGGGACAGGGAAGGATGCAAAGCAGTGCCCATTCCCCAGCACAGGGGGAACGGAACTTGCTTTTTAGATTTGCTGGCATTCTCATTTTATTTTATTGGGGGGGGGGACTGGAAGTGAGGCTTTGGCTGTTCGCAAAGGGTAAAGCCTGCAGAGTCACTTCCAGGAGAGCAGGGAGAGTTCCTTGGCTGAACCTGCAGAAGCAAAAATGTTCTTCAACCTCAGACCAAGCAGACATCACAAACGTGTTGTTGTGGCCCAATGGAAGCCCACAACATTTCCTGAACCAGAGGGCGCAGTCACAGAAGTGGCACACACATGCACACACACACTCTCTGCCGGAGCGGGCCACGTGAGGCTTCCTGAACGCTGTGGAAGTTTCCCAGTCAGGCTTGCAAGGGGGGTGGCAGCTGTTCTGGCAGTGGTGGTCACCCCTACGAGGGAGAAGCTGTCCCGGGCAGGGCTTTGGTGTTACCAGGCACAACTGTCACTTGCGCTCCTGGCGCAGTCATGCCGACAGCAGGTGGTTCCACAGACCCATTATTTGTAAGTGAAAACCTGCAATTACAAGGCTTAGCAAACAATGTACCCATCTAGCTGTGGCCAGGGCCTTTAGCAGAGAACTAACCACACCTGCCTTGTGTAGGATGTTTGTGTGTTGCCAAGAAGGTGTTGGCTCCAGAGACTCTACGAGCATCATCGGCTGAGACCGTTTTGAATGTGATGTGCCCAGAGATCCAGCCATGGGAGATCTGCTGTCTGTGGCACCAGGAGAGCAGGCCCTCATCCCCTTGCCACCAGTGGGCACAGCAAAGACGGGAGAGCCCCAATCGTGCCTCCAGACTGCAGGGCTGCCACCTGAGCAGGACCCATGTTCCTGGCCCAGAGAGCGTGTGGGAATGCCACGTGGGGCAAAAAGGAGACCGACTTAGGCCACATAAGGAGAATGAGCTCAGTGACTCCTGAACCCCCTTGGAGCATGTGAGGCAGCCCACAATCCAGTGGACCATGTGACCAGTGGAGGAGGAGCAGGAAGAGGAGAGCTTCTGCCCTGCCTGCCAGGCAGTCTCCGAAAGCCCCAGGGGTTGGTGCGTTCCCCCCACCGATGGGCAAGTCCCCCTTCCCCCCAGCCCTGCTGCAGATGCCCTCTGCTATTTCTCTGCTGCTGCTGGGGCAGCCAGACCACACTGGCACGGAGGGGGGTGTCAATCTTCTTGCGCCTGGAGCACAGGCGTAGCTTTCCTGCTTTGCAACCCTGTTTCTGCTGGGCTGAACCCCAGAATATAGTTCTTAACAGGCATTTCAGGTGAAGCATCCTAGCGGTGAGGCGTGTGCCTCTGTGTGAGTGCAGAATACTCAAACACCCTGAGCACCCTCAGCTGTCACCCACATCCCAGGCCCAGGGGGCGACATTCCCAGGCAGGCTGTGCAGGGCTTACTTTGACTGCAGCGGTTCCCCTTCCTGACTGGCCAGACTGGTTTGGTTCAGGGCCAGTGCGATGAGCCTGCCCAGGGGGAAGCCAGTTTGCCTGTGCTAAGCTGGCTTTGCTTGGGGGGCAGCTGGCTAAGGGCAGGGAGGCCGCAGCACAAGACCAGGGGTGTCCCAGGCAGACTGTGGAAGCACCAACGCCCTGGGCAGGGTGCTGGGGGAGACATACAGGAGGGCAGCCTCCACTCTCTGAGGGGGCAGAGAAATGTTGCCCCTCCCAATTGGGCTTATCAGGCACCTGCATCACCTTGCAACGACTGAATCCCACTGCTAACACCAGGAGGAGAAGGGCAGAAATCCAGAGGGTGGGGCAATCCGCCCCACTGACATGAGACTCTACCCCCAGGGTGCCTGGCCCTTGGCGTCCACGGGCTCATCACGCACCCCCTGCCCCTTCTTAGACAGGGGACAGCCTGTGTCCCAAGTGAGCTCCACCCTGCAAGCAAGCTCCGTGGTGGCCTTCCAAAAGGAGGACAACAAAGGGGCAACTGGGGTCAGGGGTCACCTTAACAACACAGGTGCTTCTAGTGCTGCTTGAGTTTGTGCTTGAGACCAGGCAGGAAGGAGCAGGCGCTGGTTCTCCCTGCCCCCCCCCAACCAGGCATCTTTGCCCTGGGCAGAGCAGGGCTGGATCATGGCCAGGCTACGCAGGGGAGGGAGAGGCTGGGCCTGAAGGAGGCCGGGGGCAGTGGGGGGACTGGCTTGCTGGGGCTTCCTGCACTGGGAATCATAGGGAGCCCAGTCCAGGCTGCACTCCTCCCCGCCCCCCCCACCCTGGTTTCAAAAGGCAGACTGACCGCTCAGGTGACAGGCCCAAGCAGGCTGGCTGGGCAGGGCGGGCCCAGCTCCACAGCCCCTCCGGGCCCCTCTTGCAGGCAGCTGGTGCAGAGGAGATGTATGGACTAACCCCAAGAAGGCTGGCTCCCAACTGCCCTCCCCAGTGGGTGGGGACCAGGGAGCAGCCCCAGCCTTGGCGAAAGAGGGCTTCCTGCGAGGCCTCCCCGCAGTGATCCCCTGGGTGCGGCTGGAAGGCCAACGGGGCCTTATCAGGAGCACCAGAGGTGCTGGGGTGGAGGGGAGGGGGCGGCTGTGCAAAGGTGAGGAAGATCACTGGGGGGGGCAGCAGAAGGTGGGCCCTGGTGCCCCCTCCCTCTCTCTCCTCCCCATTCACAAAACGAAGGAAAAGGGCTCTGGAGGACCAGGGCCTTGCTCATTATTTTGTGACATTTCGCTTGGTCTTTATAAAGGACAGGTTGCTTGGCCACAGAGCTTAGAATGTGCCCAGGCACAGAAGACCCCCCCAATGATCATGGAAACATTCCCCCTACTGGGGGGGGGGATGTGTGTGTGTGTGTGTGTGCGCGCGCGCGCGCGCGTGCGACAAAAAAGAAAAGGCTAAGCCACTCTACCTGCCAGCTTGAGGCCAGGACTGCCCCCAGGAAGGCCTGGTCCCGTCAGAGTGGGACAAGCTCAGCCCACCACCCTCCCTCTTGCTCCGGGGCACCTTCTTCAGGCCCCCACATCCAGGCCGACATCGGACACTCTCAACCCCCCACCGCCGCTGCCAGCATGGCCGCCCTCCACGCGCCCCTGGCCTGAAGCACAGGGCCATGGGGCAGGGGGCTTCCTGAAGGGCAAGAGGGCCCGGGAGGTCCTCTACAACAGCCGATCCCCTCTCCCCTACTCTCCCCGGTTTGTACCAGTCCTACACACACACACACACACACACACACACCCTGTTCTGCAGGGTCCCAACAGGCCGGCGCTGCTAGCTGAGCTGCGTTCCCCTTGCTGCGTGGTTTTCTCTTGGGGGGGGAGGCTACTTTTACATCCTCTGAGGGGTGCGTTACACCTTTCCTCTGTGGAAATACTTCGCCAAAGTGGGGCACGCTAGCCTACCTCGCAGGGTTTATGGTGGGATAAATTAAGCCTGAACAGCAGCTCCATAGCAATAATCAACGGTCCAGTCTACAGACTGCGATGTCCGACCAGGCAAGGGAGGGCGCCCGGTTCCGGGCTGGGAAAGGCTGCAAGTAATCGGCAGGGGTTCAGATCCACCACGGTCACCGACGGGCTTGGAAGGCTGCTTGGCCTCAGCGTTCCGTCTGCAAAATGGAACAACGGTTCCCGCTTGGGGGGGCAGACCACCCCTGGCCTGGCACGTCGAAGGGCTGCAGAGAACCAAGAAGGGCGCAGCGGAGGAGCTCCCGCCCCCTCCCCCGTCGCCCCGCGGGGCAACAAGGCCGGATTTGGAGGGGAAGGCGGCAGCAGGAGCCGATACTCCGAGGTTGTCTAGTCCAACCTTCCGCGGGTGCGGCGATTCCTCCAGTGCCCTCAATCTCCCTCCTTCGAGAAGCGGGCAACAGAATCAGCAGATCCGACTGCGGAGGCGTGGGGGGGCGGGAGAGGGGAGGGGGTGTCCCCTCCCCCCCAGTGTGCGATGAGGCGTACCTGCTCCTTGCGCTTCTGCCATCGGCCGCAGGGGCTCTCCTCCAGCACCTCGCTCTCGTCCTCGCTCTCCTCCTGCGACGCCGCCTGCTCCGTCTCTGCGGCGCCAGACATGCCGCCGCGAAGGGCACGGAGCGGCCGCTGCTGGAGCCTCCGTCCCACCGGCCCCCGGCCCGCTGCTCTAGCGCCTTGCCGCCGCCTCGCCTGCTGGCCGTGCAGCCCTGGCCGTCCAACCCCGCTGCCAGGGCGGTCCCAGCTCCAGCTCCGCCCCGGCCAGGCCAGCCTCCCTCCTCTCTGGACCTCCCAGCGCGCCGAGAAGCAGAGAGCCAGACGCCAACGCTGCCGACGCCCTCCTCCTGCCGGGACGCGGTGCCCGAGGAAGGTCCGGCCGAGCCCGAATGCCCTCCGCCGGGGTGCTCTTGGCGAAGGCGCGGCGCCTCGAGCGCCTGCTTGGGAAGCCGAATAGATGCGAGCGAGCGGCGCTGCCTCCCGTCGTGCGCCGGCGAAGAGGCCTTCGCGTCCTGGCTGCAGGAGCAGGAAGAGGCGCCTCCTGCAGAAAGCGGAGCCCCCCGCCTCGCCTGATCCCTCCTCGGTGGCGCTTGGCTGGCTAACCCAGGCGGAGGTGGCGCGGGCGCCGCTTCTTCTCCTCCTCCCGCGGCTCTTGTTTCCGCGGCGGCGGCTCCGTCTCGGGGTGGCATTTTCATGCTTCGATGCCGTGGAAGCCGCGAGGCGGGCCTGCAATAGGGACAAGCCTATATTTGCCGCCGCCGCCGCCGGGCCACCCTCCGGGGCGGTTGAGGCCTCCTCCCTGGCTCATGCCGCCTTCTGCTCCTGGCCCCGGTGCGGCAGCACCGCCGGAGCAAACAACCCTTGACTGTGAACCCCGATGGTCCCGGAGAAAGCGGAGCTCGTGGCTTGTCTTTTATCCCCTGCACTGAGCAGGGAGTTGGACTGGATGGCCTTACAGGCCCCTTCCGGCGCTATGATGCTATGCCCTGTGAAGAAAACATGGCGGGGCTTGCGTGGGAAGTCGCAGGGAATGGAAACAGGATACATTTTAGATTCAGGGGCTGCGTACCCACAGGGGTGTAGTCTTCTAGGATCGGTGTGTGTGTGTCTTAGACCTCTTCCTTTTGAGAGCAGGGTCCCTATGTCTCCAGCATGCAGAAAAGGGGAGTGTATTAGCTGCTGAGAAGAGTCTTCTGACATGCTTCCTTATCCTTTCCTGCTGACTGGAACCAATCAGAGTGCTCTTGCACTCATCCTGCTTCCAGGCTTCCCAGGGGCATCTGGTTGACCATTGTGAGAACAGGATGCTGGACTAGATGGGCCACTGGCCTGATCCACCAGACTGCTCTTACTTTCTTTTGATCCCTGCTGTCACAGTTGCTTCTCTGCTCAGAGAGATATTGTGTGGTCCCCACCTGTTCTGCTCCTTTCCCTATCCTCCTTTGCAAAGAAACTGTACACTTAAATACTTGGCACCTACGTGGCTTACCTTGGTTTAGAATGGGTTACTGCTGTCACAGTTTCTATTGTGGGTATAGGACACTGGGTCCAATGGCCTGTAGGACCCTGCAGAGTTGCGTTGCAGAACGGAGAGTTCTGAGCAAGCTTATGTGTGTGTGTTTGAATCTTTGCTAAGATTCTACCTTCCCTGCAAATTAGTCAGACAGAGACTTGAAGCTTTAAAATAAGAAATTACTTTATTCTGGAAGTACATGCTTGATAGGAAAGAGTCCTATATCTAGCTAACTAGCTAAGTTGGAGCAACGAGCACTGAGCCTAGTGCTCACCCTCATGCTGGTTGAGAGGAGAGACAAAGGAAAGATGTCTGCTCCCCTCTGGAAGACTGGAAGGAGGGAAGGAACTGAGATCAACATCCTTTGCATATCAGTCTAGCAGGAAGGAAGAGACAGCAGGAGATCAAAGGACAGGTAGCCTAGCAACCAAGAGGTCTCCTCTCTAGCTACCCTTTTTAACCCCATGCAGCCTCAACCCACAAGTTGGAGTTGAACCTCATACATTCCAACAGTGGGTTCATGCCTCGATACATGTACATTACTCAGAAGGAAGGGCCACTGAATTCCCTGAGGATTGCTCACTGATATGTGCAGGATTGCAGCCAACAAGGGTCCCCATAAATTTCCAGACCTGTGAGAAAAAATGAATTCCTTCCCCAGTTTATTAAATTCTACATACTTTTTTTCCAGAGTGTGGAATAAGGTGGAGGGTTATTAAGTGGACTAGAACCTGAAAGGCCAGGGTTAAGATCAGCCATGAAACTCACTGTGTAACCTTGGACTAGTTACTGTCTCTTGGCCTAACCTACCTCACAGGATTGCTGTGAAGTTAACATGGGGAAAAGGAGACCAATGAATGCTCCCTTGAGCTCCTTGGATATAAATGTAATACTGATAAATAAAGAATAATCAAGTCTCTCTCCAGCCTGCCTGCCCCCAATTTTGAACTGGAGGAGGGGGGCAGATTTGGAATCATGAAAAGCCCAACCTAAAAACCGAAGAAAAAAGAATATGGGACACCATCAGGATATTCAGGTCTACAAACACCGGCGTTTGTATGGAGACCCTCCACAAATCCATTGTGCTGCTGTCTGCTGGGACAGGCATGCCTGGGCAGGGTGTGCAAGTAGGGTATAATCCTGAACTACATATAGGCTCTGCACACTCAGTTCTCATCTGAACCATTCTCTGCACCATCCTACCTTTTTGTAATAGCATTTTGGGTTTGCTGGAGTTTTTTTTATAGTGTTTTTATCCTCATAACCACCCTGTAGATCAGTGGTTCTTAACCTGGGGTGCACGCACCCCCGGGAGTAGAGACACTTTTTCTAGGGATGCGAGGCGTTGTTCAAGAGAACAACCAAAGATTTTGGAAAACTAATTATCTTAGCTAAGTTAGGCTAAAACACACAATAAAATGAAAATAAAAAATAAACGGCATCTTTTCAGGGGGTGTGAGAGCATATTTTGGAAATCCAAGGGGTGCTGGCAGTGGAAAAGGTTAAGAACAACTGCTGTAGATCATACAGCAATTTTAGCAAAACAATGAAAAGGAACAGTACCAGCACCTTCAAGATTAACACATTCATTGTGGCGTGTAAGCCATGGCTAGTTGGCACTCGCCTCCCTAATGCAGAATCTCTGTTTGTATTTAATAAGATGATTCCACAACTTCAGCCAGAAATAGAAACTCTTCATTGTCAGTCAGGAACATGATACATGGAATCTGACTTGTGATGTAGATAATTTTCTCCTACAAAAAGTGGAGGAAGCAACCAGGGGATCAGCTATCCTGGACTTGATTCTAACCAATAGAGATGATTTGGTGGATGAAGTGGCAGTTATGGGAACTCTGGGGGAAAGTGACCACACCATACTTGAATTCTTGATGTTAACAGAAGCAAAAGCTGAGAGTAGCCATACGCTCACCCTGGACTTCAGGAAAGCTGATTTCAATAAACTCAGAACAATTTTAAGTATGGTTTATTTATTTATTTATTTATTTATTTAAAATATTTATACCCCGCCCTTTTTCTGAGGAACTCAGGGCGGCTTACATTAAAACATTAAAACAGCAATAATTAATAAACATGATATTCAGTTTAAGCAATTTAAAATGGAATTAAATAAACATAGGTTAAAACTAACTACATTGGTTAAAAGCCCATCTAAATAGAACAGTCTTCACCTGTGCACGAAAATTTGATAATGAGGAAGCCAACCAGACCTCAATAGGGAGAGAGTTCCACAGTCTAGGGGCAGCCACCGAAAAAGCCCTGTTCTGTGTCTCTGCAAGATGAACTTGCAGGAAGGAAGGGGTAATAAGTAGAGTCTCGCTGGAGGATCTTAAAGTCCGAGCAGGTTCATAGAGGGAGAGGCGCTCTGACAGATAGCCTGGACCTAAGCCGTATTATTATTATTATTATATTATTTATTAAATTTATATACCGCCCGACTAGCGATAGCTCTCTGGGCGGTGAACATAAAATAGTATAAAAATACAATGAATAACAAAATAATATTAAAATACAATCAACAATACAATAAACATTTTTAAAATTAGATCAATGTAACTTAAAATGCTTCAGAGAATAGGAAGGTTTTGACCTGGCGCCGGAAGGAAAGCAGAGTCGGCGCCAGGCGTACTTCCTCAGGGAGACTGTTCCATAGTTCGGGGGCCACCACTGAGAAGGCCCTAGATCTTGTCATCACCCTCCGGGCCTCCCTGTGAGTTGGAACCCGGAGGAGGGCCTTCGTAGCAGAACGTAGTGCACGGGCCGGTTCATATCGGAAGAGGCGTTCCGCAAGGTATCGTGGTCCCGCACCGTATAAGGCTTTATAGGTTAACACCAACACTTTGAATCTAGCCCGGAAACATATTGGCAACCAGTGCAAGCTGGCCAGAACAGGTGTTATATGCTCGGACCGCTTGGTCCTTGTCAGCAATCTGGCCGCCGCATTTTGCACTAGTTGTAGCTTCCGAACTGTCTTCAAAGGTAGCCCTACGTAAAGCGCATTACAGTAATCCAAACGTGAGGTTACCAGAGCATGTACCACTGATGTAAGGTCCTCTTTACTCAAATAGGGACGTAGCTGGGCTACCAACTGAAGTTGGTAAAACGCATTCCTAACCACCGAGGCTACTTGAGCCTCAAGTGAGAGGGAAGAGTCTAAAAAGACTCCCAGACTACGAACCTGGTCCTTTAGGGGGAATGTAACCCCGTCCAGGACAGGGTATATATCCACCATCTGATCAGAGAACCCGTCCACCAACAGCATCTCAGTCTTGTCTGGATTGAGCTTCAGTTTGTTAACTCTCATCCAGTCCATTGTCGAGGCCAGGCAACGGTTCAGCAAATCGACAGCCTCACCTGAAGAAGATGAAAAGGAGAAGTAGAGCTGCGTGTCATCAGCATACTGATGACAACGCACTCCAAAACTCCTGATGACCTCTCCCAACGGCTTCATGTAGATATTAAAAAGCAGGGGGGACAAAACTGACCCCTGCGGGACCCCATATTGGGGAGCCCGCGGTGTCGAGCAATGTTCCCCAAGCACTACCTTCTGGAGACGACCCGCCAAGTAGGAGCGGAACCACTGCCAAGCAGTACCTCCAACTCCCAACTCCGCGAGCCTCTCCAGAAGGATACCATGGTCGATGGTATCAAAAGCCGCTGAGAGATCAAGGAGAATCAACAGAGTTACACTCCCTCTGTCTCTTTCCCGACATAGGTCATCGTACAGGGCGACCAAGGCTGTCTCAGTGCCAAAACCGGGCCTAAAACCCGATTGAAATGGATCTAGATAATCAGTTTCATCCAATAGCGCCTGGAGCTGGCCAGCAACCACCCGTTCCAAGACCTTGCCCAGGAATGGAACATTCGCCACTGGCCTGTAGCTGTTAAAATTGTCTGGGTCCAAGGAAGGCTTTTTCAGGAGTGGTCTCACCACTGCCTCTTTCAGACAGCCCGGGACCACTCCCTCTCGTAAAGAGGCATTTATCACTTCCTTGGCCCAGCTACCTGTTCCATTCCTGCTAGTTTTTATCAGCCAGGAGGGGCAAGGATCCAGTACCGAAGTGGTTGCACGTACCTGTCCAAGCACCTTGTCCACGTCCTCGAGTTGAACCAACTGAAGCTCATCCAACAAAACAGGACAAGACTGTGCTCCAGACACCTCACTAGGATCTACTGCTATAACTTGAGAGTCTAGGTCCCGGCGGATACATGAGATCTTATTCTGGAAGTGATCGGCAAACTGATTACAGCGGGCCTCCGATGATTCCACCGTGTCCGGAGGATTTGAATGGAGAAGCCCCCGGACAACTCGAAAGAGCTCCGCTGGGCGGCAAAGAGATGATTTAATAGTGGCAGCAAAATGATGTTTTTTAGCTGCCTTCACTGCTCCTACATAGAGCTTAGTCGAAGCACTAACCAGCGCATAATTGTATCCGTCGGGAGTTCGTCTCCATTTCCGCTCAAGCCTCCTCCTATCTTGCTTCATCGCTCTCAGCTCCGGAGTATACCATGGAGCTGTATGAGCTCTACACAGGAGAGGGCGTGCAGGAGCGATCGTGTTTACAGCCCGGGTCATCTCCGTATTCCACAGAGCGACCAGGGCTTCAGCAGGAGCGCCAGTCCTATCAGCCGGAAAATCCCCCAGAGCCCTTTGAAAACCTTCAGGATCCATTAGTCTCCGGGGGCGGACCATTTTAATAAGTCCCCCACCCTTGCAGAGGGAAGAGGTTACTGAAAGTCTAAACTTCAGCAAGCAGTGGTCTGTCCATGACAAAGGGAGTGTTGTAAAACTCCCCATATCCAGATCACTTTCCCCATGCTCAGTAGCAAAAACAAGGTCTAGAGTGTGCCCCGATACATGTGTTGGACCACTAACATATTGAGACAGCCCCATGGCTGTCATGGAAGCCATGAAGTCCTGAGCCGCGCTTTATAGGCTTTATAGGTCAAAACCAGCACCTTGAATTGTGCCCGGAAACAAATGGGCAACCAGTGGAGCTGATACAACAGCGGGGTTGTATGTTCTCTATATCCCGCCCCAGTTAACATCCTGGCTGCAGCTCTTTGTACCAATTTCAGTTTCTGAGCAGTCTTCAGGGGCAGCCCCACGGAGAGCGCGTTACAGTAGTCTAATCGGGATGTAACTAAGGCATGTGTCACCGTGGTCAAGTCTGACTGGTCAAGGAACGGGCGCAGTTGGCACACCAATCTTAATTGAGCAAAAGCATTCCTAGCCACAGCCGAGACCTGTGCCTCCAGAGTCAGAGCCGAGTCCAGGAGCACTCCCAAACTGCGAACCTGTGATTTCAGGGGGAGTGTAACCCCATCCAGCACAAGTTGAATCCCTATTCCCTGCTCCGCCTTCCGACTGACGAGGAGCACCTCTGTCTTGTCAGGATTTAATTTCAGCTTGTTCGCTCCCATCCAGTCCATCACTGATACCAGGCATCGGTTGAGAACCTGAACGGCTTCCTTGGTTTCATCAGGTGGAAAGGAGAGATAGAGTTGGGTGTCATCTGCATATTGGTGGCACCGAACCCCAAAACTCCGGATAACCTCTCCCAGCGGTTTCATGTAGATATTAAATAACATGGGGGACAAAACTGAACCCTGTGGGACCCCATAGGTCAATGGCCAGATGGTCGAACAGGAGTCCCCCATAACCACCTTCTGGGTTCGTTCCTCCAGGAAGGACCGGAGCCACCGTATTACCGTGCCTCCAAGTCCCATCCCAGCGAGGCGGCCCAGAAGGATACCATGGTCGATGGTATCGAAAGCAGCTGAGAGATCCAGTAAAACCAACAGGGACACACTCCCCCTGTCCAGCTCTCTGCTAAGGTCATCCACCAAGGCGACCAAGGCCGTCTCAGTTCCACAACCTGGCCTGAAACCAGACTGAGCTGGATCTAGATAGTCCGTCTCATCCAAAAATCCCTGGAGCTGAGCAGTCACCACCCGCTCTATTATCTTGCCAAGAAAAGGAATATTAGATACTAGGCGGTAATTACCTAATAATAGGGGGTCCAAGGAAGGTTTTTTCAGTAAAGGTCTTATTACTGCCTCCTTTAGACAGGACGGTATGCTGCCCTGTCCCAAAGAGGCATTAATCACTTCCATGACCCACTTAACCAGTCCCTCTCTGGCAGTTTTTATAAGCCAGGAAGGGCAAGGATCTAACATGCATGTGGTGGGACGTACTTCTCCAAGGATTCTGTCCACATCCTCGGGTTGAACAAGCTGAAAAGAATCCATTCTAATTAAGCAAGCAGGAGCCGAAGTTACATCCATAGAGACTGTATTAATCTTGGCGTCTAAGTCAGAACGAATCTGAGCGACTTTGTTTGCAAAATAACATGCAAACTCATGACAACGGGTTATAGAGTGGTCAACATATTCATGAGGGTCAGAATTTAAAAGACCCTTGACAACTCGAAACAATTCCACCGGGCGAGATTCAGCGGATGCAATAGAGGCGGAGAAGAAGAGTTTCTTCTGGGTCCTCACTGCTTTGGAATAGGTTTTTAAGTAGGTTCTAGCCCGTGTTCGATCAGATTCGTTCAGAGTTTTCCGCCAACGTCGCTCTAGTCTCTGTCTTTCGCGTTTCATCATCACCAGTTCTCCAGTAAACCAAGGAGACAATTTGGTTCCAATCCGCGAAAGGAGGCGCTTAGGGGCGATTGTGTCCACCGCCCTGGTCATTTCTTCATTCCAAAGGTCGACCAAGGCTTCGACAGAATCACCTGCCGAGGTGACCGGAAAATCCCCAAGGGCCATCAGAAAACCATCCAGATCCATCAGTCTCCTGGGGCGGACCATTCTAATTGGTCCCCCACCCCTGCGGAGGTTCTGAGTCTCAGTGAGTCGAAAACTAACCAGGTAGTGATCTGTCCACGACAACGGAACTAATGAAAGTTCCTCCACACCAAGATCACAAACATCTCATCTAGCACAGAAGACAAGGTCCAAAGTATGACCAGCAGCGTGAGTGGGGCCAGATATTATTTGGGACAAACCCATGGTTGTCATGGAGGCCATGAACTCCTGAGCCACTCCAGAAAGGGCAACATTGGTGTGGACATTGAAGTCGCCCAGTACCACAAGCCTGGTAGACTCCAGTATCAACCCCGAGATTACCTCAGTTAGCTCAGGAAGGGAGACAGTTGGGCAGCGGGGTGGGCGGTACACCAACAGAATCCCTATTTTGTCCCGAGCACCCAGCTTCAAAAAAATGCATTCGAACCCTGAGGACTGTGGAAGTGGTTCCATGGCAAGCAACCCTAATGAGAAAAGGAGTCCAAGATGGGTGGGAGTTTCTAAAAAAGGAAATTCTAAAAGCACAATGGCAAGCAATTCCAACAAGGAAAAAAGGGAGGAAACAGCAGAAGAAGCCAATGTGACTTCACAAAAAGCTTAGAGATGACCTGAAAACAAAAAAGGATACATACAGGAAGTGGAAAGAAGGCCAGGCCACAAAGGAAGAGTACAGGCAGGTATCACGGAATTGCAGGGATGGTGTCAGGAAGGCTGAAGCTGAGAATGAGCTGAGGTTAGCGAGAGATGCTAAAAGCAACAAAAAAACTTTCTTCAGGTATGTCCATAGTAAGAGACAGAGAAAAGAAATGGTGGCACAGCTACTCAATGAGGATGGCAAAATGATAACAGATGACAAAGAAAAGGCAGAAGTGCCTCAATTCCTACTTTGGCTCAGTCGTCTCCCAAAAAAGGGTCTATGACCCTCCTGGGAAACATGACGTAGAAGGGGCAGGATTGGAGCTTGAGCTTGACAGACAAACGGTCAGTTTTATAAAGCAGTCAGTCTTTAAAGTCTTGGTCTTTTAAATATGATATAAGCAGACTCAGACTTTGGTCAGAACTTTCTAGCACTCAGGAAATTAATTTATGATCCTGATTAAGAGAGCTCAAAAGCAATCCCTTCTTCAATTCATCATCCAGAACTCTGCCACATCTTTCAAGCTTAGCTAGTAGGCTTGTAAAATTCTCTAATTGTTTACTCAGACTGCCTCTCTCAGTAGTCTCCTTTAGAGAAAATAACTCCTTGTAAAGAAACATTATTTGTCTTTTTGTCATAAACTCCTTGCAGTTTGTTCCACATTTCCTTTACACTGTTACATCCTACACAAAGATTTAGTGCTTCATCTGATAGAGCAGAAATAAGCAGAGACTTTACTCTTGCATGCTTACATCTCCATGAAGCCGTTGCGTTCTCATCCTCAGCCGATGGTTCAGGATCAGTCAGAATGCCATTCAATTCTTCTCCTTCCAGCAACGCAGTGAATCTTAGATTCCATAATTCATAATTATCCTTTTCAAGTCTCGGAACACGTCTCTCGAGCGTTGATATTTCAGCCATCCTTTCCTATCTTTTGTTCTGCTTTTCTTTCTAACTTATTTATTTATTTATTTAATAATACAATCCCACCCTTCCTCCCAGCAGGAGCCCAGGGTGACAAACAAAGCACTAAAACATCTTAAAACGTCATAAAAACAGATCCTAAATTAACTTAAAATATCCCCTGTAAATTACACGCAAGCACCTTTAGCTTCAGCTACAACTTGCATTCAACTTAGTTTGCTGGGCCCATAACCATTTGTTGTGTGTGTGTTTGTGTTGCTAAATTTGTTTAAAGCAGCACAACAGCAGCAGAGTAACAGCAGATGTTGAGATGCGAATGTGCCAGCGTGTGTGTGCGTTTACCTAAGAAAGCAGGCTTTTACCCTGCATCAGGATCACTGAGACTTGAGACTTAGTAAAATAAGAAAAGCTACTTTATTTATATAAATACGTAGTAGACAGAAAGGCATACCTAGTTCTAACTAACTAAGCTGGAGGCGTAACGCCCAGGTGTAGGGGTTAGCCCCATGGCTAGGAGAGAGAGCAGAGACAAAAGGATGTCTCCTCTATCCCAGAAGAAAGAAGAGAGAGGGCAGAAGGAGGAGGGGCAGGTAAGCTTCCCTAAAGAAGGAAGTCAGTCAGAGCATCACAGCTAAAGGTAAACAAGCCTCTCCATCTGGAGGACCCTCGCTCTATCTCCCTTCTGGAACATAAACAAAATAACAAAACAGGAGTTGCTCTTGCCCCACTTCCAATAAAAAAGACAACAGAGACAGTGCCTGCTTAATATTTGGGGGTCGGTGCCACCACACTCAAGGCCCAATTTCAACCTCATACGGAATGGACCTCCTGATAAGACAGTATCTACAGGAAACACTCACCCGCAGAGCACGGTTATCAACTGGGTCTAAAAGGGGTATATAAATATCTTCTACAATGTTTTGTGCTGTTATTCCAGATTAATGAATTCTGTCCCTGAGCTGTGCATTTTTCATTTGTCCATATATACTTTGGACAGGATCAGCTCAAGGTTGCCCTGAGCTGCACTTCATCATGGGACTCTTTCAACAATTGCCTCACAAGCTCTGCCTTTTATTTTCACCTCCATACTTGTAGCTCTAGTTTGAAATACCTGGTGGCTCCACATCTGGAATAAATCATCTTCCTACATCTCCCTCCTTCTTTCACTCTTCACATTTTGCATAATAAAAGCAAACATTCTCTATAAAACCAAGTCACGTGAAAAAAGAGTCACTGTTCCTACAAGCTGGGGGAAAGAGCTATCCAGGCAGCTGCTAGCAGACTGGCCACATAAATACATCTCTACTTGTTTATTTATTTATTATTTGATTTATATCCCGCCCTTCCTCCAGCAGGAGCCCAGGGCAGCAAACAAAAGCACTAAAAACACTTTAAAACAACATAAAAACAGACTTTAAAATACATTAAAACAAAACATCTTTAAAAACATTTTTAAAGCTTTCAAGTCATCTTTTTTTAAAACAGATTAAAAACATACTGTTTTAAAAATAATTAAAAACATATTAAAAACCAATTCCAACACAGACACAGCCTGGGATAAGGTCTCAACTTAAAAGGCTTGTTGAAAGAGGAAGGACTTTAATAGGTGCTGAAAAGATAACAGAGATGGCACCTGTCTAATATTTAAGGGGAAGGAATTCCAAAGGGTAGGTGCTGCCACACTAAAGGTCTGTTTCTATGTCGTGCAGAACGGACCTTCTGATAAGATGGTGTCTGCAGGAGGCCCTCACCTGCAGAGCACAGTGATTGACTGAGTGTAAAAGGGATAAGATGGTCTTTCAGGTATCCTAGTCCCAAGCTAGAACCTTGAATTTGGCCCGGTAGCAAATGGGCAGCCAGTGCAATTATTCAGCAGTGGGGGACATGTTGGTGATACCCTGCCCCAGTGAGCAGTGTTGCCGCTGCATTTTGCATCAGCTGAAGCTTCCAGACCAACCTCAGGGGCAGTCCCCATACAGCGCATTACAGTAATCCAGCCTGGAGGTTACCAGTGCGTGGTTAACAGTGGTCAGGCTATCCTGGTCCAGAAATGGCCGCAGCTATCTTATCAGCCGAAGCTGGTAAAGGGCACTCCTCGCCACTGAGGTCACCTAGCGACAAAGATGGATCCAGGAGCTCCCCCAGACTATGGACCATACTGCTGACACCTCGCCCCAAATCTCCTGATGACCGCTCCCAAGGGCTTCATATAGATGCTAAACAGTATGGGGGACAAGATGGTACCCTGCGGCACCGCACAGCACAACTGCCAGGGGGCCGAAAGGTAATCACCCAATGCTATTATCTGAAAACAAACCTGGAGATAGGGTCAGAACCACTGTAAAACAGTGCCTCCAATACCCATCACACCAAGTCGGCCCAGAAGGATACCATGGTCAATGGTATCAAAAGCCGCTGAGAGATCAAGTAAGAGTAACAGGCTTGCACTCCCCCTGTCCTTCTCCCAATAAAGGTCATCCATCAGGGCGACCAAGGCCAATTCAGTTCCATAACCAGGCCTGAACCCAGACTGGAATGGGTCAAGATAATATGTTTCATCCAAGATTACTTGCAATTGCTGTGCCACAATCCTCTCAATCACCTTGCCTAAGAATGGGATATTTGTGACCGGTCGGTAATTGTCACAGACCAATGGGTCCAGGGTGGGCTTTTTCAGGAGCAACTGGATCATTGCCTCTTTCAGGGCAGCTGGAACCACTCCCTCCCACAATGATGCATTCCACCACACCCTGGATACACTTGGTCAAACCCCCTTAGCAAGCTTTAATAAGCCAAGAAGGGCAAGGGTCGAGAGGACACGTTGCTGGCCACATCAACGCAAGCACCTTGTCTACGTCATCAGGTCGCATCAACTGAAACCGTTCCCAAGTTGCAGAAGATGTTGCACTGGACACCTCATTGGGGACTACAGTAGATGTGGATGGGGCATCATGACTGCTACAGAAGCGAACAACTTACCCTCAAAGTGCCTTCAAACAATTCACAGTGGGTCTCCAAAGGGTCTAAGACTCCATTTCCTGGAGTTGATGTCAACAGACCCCTGCCAATACAGAAAAGCTCCACTGGATGGCTACTTGAGGATGCGATGGAGACAGAGAAGTGGGCCTTCTTCGCCATCCTCGCTGCCACACAGTAAGCATGGTTATGATGGTTTAATCGTGCCAGATCAGCCTCACAGCATGCCTTTTACCACTTGCGCTCTAGCCATCGTCCAGTCTGTTTCATTGCCCTTAGTTCACTGGTGTACCAAGGTGCAAACCGGGCTCCACAATGCCGGAGAGGGCGCTCAGGGGCAACCATGTCAAGAGCCGACGCGCCTTGCTGTTCCACAGCGTGACAAGGGCTTCAGCAGGGTCACCTGCTCTATCTACTGGGAACACCCACACAAAGATGACGGCGTAGGAGGACGCTGGAGTTAGAGCTCCGCCGCTTTATATCTTTTTAACATCCTTAACATCGTTTGGCATCGTTTTAACATCTTTTGGGGCTCGAGAGAGAACCTGCGGAATGCAAGTGACTGTTTCCTCCCCCCGTTTTTCTCCCTTCTATTCTGGCTACCCACTGGAGGTGACTGAGGGGTTTGGCAGTAAGAACGCCAATAGTACGATCATCGTAGACAGAGTGAATGTGACTCAGCATCTGCTGCGAGGCTGGAGACTGCGGGGCTCGGGAAAGGAGTGTGTGGGACGGGCGTCCCTCTCTGGTTCGTGCCTCCTTTTCTGTCGCTGGTCCCGGCCTGTGCCTCTCTGCCGCTGCCGCTGTGTTCCTGCCGCGGCTTGTGCTCTTTTCGTTGCGGCTTGCGCAGTGGCTCGTGCTTCTCTTTTTCGTTGCCGCCACTGTGGCCTCTGCCTGGCCTCTGTCCCCTGCCTGACCTGTGCCTCTCTGCCACCTGTGCCTCTCCGCCACCGCCGCCGCTGTGATTTGTGTTCCTGCGGCGGACCGTGTTTTTCCCGTCGCTGCCGCTGCGGCCTGTGTCCCTTGCTTGGCCTGGGCCTCTTCGCCGCCACCACTTCCCGCCCGTGCTTCCCGCTGCGGCCCGTGTTTTCTCAGTCGTCGCTGCTACGGCTTGTGTTCTCGTCGCGGCCTGGGCTTCCGTTGCTCTTGCGACCGCTCTCCCTGCTGCAGCTTGGTTGCTTCCTGGTGAGGGTGGCATTCGGGACGCCTCCTGTTTGGCGGGGAGACGGCCAGCGGCGGGTGTGGTGCAGTGGACCTGAGTCGTGGCGGTGCCTGTTTCATCTTCGGCGTCCTTCTCTGTGGCGGTGGGGGAGAAGCCAGGACATCAGGAGTTGCGGTGCGGTGTGCCTTCCATTGCCCTCAGTGGTGGAGCAAGATAGAAGAAGAGTTGATGCCTGCTAGTACAGAGTGTGGGGGATTGTGTTGGTGTATTCGATTTTGGAATGAATGGTGGGGGGGTATATGTTATTCTGTTTGATGTGAATGTGGATTTGTGTTTGTATTTAAGTTTATTATGTGCCTGGGAAAAAGGCTCCATCATCAATCGGGGGGACTTGGGGGGGGCCCAATTAGTGTAGTGACGGGCAGAGGGAGGTATGGCGTTGTGAGAAGGATGCGCCAGGTAAGGGGAACGCGGCCCAGACATGTAGTGGCTGTGCCATGTTCCGGTCCTTCTCACATCTGCAGGGTTGTTGGTTGTCCTTTCAGCCAGCCCTCGGATCTCCAGTTGCTGCTTTTAAATGCCAGATCGGTACATAATAAAACCTCCCTCGTCCATAATTTAATTGTGGATGAGGCAGCCGATCTGGCATGTATAACCGAGACCTGGGTGGGTGAACAGGGAGGAGTCAGCCTTTCCCAGCTTTGCCCACCGGGGTACTTGGTTCAGCATCAAGGTAGATCCGAGGGTCGGGGAGGTGGGGTCGCTGTGGTCTATAAGAGTTCCATCTCACTCATCAAGCACCATGTCCATGTAGTTACCGGTCTGGAGTGTTTGCACCTTGTGTTGGGTCAGAGGGACAGACTGGGAATCTTGTTGCTGTACCGCCCACCTTGCTGCCCAACGGCCTCCCTAACTAATCTGACAGAAGTGGTCTCGGAGGTATTGCTGAGATCCCCTAGACTATTGGTACTGGGGGATGTCAACATTCATGCCGAGGCTACTTTATCTGGGGCGGCTCAGGACTTCATGGACTCCATGACAACCATGGGGCTGTCCCAATATGTTAGTGGCCCAACACATACATCAGGGCATACTCTAGATCTTATCTTTGCTACCAGACATGGGGATGGTGATCTGGATGTGGGGAGTTTTACATCTCTCCCTTTGTCATGGACAGATCACCGCTTGCTGCAGTTTAGACTCTCAGTGGCTTTTCCCCTCTGCAAGGGTGGGGGACCTATTAAATTGGTCCGCCCCCGGAGACTAATGGATCCTGAAGGTTTTCAAAGAGCTCTGGGGGTTTTTCCGGCTGATAAGACTGGCGCTCCTGTCGAAGCCCTGGTCGAACTGTGGAACGCGGAGATGGCCAGGGTGGTTGACACGATTGCTCCTGCGCGCCCTCTCCTGTGTAGAGCTCATACAGCTGCATGGTATACCCCGGAGCTGAGAGCGATGAAACAAGATAGGAGACGGCTCGAGCGGAAGTGGAGGCGAACTCCTGATGGATGCAGCTATGAGCTGGTAAGTGTTTCCACCAAACTGTATTTAGAGGCGGTGAGGGCGGCAAAAAAACAACATTTTGCCGCCACTATTAAGTCATCTCTTTGCCGCCTAGCAGAGCTTTTTAGAGTTGTCCGAGGGCTACTTCATTCTGGCCCTCAGGACATGATAGAGTCATCGGTGGCCCGCTGTGAGGAGTTTGCTGGACACTTTCAAAATAAGATCTTATGCATCCGTCGGGACTTAGACTCCCAGTTTATAGCAGTTGATCCTAATGAGGTGTCCGGAGCACAGTCTTGTCATGTTTTATTGGATGAGTTTCAGTTCGTTCAGCTTGAGGACGTGGACAAGGTGCTTGGACAGGTACGTGCAACCACTTTGATACTGGATCCTTGCCCCTCTTGGCTAATAAAAACTAGCAGGGATGGAACAGCTAGTTGGGCCAGGGAGGTGATAAACGCCTCTTTACAAGAGGGAGTGGTCCCTGGCCGTCTGAAAGAGGCGGCAGTGAGACCACTTCTGAAAAAACCTTCCTTGGACCCAGATAATTTCAACAGCTACAGGCCAGTAGCGCATGTTCCATTCCTGGGCAAGATCTTGGAGCGAGTGGTTGCCGGCCAGCTCCAGGCACTGTTTGATGAAACCAATTATCTAGACCCATTTCAATCGGGTTTCAGGCCTGGTTTCGGCACCGAGACAGCCTTGGTCGCCCTGTATGATGACCTATGTCGGGAGAGGGACAGAGGGAGTGTAACTCTGTTGATTCTCCTTGATCTCTCAGCGGCTTTTGATACCATCGACCATGGTATCCTTCTGGAGAGGCTCGCGGAGTTGGGAGTTGGTGGTACTGCTTGGCAGTGGTTCCGCTCCTACTTGGCGGTTCGTCTCCAGAAGGTAGTGCTTGGGGAACATTGCTCGACACCGTGGGCTCTCCAATGTGGAGTCCCGCAGGGGTCAGTTCTGTCTCCCATGCTTTTCAACATCTACATGAAGTCGTTGGGTGCGGTCATCAGGAGTTTTGGAGTGCGTTGTCATCAGTATGCTGATGACACGCAACTCTACTTCTCCTTTTCATCCTGTTCAGGTGAGGCTGTCAATGTGCTGAACCGTTGCCTGGCCTCGATAATGGACTGGATGAGAGCTAACAAACTGAGGCTCAATCCAGACAAGACTGAAATGCTGTTGGTACGCAGTTTCTCTGATCAGACGGTGGATATATACCCTGTCCTGGATGGGGTTACACTACCCCTAAAGGAGCGAGTTTGTAGTCTGGGAGTTCTTTTAGATCCTTCCCTGTCACTGGAGGCTCAAGTAGCCTCGGTGGCACAGAATGCGTTCTACCATCTTCGGTTGGTAGCCCAGCTACGTCCCTATCTGAGCAGGGAGGACCTCACATCAGTGGTACATGCTCTGGTAACCTCGCGTTTGGATTACTGCAATGCGCTCTACATAGGGCTGCCTCTGAAGACAGTTCGGAAGCTACAGCTTGTGCAAAACGCGGCTGCCAGATTGATAACGAGGACCAAGCGATCCGAACACATAACACCTCTTCTGGCCCACTTGCACTGGCTTCCAATTTGCTTCCAAGCCAGATTCAAAGTGCTGGTTTTGACCTATAAAGCCTTATACGGCACGGGACCACAATACTTGTTGGAACGCCTCTCCCAATATGAACATGCCTGTACACTGCGCTCTACATTGAAGGCCCTCCTCCGAGCTCCGACCCACAGAGAAGCTCGGAGGGTGGTAACAAGAACTAGGGCCTTCTCAGTGGTGGCCCCCGAACTGTGGAACAGTCTCCCCGATGAGGTGCGCTTGGCGCCGACGCTGCTGTCTTTTCGGCGCCAGGTTAAAACCTTCCTCTTTTCCAGAGCTTTTAATCTAACTTAATTCAGTTCTAAAGTGTATTGTAATTGTTTTTAGATCTTTTATTCTCTGTACTTTTGCTGTATGGTATTATTGGATTTTATTGTATATATTTGTATTGCTTGTTGTTCACCGCCCAGAGAGCTATGCTAGTGGGGCGGTATAAAAATTTAATAAATAAATAAATAAACTCCCCCAGGGCATTCAGGTATCCAGTGGATTCCATTAGTCTCAGGGGCAGACCATCTTAATCTGTCCACCACCCCTGCAGGGGAGGATCGGAGCCATAAGTCTAAATTTGTTGTTAGCAGAGGAGTCCATGACAGTTTTTGAAGGAGGTCTGCAGAACTGCACCCGCTTCATCTAGTCTATCAAAGGCTGCCTCAGCTTCTTGCTGCTGCTCCTCCAGCTCCCTGCTTCTCTGACTCCTTCCAGGTCTTGCCCTTTCAACCCTTGCCCTCCTCCCTCCTTGCATCTCTTCTCTGGATACATTCCAGGGTTTCACATGGAATTCCAGTGCAGGAGCTGTGTAAAGTGCCCCTGCTGTCCTGTGTGACATGATGCCCAGCAAGACTGAGCCACGAACCCTAAAAGAAGCTTCGGGTCATCCAGAATGAGCCTTAATGGCACCTGTGGCAGCAGAGGCCGTGGAATGTGTGCATCTCTTTCCCTCCCACCCTGATGTGACTGAAAGCATCCAGCTGTGGTCCAAGGCTTAGGGCAGAGACATGCTTACTGTTGTGCCGGTTCCAGTGCGTTTCCACCTCTTCTTTCTGAAAATGGGGGCACACAATGCTAGTCAAACTCCATCCCTTTTTACTCTAAAACCTGGTCAGATCAGCTTGAGTGCAGTTTATTTTTTAATTCAGCTTCAGGCAGATTTCGCAACTGATTGGGATCAACCCATTGCCCCTCCAAGTGTGGCCAATGAAACACTTTGCTGTAGGCTAGGCAGAGACAGTGATTGGCCCAGTATGTTGCTGTGGGTGGTCCTGAAAGGTCTGAAGTCAGCAGTGGAGAAGGGAGGTGTGTCCATCAGAGGGCAGACTCACTTCCAAACACCACCAGAAAAACCATTCTGTCTGCTTTTGACATGCTTGTGTGCCCACAGCCCCAGTCTGGGCTCAGAATCTCCTCTGGCACTTCCTTGGCTTGCATCAGTGAAAAGGGGACCAAATAAAAAAAAATTACTCACCCCAATATGAGCCACACATCCACTTTCCATGCTCCTGGTAGTATGACTTCCAGCATCTTCCCTAAGGAGGACATGAGTAACCATGGGGGGGGGGTCCATTCCTCTATACTCCTAGGGGGAGTATCAAGCCAGCCCCACAGTTCTGGCAGGAAGATTGTTGTGGTTTTTTTCCAGATTTAACAGCTTGGCACCCCCCCACACACACACAGTCCATCCCAGTTTCCCAACATCCTGTCACACGCTGCTGTGATCAAGAAACTTTCTACAGTCGAGAGGAGAGGAGGCGCAGCTGGGGTCACTGAAAGGAGGGTCCAGACAGGCTGCTGTTCACTTTCTCCCACAGAGAAGGGGATGGCTGTCTCATCTTAAAGCTGAAGCAGTCTTGCTTTTTATAATAATTTTATTATTATTTATTATTGCCATTATTACTGACTTGCAAATGTTTGATTCAGGGCATTTCCCCCATGGGCACCCTCAACAGCACAAGCGCAGGATCAGTGGACGGTAATGGGAATTCACTTCAGGTAAGCAGCATGGATCCCTGCGGCTGCCTTTTGGAGACTGAGTGAATGTTGCAGCAGGATCAGTGTCTCAGAGGCAGGGATCCAGCAGGGCTAACTCTGAGGCAGGAGATCTTGAACCAAAAGTCACATGGAACAGATGCTTGACCAGCTTTGTGAAATGCTCTTTCTTTCCTGTAGAGGGCACCAGCAGAATACCCAAGACTGTAAGTTTGTTGTTATGTGCCTTCAAGTTGTTTACGACTTATGGCGACCCTATGAATCAGTGACTCCAATAGCATCTGTCATGAACCACCCTGTTCAGATCTTGTAGCTTCCTTTATGGAATCAATCCATCTCTTCTTTGGCCTTCCTCTTTTTCTACTCCCTTCTGTTTTTCCCAGCATTGTTGTCTTTAGTGAATCATGTCTAATGTTGATACGTTCCATTTCTTGCTTGACAAGTTCTAAATTTCCCAGTTCATGCTTCTCACATTCCACATTCCTATTGTGTGCATTGTACAACTCCGGACTCTCCTTTCGCATCTGTGCGCATCAGCCTCTGGGCTTCCTTTCGGCTTTGACCCAGCTGCATCATTAGTCACAGCGCTACTCGTGCTTGTCCTTTGTTCTTCCCCAGTAGCTCGGTGAGTGCCTTCTGACCTGGGGGTCTCATCTTCCAGCACTATCTCGTGTTGCATTTTGGATACTCTGTTCATAGGGTTTTCATGGTAAGAGGTATTCAGAGGTGGTTTACCATTGCCTTCCTCTCAGTTTGGATGCCTCTTAGTCTGGTGTCTCAGCTTTGACCATTCCGCCTTGGGTGCCCCTGCTAGGAGTCTGGCCTACTGATGACATTGCTCTCTGCTTCTTCAACACTCTCAACCCCACTCACCACGTTAAGGTGTGCATCCTAGAGGGGGCCAGACCATAAGACAAGCCTAAAAAGTCTGCCCCTGACCCCAAGGTCTCCTTTCTTCTGGTTCCCTCCACAGTCCCTCTGCTGCCCCTGCCACAAGGGGGCAGAAGTGGGTGCCTTCCTGATGGTGCTCCCTCCAATTTTGGCATGCCCTCCTCAGGGAGGCTCACCTGCCACCTTCTCAGGCGTCAAAGGTTTTTTAAATGTCCCTAACCCTTTTCATCTTATATTTTATTTATGCTGCTTTTAACCACATTATTTGGATCTCATTGTTTAGTATGAATGTTACCTTGTATTTTTTGTGTGTTTTTTTTTATTGAAAAGCAGCATATACATTATAATACTAATAGGATTCATGCTGATAGCTGCCCATCATTTGATTGCTCGGTGCTGGAAAAACCTAGATGGACTATCACTGGACCGATGGTATAGAAAATTATGGGAATTTGCTTTGCTGGAGAAACTGATGTAAAACTTGAAACTAGCAGCAGGCACTAAGAAGAAAGACACTTTCATGGACCAATGGATGCCCTTTGTTGAATTTACATCTCAGGAGGAAACTCGTTGCCAAATACCCAAACCCTTTAGAGCTTGGAAAAGTTACTTTTTTGAACTGCGACTCCCATCAGCCCAATCCAGGGGCCATGCTGGCTGGGGCTGATGGGAGATGTAGTTTAAAAAAGTACCAGACTGTGGTTGGCTCGATGAACTCTTATATTTGACTTAAACACTGTAATAGCTCTCTTATAGAACGAAACGGGGTCGCCAGGTAAGGGGGAGGGTAAATATGTTATAGTTCCTTTTTCTGTACTATTTATTTATTTATTTATTTATTGTATTTGTATACCGCCCCATAGCCGAAGCTCTCTGGGCGGTTTACAGCAACTAAAAACATCAAAAACAAACATACAAATGTAAAACACATCTTTTAAAATCAATTTAAAACACAATTTAAAAAATTTAAAACAATTTGAAAATGAATTAAAAAAAATAATAATAACCAAGCATCATCCTCAGCCAAGAATCCCAAGTGCCCCCTCCCTCCCCCTCGGCCCTGTCAGAGCCAGCAACAGCAGCCCCCCCCCAAAGGGAAGGAACAGGAAGAACATCTCCAGGATCTGTCCACGATCATTTACTGCAGGCTAACACCACCCCTCCCCACCATAATTCCCTTGAAGCAGAGGTCAAGCTCCCACACAAGCAGAGGCCCTGAGGGTGAGCTCACGTGTGATATAAATACATTTATGGAAGGATGATCCTGATTCAAGTTAGTTATTGTGAGTAGAGAGCCAGTGGCTTGCAATTAGGCTAATTAGCCAGCATAAAACTGTGTGGCTTGTGTAATGCGCAACACACATGGGTGATACACCAACAGCAGTCATAAATTGTGCCGCCCTACAAGATCTGCCACTCAGGGCCTCCTCTCAGTCCCGTCAACTAAAGTGATTGGGTTGGTGAGGACTCGGGAGAGGGCCTTCTCTGTGGCGGCCCCCACGATTTGGAACTCCCTCCCAATAGATCTTCGACATGCCCCTTCCTTATATATATTTCGCCGAGGCCTGAAGACTTGGCTTTTCCATCAGGCCTTTATGAACTTGAGACTTCTAAGGTGAACTAGCTTCAGAATTGTATTACTGACAACTCTACTAAATATTGTAATTTTGCATTGTGCTGTACTGGTTATATTGTTTTTATTGTATCATATTTTACCATGTATTTTATCGTGCTTTATTGTACGCCGCCTAGAGTGGCCATTGGCCAGATAGGCGGCCTATAAATTAAAGTTTATTATTATTATTATTATTATAACACTGATGGGACGTTACCAGTTTCCAGTGTTGTCAGGCGGAAGCATTTTCCTAGGGAGGCTCCAGGCAGTGAGCGCACAAGGCCGGATGAGCTGGAGGCTGCAGCCAGAGGCAGATGGCTTGAGGATGAGCCCTCACATAATTCAGGGCACAACCCTGCACTTGCGTTCTGGCTGCCAAGGGGGAACTGAGCTGCTGGAAGACCAGATCTTCAGGGCTCAGGGATGCAGTGGCACATTCTGAGGACCAAGGGCTCATCGTGACAGTCCCCATACTAGCCAAACACCCCAAAGGAGAGTCCAAAACTGCAGGCAGTTGAACCAATCATCCACACACCCCGCAAGGAACAGCAGGACGTCATATCATTAGGGAGCAGTCACTGGGGCAGTGTCATCCGCACACTAATGACATGCAGCTCTGTTTCTCCACAACATCTGAGTCAGGAGAGGCTGAGCATGATCTGGACAGCTGTCTGGGTGCAGTGGTGGACTGGAAGAGGGCCAATAAACTGAGCCTGAGCCCTGGGAAGATCAAGGCACTGTTGCTAGGTGTTCCCATATCACAGAATCATAGTACAGTTGGAAGGGGCCTATAAGGCCATCAAGTCCAACCCCCTGGAGTTGGCCCCTTGTTTATTCTGGATGGATTGAACTCCCTCTGAAGGAACAGACTCAGAATTTTGGGAGGCTCCGGAATCCATCTCTGTCACTTGAGACTCGGGTAGCCTCAGTGGCTAGACATGCCTTTTACCAGCTATGGCTGTGACACCAGCTATGTCCATCCTATGGCAGGGATGTCCTGCTCACAATGATTCATGCATTGGCAATCTCAAGACTTGATTACTGCAATGTCCTCTATGTGGGGCTCCTCTTGGGTCTGGTCTGGAAGCTTCAGATGGTGCATTGCTGGTGTTGGTGGGGACAAACTACCGCCAGCATGCCACACTGGTACATAATGTTTGCCCTGGCTGCCCAGATGTTATTGGGCTAATCTCATGGTACTTTTATTTACAAGCCCTGAACAACTGGGGCCCAGGATACCTTAAGGACTGCCTGACCCCTTATATCTCAGCCATTCACTGATATTTGGGGGATTCTCTGTTAGTGGTACATATGCATGGCTGTGGCCCTGATTCTGTGGAAATCCCCCCTGGCTGAGATTAGACAGGCCCCCCTCCCTGTTGAATTTCAGGTTCCTGACAAAGACTTTTCTATTTCAGCAGGCATTTTAAGGAAGTTTTTTGTTTTTATGATTAATTTTCATTGATCTAATCCATTGTATGCTTTTTAAATTTTATGTACACTGCTTAGAAATTTTGGTAATTAAGTAGTATAGATGTAGTCTAAATAAATTAATAACACCCAATTAATTAAGATCAGCTGACAGTCATAGAATAGTAAGCTGGCAAACAGTGGTGTAATGGGGTTTGTTGTTATGTGCCTTCAAGTCGATTACGACTTATGGTGACCCTGTGAATCAGTGACCTCCAAGAGCATTTGTTGTAAACCACCCTGTTCAGATCTTGTAAGTTCAGGTCTGTGGCTTCCTTTATGGAATCAATCCATCTCTTGTTTGGCCTTCCTCTTTTTCTGCTCCCTTCTGTTTTCCCCAGCATTATTGCCTTTTCTAGTGAATCATGTCTTCTGATTCACTAGAAGCTGATTTTAATAAACTCAGAACAATTGTATTGGAGATACCATTCTCCTACAGAAAGTGGAGGAAGCAACCAGAGGATCAGCTATCCTGGACTTGATTCTAACCAACAGAGATGATTTGGTGGATGACGTGGCAGTTGCGGGAACTCTGGGGGAAAGTGACCACACCATACTTGAATTCTTGATTTTAACAGAAGCAAAAGCTGAGAGTAGCTATACGCGCACCCTGGACTTCAGGAAAGCTGATTTCAATAAACTCAGAACAATTTTAAGTATGGTTCCATGGCAAGCAACCCTAATGAGAAAAGGAGTCCAAGATGGGTGGGAGTTTCTAAAAAAGGAAATTCTAAAAGCACAATGGCAAGCAATTCCAACAAGGAAAAAAGGGAGGAAACAGCAGAAGAAGTCAATGTGGCTTCACAAAAAGCTTAGAGATGACCTGAAAACAAAAAAGGATACATACAGGAAGTGGAAAGAAGGCCAGGCCACAGAGGAAGAGTACAGGCAGGTATCACGGAATTGCAGGGATGGTGTCAGGAAGGCTGAAGCTGAGAATGAGCTGAGGTTAGCGAGAGATGCTAAAAGCAACAAAAAACCTTTCTTCAGGTATGTCCATAGTAAGAGACAGAGAAAAGAAATGGTGGCACAGCTACTCAATGAAGATGGCAAAGAAAAGGTAGAAGTGCTCAATTCCTACTTTAGCTCAGTCATCTCCCAAAAAAGGGTCTGTGACCCTCCTGGGAAACATGAAGTAGAAGGGGCAGGATTGGAGCTTGAGATTGATAGAAAAATGGTCAAGGAATACCTAAGCACTTTGAACGTTCAAATCGGCAGGGCCCAATAAACTGCATCCTACAGTATTAAAGGAACTGGCTGAAGAACTCTCAGAACTGCTGTCTATTATCTTTGCAAAATCATGGAAGATAGGTGAAGTGCCAGATGACTGGAGGAGAGCTAATGTTGTCCCTATCTTCAAAAAGGGCAAACCGGGGAACTACAGACCACTTAGCCTAACATCAGTCCCTGGAAAAACTCTGGAGCAGATTATAAAGCAGTCAATCTATAAGCACCTTGAAAACAATGCAGTGACTACTAGGAGCCAACATGGATTTATGAAGAACAAATCCTGCCAAACTAATCTTATCTCATTTTTTGACCGGGTAACCTCCCTTGTAGACATATCTCAACTTCAACAAAGCTTTGACAAAGTGCCCCATGATATTCTGATTAGCAAGCTAGCTAAATGTGGGCTGAATGGAACAACTATCAGGTGGATCCACAGCTGGCTCCAGAATCGTACTCAAAGAGTGCTTATTAATGGTTCCTTCTCAAACTGAGCGGACGTAACAAGTGGGGTACCACAGGGCTTGGTCCTGAGCCCAGTGCTCTTCAACATTTTTTATTAACAACTTGGATGAGAAGGTACAGAGCATGCTTATCAGATTTGCAGATGATACAAAATTAGGGGGCACAGCGAATACCGTGGAAGACAGAAACAAAATTCAAAAGGACCTTGATAGGCTGGAGCATTGGGCTGAAAACAACAGAATGAAATTCAAGAGGGATAAATGCAAAGTTCTACACTTAGGAAAAAGAAACTAAATGCACAGTTATAAGATGGGAGATACTTGGCTCAGCAATATGACATGTGAGAAGGATCTTGGAATTGACGTTGATCACAAGCTGAATATGACCCAATATGTGGCTGCAAAAAAAGGCAAATGCTTTATTAGGCTGCATTAGCAGAAGTACAGTTTCTAAATCGCGTGAAGTATTAGTTCCCCTCTATTCAGCACTGGTTAGGCCTCATCTTGAATACAGGCAGGCCCCGCTTATACGGCAGGTTCTGTTCCGGACCCCCGCCATAAAGCGGAAATCGCCATAAAGCAGAACCCCATTGAATATAATGGGGCACGTCACGCAAAAATGACATGAAAATGCAGCAAAAGGGCAAAATCGGCTTTAAAAACGGGGAATCAAAGCCGCCGCATTAGCGGAACACCGGGAAGCGAAGCACCAGTAAGTGGGGCCCTACTGTACTGCGTCCAGTTCTGATCTCCGCATTTCAAGAAGCATGCAGACAAACTGGAATGGGTTCAGAGGAGGGCAACAAGGATGATCAGGGGACTGGAAACAAAGCCCTATGAGGAGAGACTGAAAGAACTGGGCATGTTTAGCCTGGAGAAGACTGAGGGGAGATATGATAGCACTCTTCAAGTACATGAAAGGTTGTCACATAGAGGAGGGCTGGGATCTCTTCTTGATCGTCCTTGAGTGCATGACACGGAATAATGAGCTCAAGTTGCAGGAAGCCAGACTTTGACTGGACATCAGGAAAAAACTTCCTGTTAGAGCCATACGACAATGGAATCAATTACCTAGAGAGGTAGTGGGCTCTCCTATCGGAGTGTGGCGAAATTTATGTGTGTTTGAATCTTTGCTAAAGATTACACCTTCCCTGCAAATTAGTCAGAGATTTTAAGCTTTAAAATAAGAAATAACTACTTTATTTTGGAAATACATACTTGATAGGAAAGAGTTCTACATCTAGCTAACTACCTAAGTTGGAGATGCCCTCCCTCCCCAAGAGAAGGAGGAAGAAGATGTGGTCAACATCCTATGCATATCAGTCTAGCAGGAAGGGAGAGTCAGCAGGAGATCAAAGGATAGGTATAGCCTAGCAATCAGGAGGTCTCCTCTCTAGCTACCCTTTTAACCCCATGCAGCATCAACCCACAAGTTGGAGTTGAACTACGTATTCCAACATCTCCGACACTGGAAGCATTCAAGAGGCAGCTGGACAGCCATCTTGTCGGGAATGCTTTGATTTGGATTCCTGCATTGAGCAGGGGGTTGGACCTGATGGCCTTAGACTACAGCTTCCATCAGGCATGGCCTGGGCTATGGTTGTGTGGATGGCTGTGCTGGCTGGGCTGATGGGAGTTGTGAACCCAAAGCACCTTGAGGGTGCCAGACTGGGAAAGGTTGTGCTAGGTGGTGGTGGTTGTTATGTGCCTTCAAGTCGATGACGACTTATGGCGACCCTATGAATCAGCGACTCCAAGAGCATCTGTCATGAACCACCCTGTTCAGATCTTGTAAGTTCAGGTCTGTGGCTTCCTTTATGGAATCAACCCATCGCTTGTTTGGCCTTCTTCTTTTTCTACTCCCTTCTGTTTTTCCTTTTTTTAGAAACTCTACATTTATCTCCAACACAAGTCAGGAATTTCTTGGAGAGGCCATGATAGTAGGATCTCATTGTCAAGGTGGTAGAGTATCTTCTGTTGTGCTCTGGCTTGGCCCCTTAAAGGGCTCAGGAAGAGAGAAAGTAGGGCTCTGTGGACCTCTGGCCCTGCCTGGGCTTCTTCCGCAGCAGCCTACATATGGCGGAGGATGGCCTGAGTGTTGCCAGGCGGTCTGCTAAGCAAAGGAGCCGGTGCCCAGGTGCGCCACCCAGGTTCTCTGTCGGCCCAGCCCTCTGTTACACCTCTGGCAGTCCCACAGGCAGGTGTCTTAAAGGTTAGGAAGTTCATTTTGCAAATCCCTGCCAAAACATCAGAAGTACTTAAAGTAGTTATGATTCAGAAAACCAAGCAGCTTGCAGAGAATTTTAGGGGCGAGAAAGAGCCCAGCTGTTGCCTCAAGCGCCATCCGGCAACAGCTGCTCAGTCTGGGAGAGGAGGGGAGAGGAGACGGGAAGTCCCCCTCCCCCTCCCCCTCCGCCTGGGCGGGTCCTTCCTCTCCTCCGCTGTCTCCGTTCCGGGTGACCACTTCAAGAACGACCCTGCAACGGGAAGCGCGGGCACGGGCCTTGCTCCCCTCCGCGTCGCTTTTGTGCTGCCTTTCACACGGCGACCTCGCAGGCAGAAGCGACCTCGCTTTCAATCCGGGTCCGGGTTTAGTGAGCTCCTTCATGAATGATTAACAAACAGCGCTCAGCTGTGGTCATCGTCTCCTGGCCTCGCCAAAGACGCCGCTGCCATTTCTTTGCACGAGAGTTTGTCCCGATGGCAAAGACTCTCCCCCGCCTCCGGCAGCTGCTCGGACTCAGCGCCAGGCCGACCTCGCAGGACGGACGGCGGCAGCCAGCGCCTCCCGGCCGCTCCAGCCAAGAAGTCGGGCTCGCAGGGTGGGCGGGGCCATTCCCACCAATCCCGCGGCTCCCTTGGTTTCCCTCCCGGATCTGGCTGCGAAGCGTCGCGCGGGTCGGGCCATCCGGACCAGAGGGCGGCTGCGGGTGTGCCGGCTCCGCTCGGCTCAGTGCAGGAAGCGCCGCGGAGTTAAGGAGGCGCCTTCTCCTACCAGGAGGACAGGAAGCCTTTGAAGCTCGGCTGCGGCAGGAAGAGCGGCCGGGCCAGCCGCTTGGGCGTCTCTTTGGAGCCCGCGGGCGCGGCAGGGCGGCTGGACGGGCTTCGGTGGCAGCTTTTGGGGAGCGCAGCCCGAGGGCCCTTTGCTCCCCGCCCCAGCCAGGCGGGCCGCTGCCGTCCGTGCAGCCAGTGAGCCTGCCGGTCAGCCCCCCTCCTGGCCAACCCCAGCTCCGCTCGGCGGGCAAAGCCGGGGCCCTTGAGTTGCCGTCTCCCCTCCCCTCTGCGCGCAGAGCGGCCTCGGGTGGACCGAGGAGCTCTCCTGCTTTCTCCCGATGACTGCGAGGCCTCCTGGCCCCACACAGGCAGCCAGACCCTCGTAGAGACTTCCTGTCCCCCCAGGCCCCGCCTAGTCGCATCCAGAGACGGGGGGCACCGCCAGATAATCCCCTCCCGCAGCTGGAGCCACCTCCGACCGAGGGCCCTGAAGGAGGCACTGGCCAGCCCCCCCCCCGCAGTGGCTTGATTACCACCTTCACCCGGGACCCCTTGCTGAGCCACCCCTGCGAAGAAAGACGGCGTGCCAAGAGGGACTCCCAAGAAAAAGCCCCAGGGAAGGCTCGCCCGCCTGCCTGCGGCTTCAGGGCCTGCACCCTTTGCTCCAGCCGATCAGCGACCCCTTTCCTCCGTGCCCCCACTCCCTCCTAAAGGGTGCCAGCGCCTTATAGCGGTGCGAACTCCCCCCGCGGACCCTCTGTGGGCCTGAGACCTGGGGAAGCCTGCCGTGCCTCCGCTGGCCAGCTTGTCTCGGGCCACCAGGCCAACTTCAGCGGGGAGGGGGAAGGGCCCAGAGGTGTTCCCCAGGGAACATCAAATATATTGGGGGCGAGCAGGGAGGGCGCTTACCTCCCACCAGGCAGCGTCAGTGGTCGGCAGATGTTGCCACCCCCTCACAACCCAGCCAAGGCACAGCGAGACGGCCAGCAGAGGCAGCTAGGGCTGGGCACAGATGCTGGCACCCAGCCGCGTCCTGTCCATGTTCTGGGCCGCTGTGGCCCTTACGTGCACAGTGGCACGCCAGAATCTCCCCAGACCAGGCTAGATATTAGTTCACAGTACCAGTGGGATTTGCAACAAAATGTTGCCTTGTGGAGGAGTGTTCCTTTTAGTGTGCTAGACAGCCATGCTGCCTTCCAGGGCACTCCATTCTCTTTCCCCCTCTCAACAGCCAGCCATCATTCTGTGCCCACAGAGCATGCTCAGTCCTCACTGGGTAGTTTTTTGGGGGGGGGCATTCCCCCTGTTCATTTTCTCTATTTCCCTGCTTGGGCTCTCCGAACCCTGCAGACGCCTCCCTCTTCTGCTGGGTGGCATTATTTTGATGACCTAAGGACCCACACACTCCGAGAACAAATGTGGGCAGAGTGAACAGAATTCCTTGGACGACTCTCCTTGCTTAGTGGTTTTCAAGCAGAGGTTGGGTGACTTTTGAGGCCTCTTCCTTCTCTAAGGGTGTTAGACCTGGTGGGGAAAGTCCTTGTGAAACCTCCTTCCTTGCATGGCAATGATCACTTCTTAGAAGGCCGAGATCCCAGCATTTCCTAGAGGGCATGATGACAAGGCAGGCCCCGTTTCCTCACCCTGCACAAAATACCATTCCCTATTGCATTTCTTCCTTTTATGATTGTTTTGCGACTGCGTCTAATTGCAGTTGGGGCTGGGGGGAGGGTGACTACGTTTGTGTTTCAGTGCCTCCCAACATCTCACAGATTAAAATGCGGGCATGCTTTGCTGTTCTGCAAGCAAGGAATGGTCTCAGAGCCCGCCCATCACCCACCACTGAAGTCTCTGTGGCAGAGCCCTTGCTTTACACACAGCAGAAGGTGCCAGGAAGTGTCTCCACTTTAAAAACCACTTAGGGTGCTCTCAGACAGTTGTGAAGAACTTTTGGGAGTTGAGTTTACGAGAAATGGAGAATTATCTTACATATTGATAACTGCCATGAGCCTGGTCTTTATTTCCCCCAACCAGGCTGTGGGCCTGCACCTAAAAGATTTTATTATTTCTATTTTGGGCCCCGCAAGGCTTATTATATCTCAAAATTAGAAGGAAGCACAACATTTGAGTTTTGACGCTTGGTAGAAGAAACATTTATTGCTGTTTTGGAAAAATTAAGACACTACTTACAAAGAGGCAAAGCTTATTCTGCAGATTTTGCTGCCGTATGGTGGTCATTGATTTCTCCTATGCCTAGTGAACCTGACAAAATTTATGTCTCAATGCATTATGTCTTCATTTGAGATGATCTATAATCCATTCTCTTATTTCTGTGTAATATAACTCTGTCCTTGGACTTGGCCATGTATAATTCTCCTGTGTTCTAAAGAGATTTGCCATATTTTACCTCCCTCTGTGTGATATGTAAACAACGCTGTATTTGTTGGTTTGGTTGGATTCGATCTGTGTGCTTTATGATTTACTTCATATGTCACTGAGGAAAGGATCCAGGGTGCTAAGCGGCTGTCTGGAAGGATCTGTTGGTACCTCTTGAAATCTGCTGGGGAGCAGTGAAATTAGGACACCTGTTTGGAGTTAAGCTGTATCGCCACCTATGCTCAACCTGTACATACGTGTAAATAAAACATATATCACAAAACTCCAGCTCTGCCTCAAGTTACTTCATCGCAAGGAAATGGAACCCTTGGGGTTCTCACCACTTGGAAAACTGGGGCACAGAGCGCATAACACTGATTAATATTTGATCACAGTTTATAATCTGCTCCAGTAAGAAGCTGCTGTGTCTGAAATATTAGGCTTTACACGGCATGGTTCATGCATAAGCATTGATATGCACATATGTTAGAGACAAGATGACTCCACACCAGGGGGGATGGGGAGAGCTAGATCCCGAATAATGATGCTTCCAGTGATTCACAGCAGCAATATTTTAACAAAGCCTATTATTTTCCAGAAGGCAGAGAGAAAGAGAAGGACATGAGTTACCAGGGCCAGGCAATTAAAAACAAAGATCACCCTCGGCAAATGGGCACAGGGGGATATGGTAAACATTCTAGAAACTTTGTTTACAAAAGGAAACATTTGTATAATCGGTCTCAAGAGAAATTGAAATCCCTGGGGTGAAAGGAAGGAAGCATTTAGAACTGGCATGGCCTTAGATGGCCTCCGGGACCCAGGAAAGGCTATGTAATTAAGCTACCAATAGAATGTCCAGAAATATCTTTATTGGCATCCACTAAAATGGAACAAACCACTCACCAAGACAATGAGCAAATGACACATGCTAAATGGACAGAAAGGGTTGGCATTGCTACACTCTTGTTAGTTCATGTATTGCTACGCTCATGATTGATTCCGCAGTGCTCCACGCTTGGAACTAGTAAGCAGCGACTCCTGGGCAAGCATCTGATGGGCAGTGGGCAAAGCTCTGGTGCTTGGCCTTGTCAGTCTTCTTTGCTCATTCTTCCTCCTCCTGAACTAGGCAAGTGCAGGAAGAGAAGTCACACGGGGGCCTCACAGCCATACCTGTACAGAGTATGTCATATGTCACTGAGGAAAGGATCCAGGGTGCTAAGCGGCTGTCTGGAAGGATCTGTTGGTACCTCTTGAAATCTGCTGGGGAGCAGTGAAATTAGGACACCCGTGCCAAGGTCAGGTGCAGGACAGTCAGTCAGTCCACGGAGCTGGGACAGATGTACACTGATTTCAGCCTGGATCTGCTTTTGGCCCACCAGCGCAAGTGACTGAAAACTGGCCATGTTTGTGGAGGTGTGCCCCAAAGTGTGCAGAAGTTGGATCGCTAGAAACCGAAGACATTTGAGTTCAAATCGCCAGGGCCTGATGAACTACATCCCAGAGTATTGAAGGAACTTGCGGATGTACTCTCAGAACCTCTTGCCATCATCTTTGAGAAATCCTGGAGAACGGGAGAGGTGCCGGAGGATTGGAGACGGGCAAACGTCATCCCGCTCTTTAAAAAGGGTAAAAAAGAAGATCCGGGGAATTACAGGCCGGTCAGTCTGACTTCAATACCGGGAAAGATATTAGAACGGATAATAAAAGAGGCCATTGGCAACTATCTAGATGACAATGCTGTGATTAGAAGGAGCCAGCATGGGTTAAGAAAAAATCCTGTCAAACTAATCTCATCTCTTTTTTTGATCGGGTCACTAGCTTAGTAGATGGTGGAAATGCTGTAGATGTCATTTATCTAGATTTCAGCAAAGCGTTTGACAAAGTCCCCCACGACCTTTTGATTAGCAAACTAGTCAAATGCGGACTACATGGAAATACTGTCGGGTGGATTCACAACTGGTTGGAAAACCGTACTCAAAGAGTGGTCGTCGGTGGCTCTGCTTCGGACTGGAAGGAGGTCTCGAGTGGAGTGCCACAGGGTTCTGTCCTGGGGCCGATACTCTTCAACATTTTTATCAATGACTTAGATGATGGAGTGGAGGGAAGCCTTATGAAGTTTGCGGATGATACGAAACTGGGAGGGATAGCTAGCACAATGGAAGACAGGAATAAAATCCAAAGGGACCTGGATAGACTAGAAAATTGGGCTGAAATTAATAAAATGAAATTCAATAAAGACAAATGCAAGATTCTGCATTTAAGCCACAAAAACAAAATGCATGGGTACAGGATGGGAAATACCCGGCTTAGCAGTAGTGCATGTGAGAAGGACCTTGGAATTGTAGTGGATCGCAAGTTGAACATGACCCAGCAGTGTGATGCTGCGGCAAAAAAGGCAAACGCGGTTTTGGGCTGCATAAACAGAGCTATAGTTTCCAGGTTGAGGGAAGTAATAGTCCCACTATATTCTGCATTAGTCAGGCCTCATCTGGAATACTGCGTTGAGTTCTGGGCGCCTCATTTTAAGAAAGATATAGACAAGTTAGAGCGGGTTCAGAAGAGGGCGACGAGGGTGATAGCCGGTATGGAGAACAAGTCTTATGAGGAAAGGTTAAAGGAACTTGGCATGTTCAGTCTGGTGAAGAGAAGGCTGAGGGGTGACATGATTGCACTCTTTAAGTACCTGAAGGGCTGTCACATAGAGGAGGGTACAGATTTGTTCTCTGCTGCCCCAGAGGGTAGGACTAGGTCTAATGGTTTTAAGTTGCAGGAGCGTAGATTCAGATTGGACATTAGAAGGAACTTCTTGACAGTAAGGGCAGTTTTGCAATGGAACCGACTGCCTAGGGAGGTGGTGGGATCCCCTTCGCTGGATGTCTTCAAGCAGAGGCTGGACAGCTATCTGCGGGAGATGCTCTAGCTGTGGATTTCCTGCTGTGAGCAGGGGGTTGGACTCGATGGCCTACAAGGCCCCTTCCAACTCTATGATTCTCTGATTCTATGACATTAATGACCGGAAGACCCCGACTTCCCCGGGGCAGCCCTTGCTGGAGCCAAGGCAGATTGAACATTTTCTTACTGAGAAGAGCCACTCTGCCTGCAGCAGCAAAAAGGTAAAGTGGTGCCAGCCCGAGTCAGGCCCTGCACACAGCAGAGGCCACTGCTCCTAGGATCAGGCCCTTAATCTCTCTTGCTGTTTGATTTCACAGTATAGATCTGGATTTATCATTAGGTGCTTCCCTCCTAACACTTTCTAAACTAGATTCTAAATGAGTTAAAAACTCAGATGCTTCCTCCCGTGGCCACCGTACAATCAACCCTGTTTCATGCTCAGGAGCAGAGCAAGGTGGAAGGAAAAGGCAGCCCCAGCTACCTTCAAAGCACAAAGTGCGCATGTGCACATGCATTTTGAGGCCTTCCTGCATTTATATCCCTGTTCTCTTTGCCACTAATGTTGGGCCAAGAGCACTTTGAGGGCCTTTCCAGACCCTCTGCCTGTATTCTGGCTCATTTGTTGGATGGGACATTCTGGACGTCTTCCCCCAGGGAGTGCTCCTCTGGGGTGGGGTGGGAATGACAGGTTCCCAGCAGACAAACTATCAAGGAGTTCTCAGCAAAGCGAGACTCTTCCCCAGCTGGCAAGGCCATTGTGATGTGGGGCTTGTGACGAGTAGCCTCAGGATCTTTTAGCCTCTGCAGGATGACCCTGATTCAAAGGCCATCGAGGGAAATATTAACCCTGCAGGAAAAAGAGGCCAGGCACATCGACCACACTCCTGTGCTTTGGTGCATGCTGGCACACCACAGATACTGGGCTGGGTTTGGGCGATGTCTCTGAGGCCATGAGTAGCACAACTCCCCTTCCCTTGGCCTGCCAAAATTGATTCCAGCACTGAGCAGGGGTTGGACTAGATGGCCTTATAGACCCCTTCCAACTCTACTATGATTCTAAGCAGAGACCATCTGGATTCGGGACCACTCAGTTGGAGAAGCCTCATCACAGTCTGACTGCCTGCCCCCCCATCAAACACACACACAGCCCTCTCTGCTAGCTGAGGAGTCTCCCTTTGGTACACTGGAAGGGGAAGGGGTGGCACAGCAGGACCCTTCCTCCCCTCTCCCTCCCACCGGCACTGCTTTGTCCCATTCATTGTGTGAACGTTAAACACTGCACAGTTGCTCCCATCATGGCTGCCAGGACCATCCTGTAGATGAAGCCAGCTTTGAATTGACCGGATGGCGCCTCAACTTGTCTCCCTCCCTCCCTCCGATTTACGCCTCTCCCCCTCCATGCCCTTTTACCAGCTGGTTCTTACAACAACCCTACTTATACTAATATCTTCTTCCCCGCCCTTCCCCTCCTTCCTTGACCTTCTCTTTCCCACTGTCCACACCACAAACCACCCCACCCCACCCATCTACAATGGAGTCCCTACACAGCAGCCTGCAGGGCAAACAGCTCTCAGTTCCAGAATCTGCCCCCTGCTGCAGGCTGCCCTGCTGCAGGCTGCTCCTGCTTCTGCTCAGGCCCATGAATAACTGTGGTGGTCACTGTGATTTCGCTGAAGGTCACTCTTCCGGCTTTATGTGCTTCTTCTTCCTGGGCATGGAGGAGGTTGGGCATGGAGGCCGTCTGAGCCTGGGATGGCCCAAACATCATATAGCAGGTTTCGGGGTACAACAGGCTGAACAGGTGTAGAATACTTGTGGTGCTTCTCCGCTTGTGCTCTTCGATGATGAGGGCGGTGAGGATGGTGACCAGTTCCTGGCTGCTCATTGCTCCTGTGATGAACCTCATCAGAAGTTCCTGCCTTTTGGCTTCGGAGACATACGTGGAGAAGAGCAAGTCCCACATGGAGACCTGCCGCCCTTGGAATTCTCCAACAGGAAACTCAAAGGTGAGGGTTTCCATGGTCCTGTCCTTGGGAAAGCAAGCACGCCCTGTTTCGTTTGATGCCCCTGCATCTGGGCTGGTGATGTTCACCTGCTGTCCACCTCTGGACTTATCCTCCCCTAGTTTGGTTACAACAGCGGTGACCACTGTTTCCATTTGGTCAGCTGTCAGGATTCCAATCCTGTACATCTGCAAGATTTCTTTCCCTTTCTTCTCTGGGAAGTACTTGGAGTGGAGAAGCTCCCACACAGAGACCTTCTGCCCATGGAATTCCCCGATGGGGACCTCGACCATCCTGGACTTCAAGACCTCGTCCTTTTCATCCTGTCCATCGTCACCGTCATCACCATCATCGTCTTCCTCTTCCTCCTCCTCTTCCTCCTTTGATGTTGTGAGAGGACCAGGCGTGTCTTGGGCTGAGGAGCAGCTACTGGTCATTGTCTGTGTCTGCTCCAGACTGTAGAACAGGTCATGCAGAGAAGCCAGGATGGTGAGCATGGATGAAAGTTCCTGGACACTGAACTTGCCCTCTCGGTACTTCCCTAGAAGCTCCTCCCGTTTGTCTCTCGTGAGGTAGTGAGAGAAAAGGAGATCCCACACAGACAGCTGCTGGCCCTGGAACTCTCCAGTTGACAATGTGACCAATTCGGCCTTCAGCGCATCATCTGCGTGCTTGCTGGGCGAGGGATCTGCAACCTTCACCTCCTTGGATGCCTCTTTGCTCCGGCTTTTCACTCTGACAGAGAACTTCTTTCTGCTGGCTTCTGCCTTTTGCAGGGTTTTGCTAACAGCCAACGTCATCTGTTCAGGGCTGAGCGCTCCTGTCCTGTACAGCTCCATCAGCTCCCGTCTTTTATCCTGCGTGAAATAGTTTGAATAGAGGAGGTCCAGCACAGGAACATTTTGCCCTTTAAACTCTCCAGATGCCACAGGGACACGTATCAGCCGTAACGATTGCCTCAGTTGTGCTTCCTGGTGGTCAGACCTGTCTCGTTCTTCCGGACCTGTGCCAGTCATGTGGCCCAGCTCTCTGGCTTTCTCCTCCTCTATTTTGGCTACAATGGCAGTGACCACGGTCTCCATTTGGTCTACAGTGAGGATGCCCGCCCTGTATTGTTTCAGGATCTCCTTTCTCTTCTCCTTCGGGAGGTACTTGGAGTGCAGCAGTTCCCACACAGAGACCTTCCGCCCCCGGAACTCCCCAGCCGGCACCTTGACCATCCTGGACTTGAGCGCCTTGTCCGTTTCTTCCTGCTCTGGCGCATGCTTCCATCTCTCGGTCTCTGGAAGAGCCATTTCTTGGGTGGGTCTCAGCTTCTTCAAATAGCTGGGGTTGCTTCTGGTCTCCACGTCAGTGATGATGGTGGTGAGTATCTGGGCGATCTCCTGAAGGGTGATGGTGCCAGCTTTGTACTGCCTCAGCAGCTCCTGCCTCTTATGCCGAGGGACGTACCTGGAGAAGAGGAGGTCCCAGATGGAGACTTCTTCGCCCTGGAAAAGCCCCAGATGCACTTTGATTGTGGCAGACTTTAAGCACTTCCGCATATTCTCATCCAGATGGACAGACCCCTTGTCCATCACCTGAAACATCAGCAGGCCACTGACAGGGTCAAGGATGCACCTAGGCAGCAGCTGCAGGTATGTGAGGTTCTCATGGGCATTGGGATCAAAGCACCTTTTGGTGTGGTTGGTGGGATTGGAGATCAGGTGGAAAATTTCTGAGTCCAAGTAGCCCCACTTATAGGCCACCTCCACAGGGAGGCGGTGGCTATGCATGGGGTGGATGAGGCCCCCAGTGGCGACCTGTGCCTCCAGCAGGCGGATGCCATGATCTTTGATCAGCAGGCCTTTCTTTATAGCCTGGAAGATGGAGATTTTGTTCCCAGAGAAGGGGTCAGTGTAGCCCGTCACAGCTTTCTCTGCAAGGAGGAGTGTGTTGAAATGCTCTCGGTCAACGAGGCCAGCATTCTTTGCATCCCTCACAGACAGCAGCCGATTGTTTGCCAAATCAACAATGTACCCTGAGACAGCTTGGTGCTCCAGCAGAGCCAGGCCCATTCCATGGGTCAAGAGGCCCCTGTGCATAGCTTGCCGGATGCTCAGCCTCTCCTGGCCAGGCTCCTTGAGGATGCCCGCAATGACATGGTCCTCTCTCAGGTCTACTGCAGAAGGAAAGGGCCAGCGTGGCTCTTCACGGACTTGGACTATTGGTACTTCTTCTGTGTCCCTCTTGGCAAACTGCTTGTCCTGCGGCATGGCTCGGGTCAAAAGTGTTCAGGTGGGTGGACTGTGCAGGGGCAACGAATAAGTCTCTAAAGGGAGAGAGAGGAAGAAAAGACTGTCAGGTGCAGGCAGAAGAGGGGGCGGTGTTGCAAGAACAGACAGCAGGAGATGCGAGGCAGGTATGAATTTCCGTACGTTGCTGGGCCTTGCCAACTGTTAGTGGGAACATCTGTCTCTCCTCAACGCGGCCTGTGCACACAGCCTTGTGGCACGTATTAATCATGCCCTGCGCAGAGGCTGCTCCCTCACTGGCTGCCTGGCTATGCATGCGTGCCACAGCGAAGTGGCCTCCAGCAGGTCCCCGGCGGTTCTGGGATAAACACGGCCATTCAAGCATTTGGCAAATCATTCAGCCTTGGCTTCCAGCAACCTGCGCCAAAGTGGCACCTCCAGAGGTTGTGAACTACAATTCCCATCACTCCTAGCCACTATGGCCAATGGGCACGGATTGTGGGAGTTGTAGTCCCAAGCATCAGGTTGGAGGAGGCTCACAGCCCTTTCTCAGGTCAAAAATTAGACTGCAGGCAAAGCCTTCTTCAACCCACTCCACCTCCACCTTGATGACTCCTGTACCAGCCCCCACCCCTTTGGCTGCTTTCATGCCCCGCGTGGGGTAATGGTGCCACTTTGGGGCTTGGTGGTGATGAGTTTTCCCAGGCAAGGAGATGCTTGCCAAGGCGGGGGTGCATTGGGTAGGGCAAGGGGCCACAGATGTTGGCTGGCTCTGAGCGGAGGCTGAGGTGGAAGGGGGCTGCCTGGGCAGTGCTCTGAGGCTGGGAGGCGCCTCGGTGGGGGCGTCTCGTGGTTTCTACCCTGGTAAAGCTATGCACCATGTGGGCTGAGGCTTCCTTCCAACCCCTTCTCAAACATTTAAATTAATAAAATTGTAAAGACAACAAGGTTTAAGAGGCCCTTCAGATGCTCCTGAGAATCCATGGGTGCCTTCCCTGGGCCATGTCCTACTTAGGACTAAAGAGCCTGGCTCAGAGAGACCCGAAGGGGAGCTGCTGGCCCTGGGCAAGAGGAAGAGGGCACTCTGTTTGGGCCACGAGGCTCAGCCAGACCTGTCTGGCCAGGCATGTGACCGCATCTTTGCCCCCAGCCAGAAAACCTGTTTTCACACAGCCTGTCCGTCCAAAGGCTGCCAGCTCACATGCATCATTATATTAATTGCTGTGTTTTGAGGTTTGCTGGGTATTCACTTTGGGTATTCACCTTTTGCTCAAATTGGAAACGGGGCTGCTTGTTTGAGGTAATTGTCCAAATGGAGCCAATTGGGACCGTGGCAACATCCGCCGCTGCCTCAAAAGCAAACCCACCTTGCACGTGGGAGGAACAGGAAACAGGGTCTCGCCCTGCCCGGGCCACGACAGAAGTCATTTGAGGCAATTTGGAAAAACCACACAAACACACACACACGTATATTATGTGCTATGGAAAGAAGGGTGGGCCCACACGCAGAGGGACACACCCGAGCTCTCTCAAAGCATGTGCCTGGGCCTCCTGTCTTCGCACCATAGTCACAAACAACCCTTCAGCCACTGAGGTGGTCAGCATGGAGAGACAGCAGGTGGGGGGTGCTTAAAGACCCCCGCCAAGCAACCTGTTTGTTTAAGCATTCATCCTGATCTGCTAGTGCAAAGATTACACAGGGGTTAGGCTACGTACATATGATGTTGGCTTCAGTGCATCTATACCTCTGATGTTTGAATCGGGGTGCGAATGAAGCTAGCTATGCTCTGCCCTTTTCTTCCCCCAAAACTCAGAATTTTGTGTTTTGATGCATTTTCCCTCCAAGCCAGCTTCACTCCGACTTTAAAACTGTTTCATGATCAACCTGTTGTGACTCCTGAGGTGTGCACAATGGGAAAAGTTTGCTGTGGGTGGTCCTAAATCTCTGACATCAGCTGGGGGGTCATGTATTCCCACCCCCTACCTGCAAGTTGGGATCCTTTCATCCTGAGCACTCCCTTCTACTCACCTCTACTCCCCACTTACCACCTAGAAGAAAATGGCACCTGCTTAGCGACCCAGCGGCACAAGATTCTTAGTGTTTCAAGGTTGGATGGAATGGGCTGCCCACAATTAAAAACAAACAAGCAAACAAACATACCACAGGATTTGTTGGCTTCTGTGAAATAGCTTGGGGAGTCCTGTATTTATTTAACAAGACTTTTGACAGGACACAAAAGGAAAGAAGTTCTGGAATGGCGCTGTTCACAACAGGCTCTCTGATCTGGGTGTGATGGAGGAGGGAGGGAGGGAGCCAGACTGGGGAAAGAAAGGCAGCAGGGTGGGGGGAGAGTTTGTGTGTGCCAGCTCATAATACAGTTCCAACCATGTCTACACAAAAGTAAATGCCAATGCTGGTGAGGGGAACTGGGGCTTCTTGTATATCGGAAGTCTGGTAAATGTAAAGGTTAAAAAAACTCTTTTTTTGAGCACACAAGGGTAAATAAACACCTTTGCGCACTACACACCAACGATGGGAGTATGGTGACAATATCCTGGTCAGAGGCTGGGGGAGGGGGAATAAGGCAGGCAATGCTCATTGGGCAAAGACATCCCTGCCCCCCACCCCACTGGCATGTACACAGAGTGGGAGAATACAATGCACATCAATCGATAAAGATGTCTACAGTCGTGTGCAGATTCGTTTGGAAACACAGCGAGACAAAATGGCCTCACTGCATTTTAAGCTGATAATGTGCACATAGACCTGTACCTGCTCTTTACTGAGCATTTGCTCTCATTTCTTTGCAGGGAATGAGCACCCACCCTGCATCCATCCACTCTGAGTTTGCTTGTGGCGTGTTTGCATAAAGCCTTCCATTCATCCCATACTTTGCCCCGTCACTTTCCAAAATGCAAAAAGTCCTGTTTGTCCACTTTAATTGCAAACTGAAATGTGTGGTGTGCATTTGAATCCCTTCTGCAAAATAGTGGCTGTCTGGAATAATCTTAAGAGCAGTGCAAAGTACCAGTCACTGGGGACCCACAGCAGCAGCAGGGGGAAGGGCTGTAGCCCAGGGATTCCCTTCGAGGCATCTGGTTGCTCTTGCTAGTTTTAATTAGACCTAAATGGAACCTCTGTGTTGAAAGGCAGTCTACCTCACAATGCCAGGTGCTATGGTGGGAAAACAGTGAGGGATGGTGGTACTCCCCCTTAAATCCTGCTTGGGGGCTTCTCATTGGGGCATTTGGGTTTACACTGAGGTAAACTGAGTGCTGGACTAGAGGGGCCCATGTAGGCCTGATCCAGCTACAGCACTCTCCTTGGAATGTGGAATAATGGAATGTGGATTCCTGCATTGAGCAGGGGGTTGGACTTGATGGCCTTATAGGCCCCTTCCACTATTCTATGATTCTATAAATGACAACTAGAAAGAAGTAAAAACGCCAGACTGCTTCTAGGGCTCCGGTGTTTTTAGCGACTGTAGCTGAGCGCTGCTTGGAGCATCTCGTATGGACATCAGAAGAGCCCCTCCCCCCCAGCGGCTGGATCAGGCCAAAGGGGCCCATCTTGGCCAGCGTCCTCTTCTGATGGTGGCCAACTAGATGGCCCAGTGGGAAGAAGCTCACAAGCAGGACCTGCGCACAAAGGCAGCAGTGCTCTCCTCACTTGGGACTCCTGGAGTGGAGGGAGAACTTAGCCCTTGTGGCAAGTAGCCCCTGACAGCCTTTTCCTCCATGAACTTGTCTAGTGAACTTTCAAAGTCATCTAGCTTGGTGGCCATCACTGCCTCCCCTGGGAGCAAATCCCATAATTTAACCATGTGCGGTGTGAAGTACTTTCAACATTCAGCTTTGTTGGAGCGAGTATTATAGGAGAAAAACTTCTCTCTCTAGACACTTTCTCCACACACCCCATACATAATATTATCTTGTGCAAGTTGTGATGTCTGCTCACTCCTTAACTGGGTAAAGGGCCAGGTGCCTTCTGGGAGTTCCCCCCTTAGGCAGATCCAGGGCAGCTCCGAAGGGGTGCTGGACCCTCCTCAAGCATTCTCTCTCTCTCTGTCATGCGCGCATGTGTGCACGCACACACAGAGCTAGCTGCTTCTGTCAGAGACAGAAGTAAACTAGGTTGCTCTGGGTGGATGCGAGGCCAATTTTCTTTTGGGGAAAGACGAGATGCAGGAGCAGTTGCATCCGGAGTGCTGCGAGGTGGCCAGTCACATTCCATGCCCATCTAATTGCCACCTGAGGAGCCAGCCGGGTGCCAAAGTCCTGGGGGCAGCGGCCACCTGCTCTGTCAGGGCCAATTGGGGAGGAAGTGACACAACCCGAGGAACACGACAGCCAAATGGCTCCATGCCTCTGGGGGCCAATTTGCCTAATTACCAGCTGGGCCCTGAGCCTGTTTGGGGATCCGTGGGGCTGGCATGGGGAGGGAGCAGGGCAGAGACTGTGCTGTACTCTGGCTTAGCCTTGGTGGAGGGCTGAGGGCCTCACCAACAAAAGCCGGGGCTCCAGCCCCCTGGAGAGGGACTGTGCCACCACCCTCCACTGGCTGCCGCTCAGGCCCGTCCTGTTGCTGCTGCTGCTGCGAATCAGCTGTGCAAGGCAGAGGGCGGGAGAGCGCCGATGGCGGCCTGCCCTGGAGTTGCCGGCCCTCCACCATCCGACAGGGCCTGTTCCCCCCTGGCCCCCTCCATCTTCTCTGCTCCCCAGAGACACCTCCCTCCCAAGGGTGGCTGGGGGGGCATCCAGGAGCGGAGCCGCCACTGCCCCCCCCCTGCTTCCAGCGGCTGAGTCAGTCCCAGCAGGTGCCCCGGCTCTTATCCGGGATGCGGAGCGGCTGCTCCTGGGAAGCGCCCTTGCTGCTGCTGGGGCCACCTCAGGCCGGGGACGGGTCAGGCAAACAGGCCCTCATCATCGTAGCCACGCTAGGGCCACGTCCCGATTAGGGAGTCCAGCCTGCCTCTGATCTGGCCGGGGTGGGGTGGGGTTGGGAGCTGCAGCTTGCAAGGGGGCGGGTCGGTGGGAGGAGAGCTTGGAAAAGTTTTTTTTTGAACTACAACTCCCATCAGCCCAATCCAGTGGCCATGCTGGCTGGGGCTGATGGGAGTTGTAGTTTAAAAAAAGTAACTTTTCCAAGCTCTGGGTGGGAGTGGGGCAGGGGCTTTGCTATCCACAGCAGAGACTTGAGAGCTCCGAGCATCACTGCCCAGGGCACAAAGGGCTCCCCTGCCAAGGCCCACATTTGAACTGGGGCACAGAGGAGAGGCTGGGGTGAGGGGACCTGGTTAAGAATGCCCATGGAGACAAACCCCCCCCACTCTCTCTCAGGTGTTATTCAGCAGAGAAATGCATGCACGCAGGCAGAAGGGCGGGGGGGGCACTGCTGGGCCAGGGTCAGTCTCCATCCTCAGTCTGGAGCTTCTGTTTCAGCAGCTGGAATGAGCCAATGCAGGTGTGTGCCCCCTCCCTCGTTATTCCTTTCTCTGTCATCTGAAAGGGGCTCCTGTCACACCCAGGCCTTCCTTTTCCTTGTTCTGCACGCAACCCCCTCCCAAACACCCCCCCAGCAAGGAGCCTTGAAGGTTTTTTAAATTGAAAGGCAAGACAGAAAGGTCTGGAAATCAATGGGGTCGACCAGCAAATTGCCCTCCCTGCAGTGGCTTCCCCTTTCTCTGCCTGGTCTGGAGAGTGAACCTGCAGCCCCTGCTGCCATCATTAGAGGGCTCCAGAGCCTTGACTGAGCCTTGCCAGGGAGTCCGGCAGGTGCCTTGGGATCCCTTTGCCCCCCTCCCTAACAGGTGGGAGGGGCTGCTTTCTTCCCTCTTGGGGGGATCAGAGACTGGGCTCTTGAGGGAAAGAGGCCAGCTGAGCCCTGCTGTCCGCTGCTTCCTGACACTCTCACCCTTCTTGCCCCCCTCCCATGTGCCACCTGTAGAAGGTGCCCCCCTCCAGAGCAGCTCTGCCCCCCCCCCATTCCCTACCTGAAGGCTCCTCTGGGTGAAGCACCAGGAGGATCTCTGCACTGGTCCCACTGCCTCTTCTGACTGCCCAGCTGGGAGGTTGCTTTGACTTTAAACCTTCCCATCTCAACCCTGTGATGACACACCAGCCCAGCCTAGCCCAGCCCTTCCTGCCCAGCTGTGCAAACCACATCACAGACATACACAACAACTGCCCCATCATCCCCACAGCAGCAGCTTTGCCCTCCCCCCTCCCCCCCCATTCAAACTTGGCAACAGGCCCAGCAGGGGGTCTCTGTGCAGCCAAAGACTCAAACACTTTCCCTTTTGGAACCATTGTAACTTAAATATGCAAACTGAAGAAGCATAAAATCCAATTCAGTACTACCAAGAGACAGCATGGGGGGTGTGAAGTATAGGACACTGGGCCCAATGTCCTGTAGGACCCTGCAGAGTTGCGTAGCGGAACAGAGAGTATTGAGAGAGCTTACGTGTGTGTGTTTGAATCTTTGCTAAGATTCTACCTTCCCTGCAAATTAGTCAGACAGAGACTTTAAGCTTTAAAATAAGAACTACTTTATTCTGGAAGTACATGCTTGATAGGAAAGAGTACTATATCTAGCTAACTAGCTATGTTGAAGCAACAAGCACTGAGCCCAGTACTCGCCCTCATGCTGGTTGAGAGGAGAGACAAAGGAAAGATGTCTGCTCCCTCTCGAGAAAGAAGAAGACTGGAAGGAGGGAAGGAAGGGAGATCAACATTCCTTGCATATCAGTCTAGCAGGAAGGAAGAGACAGCAGGAGATCAAAGGGATAGGGGTAGCCTAGCAACCAAGAGGTCTCCTCTCTAGCTACGCCTTTAGCCCCATGCAGCCTCAACCCACAAGTTGGAGTTGAACCTCATACATTCCAACATGAAGAGTGTCAGACTAGGACCAGCAGACCCAGGTTCACATCTGCCCTCGCCTTGAAGCTCACCCTCTCTCAGCTTAACCTACCTCACAGGGTTCTTGTGGAAGAAATGGGTCTTCAGCCCAATCAGCATCTGCATATCCCACTGGTTTGGGACCTTGGTTAGCCGCTAATTTCCATTTCATGGTTGCAGTGCCCTTCAGATATCTTGCCACTCTCTTGATTGCTTCCCAGTCCATCTTGGCTGGCAAGCTGGTTTTTCTGCACAAGTATCCCACTATTGCCGCCACATCTGGCCTGATATACAGAAGTTTTCTGATGGCTTGTCTGTAGCTCTCATGGTCTTGCCATGGTTGTGGTCTGGTTTCAGGTATCCTACTTCCATTGGAGTAGGTGCTGGATGTGCATCCTTCAGTCATAGACTCTCGAGAAAGTCTTGGATCGTTTATCTTTGACTCAGCAAGAAGGATCCATCATCTTCTCTTTCAATTTGTATTCCGAGGTAGTGAGTGACATCACCTAGGCACTTCACTTCAACCTTCTTGTAGAGATGATTCACTAGTTAGTGCTTGTCCAGTGGATCTTGATAAGCCAACAGTAGATTATCTACGTAAATCAGTAAGTAAGTCCATCTGTTGTTCTTGAATCTGCTTACCGGCATGGCTCTGCTCTGCCTTGTAAAAACCTTCTTTCAAGACCATTTTGCTCAGTTTCTCATTCCAGGCTCTGGCAGCCTGTTTCAGTTCATAGATGGATTTTTGAACTTTACACACTAGCGTTTCTTTTCCTGGAACTTCAAACCCTGGTGGCTGCTGCATGTAGATTTCCTCTTCTTTTTCTCCATGCGAGAATGTTGTTTTTATATCCGTGTGCTCCACCTGCATTTTCTTGTTAGCAGCAACACTTAGGAGAGTTCTGATTGTTGTATGTTTGACTATAGGAGCAAATGTTTCATAGTAGTTTTGTCCATACTTTTGAGAGTATCCTTTGGCTACTAGTCTTGCCTTGTATCTCTCAACGTTTCCTTCAGCATCTGGCTTTTTCTTCAATATCCACTTGCAGCCAACAGCTTTTCTTCCTTGAGGAAGCTTGGTCAGTGTCCAGGTTTTATTCCTGTGTAGAGCTTCCAGCTCTTCCTTGGCTACCTGCCTCCACCTCTCAGCTTCAGCTTTGAGTAAGGCTTCTTTCTCTGGAAGTTCATCTTTCATGAGGTAAGCAAGTCTTTCTGGTGGTACACCTTTGTTGGTGCGTTCAGAACATCTGGGTGCTGATGTCTCTTCTGGCTCAGACTCCTCATCTTCCTCTGCTGATGTATTACTGTGATCCCTTCTGTTGTGGAAGAATAGTTCAGTTTCTTCTTCCATTTCACTGTCATCTGTTTGGTGTGGTGCCCCTTCTGGTGGGTGTACACACTTTCCTTCATCAAAGTGGACAGCTCTGTATCTTCCAACTTTGCCAGTTTTGAGATCTATTACTCGGTATCCCTTCTGCATTGAAGAATATCCAATTAATATTCCTTCCTTGGCAGTGTTGTCAAATTTTGATCTCTTTTGTTTCGGGATGTGTACAAAGGCCTCGTAGCCGAATACACGAAGGTGAGACATGCTTGGTGTGCGATCATGCCATAGCTCAAAAGGCATCTTGTTGGTTGCAGCTGCTAGAAGTCAGTTCTGCAGATAGGTGGCAGTAACTGCTGCTTCCCCCCAGTAATTCTGTAGTAATTATGCACCTTCCAACAAGGAATGAATCATCTATTCAAGAGTCTGGTTTATGCGTTCTGGAACCCCATTTTGTTCTGGAGTATAAACAACAGTAGTCTGGTGCTCTATGCCTTTGTCATGGATAGCCCTGGACACAAATTCTCCTCCATTGTTAGATCTTATGATTTGTGGCTTTCTGCCAAATTTGTTGGATACAATTCTGATATAGTCCTTCAATTTTTTTAAGTACTTGACTTTTCTCTCTCGGTAGGTACATTGTAGTATACCTCAAGTAATCATTTATGAAAGTAAGCATGTATAAATTTCCGCCCTGTGATGGAGTTATAACGGGTCCACAAAGGTATGTGTGAATTAATTCTAGAGGTTTTGTAGTTTTCCTTTCTGGAACAAATAGGCAATTTTTTCAGTTCAAGCTCTCTGGTGCCCTCTGGCATTTTGCAAAGTAGCTCCACAGTGCCTATTCCTTGAGAACAGAAAATGTCTCCTGATGCTGTAATTACATTCTGTGTACAAGAGCTAAAGTTCTTAAACAAACTTTTATTATTTATCAAATGGGCTGTAGCCCCAGTATTGATTAAAAACCTGGTTTTATAATCATCGTTTGCATCAGATACATGGTAACTGGAATGTTTCACTTTAGTTTAGCTATTTGTTCTTCTTTCAGCTTGTTTCTATTTCAAATCAACTCTTTCTCCTCTCTCCCTTGTAGGACAATCTCTTTGAAGATTTGCATTTGAAGCAATTCTTCCTTTGTTTATCTGTGCCTTGCTGTGGCTTCGGGGCATGACTCATGTCTCTATCCTGCCTTTGATTGCTGTTTTGGTCCACAGTAAAATTTGCTTTTTCAGACAGAGCTTGTTCCTGTCTCTCTTTATAGTCCTGATCTTTCAGATATGCCTTAATCTGATCCAAGTTCTGATCTGTCTGTTCTAGTATGAAAGCTGTGACATAATGGTGTTCATTTAGAGAGGCCAGGAATATGACTTTCTGTAAATCTTCATCTAAAGATTTCTCATAGCTTTCTAATTCTCGGCACAGACTTGAAAATCTCTCCAGGTGTTGATTCCAATTCTCTATGTTAGATTGTTTCAGCATGTACAGCGATGTATAGAGAAACGTCACATTTTTTCAGGCTTTCCCCATATTTCCTTCATATTCCTACAGCCCATGCAAACATATAGTGCCTCATCTGATAAAGCAGAAATAAGAAGAGACTTCACTCTGGCATGCTTGCACTTCCAGGAGGGTCCAGGATCAGTCAGGGTTCCATGCAGATCCTCCCCTTCCAAAAGTGCCATCATTCGAAGACTCCAAATCGCATAATTGTCCTTCTCCAGCCTCAGGACAGAAACATGGTTAGAACCCTAAATGCAACAATACAGCGACTAGTACGTAGGGACAAAGAGAACTATTACAATAGTTATTGTACAGAAATAGAAGAGGACAACAAAAAGGTAGAACGAGAGCCCGATTCCAAAAGATTAGAGAAATTAAAGGGAAATTTAAACCAAGAGTAGAGGAAGGCAATGGTAAACCCCCTCTGAATACCGCTTACCATGAAAACCCTATTCATAGGGTCGCCATAAGTGGGAATCGACTTCAAGGCAATCCATTTCCATCCAAGAGTAGGGATCTTGAACAATCAACAGGGGAACATACTGACTGACTGAGATAAAGTAAAAGGAAGATGGAAGCAATACACTGAAGAACTCTATAAAAGAGATGCCAGGATGACAGATTCATTCACGGAGGAACCGTATGATGAAGAACCAGAAATTTTAGAATGTAAGGTGGAAGCTGCTCTTAAAATACTTGGAAGAAACAAGTCATCAGGAACAGATGGCATACCAATAGAGTTGCTACAAGCTACTAAGTCTGAATCTCTCCAAATTTTGACAAAAATTTCTCAACTAATATGGAAAATAAAACAATGGCCCACAGACTGGAAGCATAATTCCAAAAAAAGGGGATCCCAGGGAATGAAGTAATTATCGAACTATTGCCTTAATATCCAATGCAAGTAAAGTAATGCTCAAGATTCTACAACAAAGGCTCTTACCATCTATGGGGTGAGAAATGCCAGACCTCCAAGGTAGATTTAGAAAGGTAAGAGGCACCATATCATATCGCAAACATATGTAATGGAACGGACCAAGGAATTTCAGAAGGAAATCACCCTGTGCTTTATAGATTACAGCAAAGCCTTTGATTGTGTAGATTATGAAAAACTATGGAATGCTTCAAAAGAAATGGGGGTGCCACAGCATCTGGTTGTACTGATGCACAACCTATACTCTGGACAAGAAGCTACTGTAAGGACAGAATATGGAAAAACCGATTGGTTCCCAATAGGAAAGGGTGTGAGACAGGGATGTATTTTATCACCCTATTTGTTTAATCTGTATGCAGAACATAACATACGGAAAATGGGATTGGACCAAGATGAAGGAGGTGTGAAAATTGGAGGGAGAAACATCAATTATTTAAGATATGCAGACGATACCATACTACTAGCAGAAACCAGTAATGATTTGAAACGAATGCTGATGAAAGTGAAAGAGGAAAGCACAAAAGCAGGACTACAGCTGAACGTCAAGAAGGCTAAAGTAATGACAACAGAAGACTTATGTAACTTTAAAGTTGACAATGAAGACATTGAACTTGTCAAGGATTATCAGTACCTCGGCACAGTCATTAACCAAAATGGAGACAATAGTCAAGAAATCAGAAGAAGGCTAGGACTAGGGAGAGCAGCTGTGAGAGAACTAGAAAAGGTCCTCAGATGCAAAGATGTATCACTGAACACTAAGGATCATTCAGACCATAGTATTTCCAATCTCTATGGATGGATGTGAGCTTCCCTGAGCATATCAGTTTACAATGGAAGGAACCTAGGCAGAGAAGAGCACAAGTAAAGGTGGGCAAGCCTAGCTGGCTGGAGGACCCTAACTCTGTCTTCCTTCTGGAATACACAAAAGAGCCCAAACAGGAGTTGCTCTTGCCCACCTCCAACACGCCAGGGGCAGAGAATCATAGAATCACAGAGTTGGAAGGGGCCTTGTAGGCCATCGAGTCCAACCCCCTGCTCACAGCAGGAGATCCACAGCTAGAGCATCTCCCGCAGATAGCTGTCCAGCCTCTGCTTGAAGACTTACAGCGAAGGGGATCCCACCACCTCCCTAGGCAGTCGGTTCCATTGCCGAACTGCCCTTACTGTCAAGAAGTTCCTTCTAATGTCCAATCTGAATCTACGCTCCTGTAACTTAAAACCATTAGACCTAGTCCTACCCTCTGGGGCAGCAGAGAACAAATCTGTACCCTCCTCTATGTGACAGCCCTTCAGGTACTTAAAGAGTGCAATCATGTCACCCCTCAGCCTTCTCTTCACCAGACTGAACATGCCAAGTTCCTTCAACCTTTCCTCATAAGACTTGTTCTCCATACCGGCTATCATCCTCGTCGCCCTCTTCTGAACCCACTCCAACTTGTCTATATCTTTCTTAAAATGAGGCGCCCGGAACTGAACACAGTATTCCAGATGAGGCCTGACTAATGCAGAATATAGTGGGACTATTACTTCCCTCGACCTGGAAACTATAGCTCTGTTTATGCAGCCCAAAACCGCGTTTGCCTTTTTTGCCGCAGCATCATACTGCTGGGTCATGTTCAGCTTGCGATCCACTACAATTCCAAGGTCCTTCTCACACACACTACTGCTAAGCCGGGTATTTCCCATCCTGTACCCGTGCATTTTGTTTTTGTGGCCTAAATGCAGAATCTTGCATTTGTCTTTATTGAATTTCATTTTATTAATTTCAGCCCAATTTTCTACTCTATCCACGTCCCTTTGGATTTTATTCCTGTCTTCCATTGTGTTAGCTATCCCTCCCAGTTTCGTATCATCCGCAAACTTCATAAGGCTTCCCTCCACCCTGTCATCTAAGTCATTGATAAAAATGTTGAAGAGTATCGGCCCCAGGACAGAACCCTGTGGCACTCCACTCGAAACCTCCTTCCAGTCTGAAGCAGAGCCACCGATGACCACTCTTTGAGTACAGTTTTCCAACCAGTTGTGAATCCACCTGACAGTATTTCCATGTAGTCCGCATTTGACCAGTTTGCTAATCAAAAGGTCGTGGGGGACTTTGTCAAACGCTTTGCTGAAATCTAGATAGATGACATCTACAGCATTTCCACCATCTACTAAGCTAGTGACCCGATCAAAAAAAGAGATGAGATTAGTTTGACAGGATTTTTTCTTGACAAACCCATGCTGGCTCCTACTAATCACAGCATTGTCATCTAGATAGTTGCCAATGGCCTCTTTTATTATCCGTTCTAATATCTTTCCCGGTATTGAACTCAGACTGACCGGCCTGTAATTTCCCAGATCTTCTTTTTTACCCTTTTTAAAGAGCAGGACAACGTTTGCCCGTCTCCAATCCTCCGGCACCTCTCCCGTTCTCCAGGATTTCTCAAAGATGATGGCAAGAGGTTCCGAGAGTACATCAGCAAGTTCCTTCAATACTCGGGGATGCAGTTCATCAGGCCCTGGAGATTTGAACTCATAAGAACATAAGAACATAAGAAGAGCCTGCTGGATCAGGCCAGTGGCCCATCTAGTCCAGCATCCTGTTCTCACAGTGGCCAACCAGGTGCCTGGGGGAAGCCCGCAAGCAGGACCCGAGTGCAAGAACACTCTCCCCTCCTGAGGCTTCCGGCAACTGGTTTTCAGAAGCATGCTGCCTCTGACTAGGGTGGCAGAGCACAGCCATCATGGCCAGTAGCCATTGATAGCCCTGTCCTCCATGAATTTGTCTAATCTTCTTTTAAAGCCATCCAAGCTGGTGGCCATTACTGCATCTTGTGGGAGCAAATTCCATAGTTTAACTATGCGCTGAGTAAAGAAGTACTTCCTTTTGTCTGTCCTGAATCTTCCAACATTCAGCTTCTTTGAATGTCCACGAGTTCTAGTATTATGAGAGGGAGAAGAACTTTTCTCTATCCACTTTCTCAATGCCATGCATAATTTTATACACTTCTATCATGTCTCCTCTGACCCGCCTTTTCTCTAAACTAAAAAGCCCCAAATGCTGCAACCTTTCCTCGTAAGGGAGTCGCTCCATCCCCTTGATCATTCTGGTTGCCCTCTTCTGAACCTTTTCCAACTCTAGAATATCCTTTTTGAGATGAGGCGACCAGAACTGTACACAGTATTCCAAATGCGGCCGCACCATAGATTTATACAACGGCATTATGATATCGGCTGTTTTATTTTCAATACTTTTCCTAATTATCGCTAGCATGGAATTTGCCTTTTTCACAGCTGCCGCACACTGGGTCGACATTTTCATCGTGCTGTCCACTACAACCCCGAGGTCTCTCTCCTGGTCGGTCGCCGCCAGTTCAGACCCCATGAGCGTATATGTGAAATTAAGATTTTTTGCTCCAATATGCATAATTTTACACTTGTTTATATTGAATTGCATTTGCCATTTTTCTGCCCATTCACTCAGTTTGGAGAGGTCTTTCTGGAGCTCTTCGCAATCCCTTTTTGTTTTAACAACCCTGAACAATTTAGTGTCATCAGCAAACTTGGCCACTTCACTGCTCACTCCTAATTCTAGGTCATTAATGAACAAGTTGAAAAGTACAGGTCCCAATACCGATCCTTGAGGGACTCCACTTTCTACAGCCCTCCATTGGGAGAACTGTCCATTTATTCCTACTCTCTGCTTTCTGCTTCTTAACCAATTCCTTATCCACAAGAGGACCTCTCCTCTTATTCCATGACTGCTAAGCTTCCTCAGAAGCCTTTGGTGAGGTACCTTGTCAAACGCTTTTTGAAAGTCTAAGTACACTATGTCCACTGGATCACCTCTATCTATATGCTTGTTGACACTCTCAAAGAATTCTAATAGGTTACTGAGACAGGACTTTCCCTTGCAGAAGCCATGCTGGCTCTGCTTCAGCAAGGCTTGTTCTTCTATGTGCTTAGTTAATCTAGCTTTAATCATACTTTCTACCAGTTTTCCAGGGACAGAAGTTAAGCTAACTGGCCTGTAATTTCCGGGATCCCCTCTGGATCCCTTTTTGAAGATTGGCGTTACATTTGCCACTTTCCAGTCCTCAGGCACAGAGGAGGACCTGAGGGACAAGTTATATATTTTAGTTAGCAGATCAGCAATTTCACCTTTGAGTTCTTTGAGAACTCTTGGGTGGATGCCATCCGGGCCCGGTGATTTGTCAGTTTTTATATTGTCCATTAAGCTTAGAACTTCCTCTCTCGTTACCACTATTTGTCTTAGTTCCTCAGAATCCCTTCCTGCAAATGTTAGTTCAGGTTCAGGAATCTGCCCTATATCTTCCACTGTGAAGACAGATGCAAAGAATTCATTTAGCTTCTCTGCAATCTCCTTATCGTTCTTTAGTACACCTTTGACTTCCTTATCATCCAAGGGTCCAATTGTCTCCCTAGATGGTCTCCTGCTTTGAATGTATTTATAGAATTTTTTGTTGTTGGTTTTTATGTTCTTAGCAATGTGCTCCTCAAATTCTTTTTTAGCATCCCTTATTGTCTTCTTGCATTTCTTTTGCCAGAGTTTGTGTTCTTTTTTATTTTCTTCATTCGGACAAGACTTCCATTTTCTGAAGGAAGACTTTTTGCCTCGAAGAGCTTCCTTGACTTTGCTCGTTAACCATGCTGGCATCTTCTTGGCCCTGGCAGTACCTTTTCTGATCTGCGGTATGCACTCCAGTTGAGCTTCTAATATAGTGTTTTTAAACAACTTCCAAGCCTTTTCGAGTGATGTGACCCTCTGGACTTTGTTTTTCAGCTTTCTTTTTACCAATCCCCTCATTTTTGTGAAGTTTCCTCTTTTGAAGTCAAATGTGACCGTGTTGGATTTTCTTGGCAATTGGCCAGTTACATGTATGTAACTCATTTAGGTTAACTAGGTATTTCCTGACTATCTCCTTATCAATCTTGAACTGCAATCCCAACCCCTTACTGAGATTGCTACCGATGCAAGGTTGCACACTGTTCCCTTTTTGGGAGAAAACGGAGGCAAAATAGGCGTTGAGCAGTTCTGCCTTTTCCTTGTTATCGGTCAACATTTTGCCATCCTCATTGAGCAGCAGTCCCACCGTTTCCTTGGTCTTTCTCTTGCTTCGAACATATCTGAAAAACCCCTTGTTGTTCCTCGCTTCCCTCGCCAGCCTCAGCTCATTCTGGGTTTTAGCTTTCCTTATGCTATTCCTGCAAGTCCGAGCCGCTCGTCAGTACTCTTCCTTGGTGATGCGTCCTTCCTTCCATTCTTTATACATGCTCTTTTTTATTTTTACCTCCTCCACCAGTCTTCCATGTAGCCACATTGGCTTTTTCCGATGTCTTCCGTTTTTCTTCCTCTTTGGAATTGTTTGCGATTGCGCTTTTTGTAATACGTTCTTCATGAACTCCTACGCTTCTTGGGCTCCTTTTTTCTTTAGTCTATCTAGCCACGGGATCCTACCCATCATTTCCCTGAAATCCAAGGTCCATATTTGACTATATTCTTCTTTGGCTTTCCCCAGAATCACGAATTCCAGCATTACGTGGTCACTTTCCCCCAAGGTACCGACCGCTTTAATTCCCATGACCAATTTGTCCCTGTTAGTTAAGATCAGGTCCAGGATTGCTGATCCCCTTGTTCCTTCTTCTACTTTTTGAAAGAGGAAATTATCAGCAAGGCCCATCAGGAATTTGTTGGAGGTTTTGTGCTTCGCAGAGTTTGTCTCCCAGCAGATATCCGGGTAGTTGAAGTCCCCCATCACTACTACTTCTTGCCTCCTTGAGATTTCAGAGATTTGTTTGAGAAAGGCCTCATCTACCACCTCTTCTTGGCCAGGGGGTCTGTAGTAGACACCTACTACCATGTCGGTTTTATTTGTTTCTCCATTTATTTTTACCCAAATGGTCTCTACCGGACCACTTTGTTCGCTCTCTTGGATTTCCATAGAGGTGTATTTGTCTTTGACGTATAACGCTACTCCCCCTCCTTTTCTGTTGCTTCTGTTCTTTCTGTAGAGTTTATATCCTTGAATGGCTATATTCCAATCATGGGAGTCATCCCACCAAGTCTCTGTTATCCCTATGAAGTCATATTTGCCTTGATGCACTAAGACTTCAAGCTCCTCTTGCTTGTTTCCCAAGCTCTGTGCGTTGGTATATAGACACCAGAAGTCTCTTTTGTCCTGATTGGATTCCTCCGTTAATATACCGTGAGCTTTTACTTCCCTTATTAATTTCAGCCCAATTTTCTAGTCTATCCAGGTCCCTTTGGATTTTATTCCTGTCTTCCATTGTGTTAACTATCCCTCCCAGTTTCATATCCGCAATGCCAAGGGAGGGTTTTCCATGCCTATCCTGTGCCCAGATGAGCCTGCTCTAGAGAGGACATGGTGGAGCCTGGGGCGAGAGGGGCCTCAGGCAGCTCATCTCAGGCACAGGCAGCCTGCAGGAATCCCTTTCTGTTAGGCTCTTGACTGCGATCTGGGCCTATCTAGAGGGTCCTTCTACCTGGAGGGTCAAATGCCTCCACAACAGCTCTGAAAGGCCCTCCTGCCCTCTCCTCTCCCCTCCTGGGCTGGCTCCGCCCTGCTCCTGTATCCGGAGGAGCCATGGCTGAGACGTCCAGGGGTCAGCTCCTGCTAACTCTCACCTAAATCAAGGCCAGGCAACTGACCGAGAGGCAAAATACAAAAAGATGGCCTCAGCAGAACTAGCCGTACAAAGTGCTGAGAACGAACGACCGTAGCAGGTCTAGGAGACAAGCAAACACTCAATTAGGAACGTAGGATGAGCCCTGCAGCAGCCCTTGGTCCAGGCCAACAGGGGCCCATCTAGTCACAGTGGGCAGCCAGATGCCCGAAAGGGAGGAAGCCCACAAGCAGGGCGGGTAGGCAAGAGTGCTCTCCCCTCCTCGCAACTAGTATTTGGAAGCCTCCGACAGACCCGGGAGATATTGTGCCACCTGTTTGGGAGTCCACACACACACACACACACACACATACAAAACTCCGGTCTGTCTCAGGGGAAGAGGCAGCTGCTCCAGGATCCCTCCTTTCACACGTTTCTCTCACGGTCAGCCACTGGGAGCCCTCCAAGAGGCACAGCGACTGGCACCCGGACGGGCCTCAGCGCAAGCCTTGCAGGGGAGACTAGCCAGGGACTTTCCCCAATGCCCAGCCGAACTCTGCTTTCCAGGCCCAGCTCTCCTCCTGCTTTTGGGACTTCTTTGATGGGTGCTAATTGCAGCATGGGCCAGGGCTCTGTTGTACACTGGGAATGGGGGGGGTTGGGAGGGAGGGAGGGGGCCTTTCCACTCTGCCCTCAGCACTCCCCATGCATCCAGGATTTCTGTGAGTGCAGGAGTCTTTTGCACACAGCAGAGTGGGGGAGGGGAGCCTTTACACCCCACCCCTTCCAGTGGAGCCAGCGTGAGAACAGCAAGCTCTTCCCCACCATCCAGGTGGGCAATGGGAAAAAGTGGGAGTGTGTGCATGTGAGGGGGCAGGTTGTGTGTCTGTGTGTGTGATGGGGTTATGTCGCGGGGGTAGATATTGTGTGGATCTGAATGAATGTGTGAAGGTTTAACTGTGTGGTATCTCTTGAGCGTGTGTGTTTGTGTATGAATGGATGTGCCCATCGCCAGTGCTGGCCACACCCGCTGGCCTGCAGCTCCCAGAGTGCCCAGCTGCTGCCACATGTGGCCCTCAAGAGCAAAAATGGTGTCCACTCCTGCTATAGGGATTGGGCTGGGAGATGCCTCTTCCCCCCCACCCATACATCGAGCCTTTGAGAAACAGCATGGGCATCTTTTTCACTGACATTCTCAGTGCTCCCCCCCCCTGAGTAAAAGAGATGCTCACTCGCTCTCTGCACCCCACCCTCTCAACAAAACGAACGTAGGTTAGCACTGGATGGACTCTGCACCAGGGGGGTGGCAGATTCATGAAGGCTCGGGACCCCTGCTAGTTGCAGGATTTGGGGATCTCCCACACCTGAGTTTTAAAGCGTTTTCAGTCCAGCACTTTATGGCACGGGGGTGATTAGTCTTGTGTGAATCTGATGAAGTGGACTCTAGCCAGCAAAACACTAAGGTGCCACAAGGCCATTTCTTGGTTTGCTGCAACACAACAGACCCCCACCCCACCCACAGTCTGCCCCTCTGGGAAGGGGTCCTCTTGTGAGTGGGGCCACCAGGCAGACACACAGCTGAGACCGGATCCAGGAGTGGCCCCTTGAGCACCCCCAGACACCCCCTTGGTGCCTGCCAGGGCCACCTGCACCTCCCAATTTTGTTCTGGGTTTTTCGTCTTTTGGGGGAGTTGTTTGGTTGGGGTAGTTTTGGGGGGTTGCCTCCTGGCTCTGGTCTGTACTTCGTTTGTTTGAAGGTGTGTGGAGGTGTCTGTTTGGGGAGCTTTTTCTCCCGTGGAATGGTTATTTTAGTTACTGAAAACCGCCCAGCCTCCTCTTCAGATGCACACCTGGTCGTATTGAAAATCAGAGTAAAGCTAAAGAAGACTAACAAAGCAATCATAATGCCAAAATACAATTTAAATAACATCCCAGAAGCATATAAAGATCAAATAAGGGAAGGGCAGCTGTGAGAGAACTAGAAAAGGTCCTCAAATGCAAATACGTATCACTGAACACCAACGTCAGGATCATTCAGGCCATGGTATTCCCAATCTCTATGTATGGATGTGAAAGTTGGACAGTGAAAAAGGCGGGTAAGAGAAAAATCAACTCATTTGAAATGCAGTGCTGGAGGAGAGCTTTGCGCATACCGAGGACTGCAAAAAAGACAAATAATTGGGTGTTAGAACAGATTAAACCAGAACTGTCACTAGAAGCTAAAATGATGAAACTGAGGTTATCCTACTTTGGACACATCATGAGAAGACATGATTCACTAGAAAAGACAACAATGCTGGGGAAAACAGAAGGGAGTAGAAAAAGAGGAAGGCCAAACAAGAGATGGACTGATTCTATCAAGGAAGCCACAGACCTGAACTTACAAGATCTGAACAGGGTGGTTCATGACAGATGCTCTTGGAGGTCGTTGATTCATAGGGTCGCCATAAGTCATAGTTGACTTGGAGGCACATAACAACAAACTGCCCAGAGAGCTTTGGCCACGGGGCGGTATAGAAGTACAATAAATAAATAAATAATACCAACAAGTCTCCTAGATTGCAGGATCCAAACAGGCCAGGGACCCCTCTCCTGGGAAAACGGCCATCCTGAGGGAGAAGAAAAAAGCGATGCAGTGTGTGTGGGGCCAGACCCGTGGTGGCCCATCTGACCACCGCTGACACCCCCTCCCCACCCCCGCAGGCTGCCCATGAGAGCAAGAGAGAGAGAGCGCAGCCCCTCGCAGAGCCAACACTGTCCCACCCCCGCGGAACTCGCAGCAGCTGCAATCAGGGCAAAAAGGAAGGGGGAGGGGGCCGTGGGGCGGGGTGGCGCGGCCCAGGCAGGCCTTTGGGGCAGAAGTCCAGACCCCACCGCACCCCAGCAGGGCTGGCTTAGCACACGCGCGCGGGGGAGGGGTAATGAGCCCCCCTCCCGCGAGCTCTAAAGGCGAGGAGGGCCCCCGAGAAGTGCCAGGCCGGCCCCCCGCGCTCCCTCCGTGCGCCCTCCTCCTCCTCCTCCAGGCGCTGCCTTCCCCGCGACCCGAAGCGGCTGGCGAGGCGGAGCCGCTTTCAGACGCGCGCTCCGCCTTCCTCTGGGCCTGGGGTGCCCTCTGGGGGCCGCTGCTGGGAGCGCCCAAGGCCGGCCGGCGCCGTCCTTCGGACGGGAGGAGCAGCCCCTGCCGGCGCTTCCCTTTCAAGCTATGCCTCGCCACCTTCGGGGCCCCACAATGCCCCCCCCCGGAGATGGGCCTTCAAAAGAGCCGGAAGGCCCCTCCTCGCGATCCCCTGCGGCCCTTCCTGGGAGCCCCTGAGCCCAGAGGGAGAGACAAGCAGCGCTCCTTCACTGAGAGCATTTACACGTCGCTTTCAGCAAGGAGAACACTCACACACACACACACCCGTGTGTTTTACAGAGGAAGACTGGGCCACAGCCTAAAACGGGCTCTCAGTTTCTACCCCCAGGGCCCGCTTCAGATGGCCGAAAATGACCGAGGCCCACTCATCACTGATACAGGGGCAAATGGAAATGGTCTGCCTTCAAGTCAATTCCGAGTTATGGCAACCCTATGAATAGGGTTTTCATGGTAAGCGGTATTCAGAGGGGGTTTCCCATTGCCTCCCCAGCTGGCTAGGGCCTGCTCAGCTTGCCACAGCTACACAAGCCAGCCCGTTCCTTGTCCACAACTGCCAGCTGGGGGGCAACTGGGCTCCTGGGGACTACGCAGCTTGCCCACGGCTGCAGGGCACGTGACCCCTGAGCCACTCACTGTGGGGTGATCTTTAGCTGGCCCTTCACATCCAGCAGTGGAGAGGAGAGCCTGGCTGGGTGCAGGGGCAGAGCCCCTCACAACAGAGAAGCGATGGAGGCAGAGGGTGGTGGAATAAGCTTGCAGTGCTGTCTATGCTGTGATTAGTAGGAGCCAGCATGGGTTTGTCAAGAAAAAATCCTGTCAAACTAATCTCATCTCTTTTTTTGATCGGGTCACTAGCTTAGTAGATGGTGGAAATGCTGTAGATGTCATCTATCTAGATTTCAGCAAAGCGTTTGACAAAGTCCCCCACGACCTTTGGATTAGCAAACTGGTCAAATGCGGACTACATGGAAATACTGTCAGGTGGATTCACAACTGGTTGGAAAACCGTACTCAAAGAGTGGTCGTCGGTGGCTCTGCTTCGGACTGGAAGGAGGTTTCGAGTGGAGTGCCACAGGGTTCTGTCCTGGGGCCGATACTCTTCAACATTTTTATCAGTGACTTAGATGACAGGGTGGAGGGAAGCCTTATGAAGTTTGCGGATGATACGAAACTGGGAGGGATAGCAAACACAATGGAAGACAGGAATAAAATCCGAAGGGACCTGGATAGAGTAGAAAATTGGGCTGAAATTAATAAAATGAAATTCAATAAAGACAAATGCAAGATTCTGCACTTAGGCCACAAAAACAAAATGCACGGGTACAGGATGGGAAATACCCGGCTTAGCAGTAGTGCGTGTGAGAAGGACCTTGGAATTGTAGTGGATCGCAAGTTGAACATGACCCAGCAGTGTGATGCTGTGGCAAAAAAGGCAAACGCGGTTTTGGGCTGCATAAACAGAGCTATAGTTTCCAGGTCAAGGGAAGCAATAGTCCCACTATATTCTGCATTAGTCAGGCCTCATCTGGAATACTGCGTTCAGTTCTGGGCTCCTCATTTTAAGAAGGATATAGACAAGTTAGAGCGGGTTCAGAAGAGGGCAAAGAGGATGATAGCCGGTATGGAGAACAAGTCTTATGAGGAAAGTTTGAAGGAACTTGGCATGTTCAGTCTGGTGAAGAGAAGGCTGAGGGGTGACATGATTGCACTCTTTAAGTACCTGAAGGGCTGTCACATAGAGGAGGGTACACATTTGTTCTCTGCTACCCCAGAGGGTAGGACTAGGTCTAATGGTTTTAAGTTGCAGGAGCGTAGATTCAGATTGGACATTAGAAGGAACTTCTTGACAGTAAGGGCAGTTCGGCAATGGAACCGACTGCCTAGGGAGGTGGTGGGATCCCCTTCTCTGGAAGTCTTCAAGCAGAGGCTGGACAGCTATCTGCGGGAGATGCTCTAGCTGTGGATTTCCTGCTGTGAGCAGGGGGTTGGACTCGATGGCCTACGAGGCCCCTTCCAACTCTATGATTCTATGATTCTATCAGTTACTGGCCTTCTGCTGGGATCTAGTCCATCTTTGGAAATTGCTAGATTCTTTTTCCCCTCAAGGTAACTGCAGATGCTACTGGAAGTCGTGGATTCATAGGGGCGGCATAAGTCATAATCAACTTGAAGGCACATAACAACAGGAAGCATTCAAGAGGCAGCTGGACAGCCATCTGTTGGGAATGCTTTGATTTGGATTCCTGCATTGAGCAGGGGGTTGGGCTTGATGGCCTTATAGGCCCCTTCCAACTCTACTATTCTATGAACAGCAACAACAATGTCACTGACTTCAATCAGCAGCTGAGTGGGGAGGCCACTCAGTCCACCTCGTGACTGAGAGGCGCCGATTCTGTTTAATTAAAAAGCCCTTGCCTTTAAAGCCAATGGAGGCTTTCAAAACACCAGCATCTGCCAGTGCACAGGTGCATGTGTGAAGGTAGAGAAGCCCCTTTTTCATGCCTACTCCTGAGCTGATCAGTATCAACCTCCTTTTTAGTTCTCCAAAATGCCAGAGGAGGAGGCCAACATCCACCTGCCCTTTTGAAAATGCTTGAAGAGTGAGCGCGTCGTGGGCATGTCGGCTCCTCTGACTGACATCACTGCTGGAAGGGACCTGTCCGGATCAAGAGCTGGTGTCCCTGATCTTTCTCTCCAGGCTTTGCACCAAGGGCTGGCTCCCAAACACCTTGCACCCCCTGCTGGCCTTGCAGGTACTGTTGCTCTTGGCCTAGTCAGTAGGCCCAACCATCCCTCCTCCATCACCACCATCATCATCTGTGATTGTTTTCCTTGTTTAATGACAGAAGAAGGCCTCAAGTAAGATAACAAAGGAAAGCATCCTTGAGCATGTATAAAGAATGCTCTAGACTTTGAGAACTCACTAAGCAATCACAGCTTGACCCTAGACACTTGAAGTAAGCAGCAGAGCTTCATTTCAGGGATGTCCCATAAACCTTAGTCCTCCTGAGGGACCTCCCTTTACAACATCCCAAATTGTTTTAAGCACCAGCGAGCCTCCTGCCAGTGCCCACCACTGATGCCACTGAGCTATGGGGAGGAACTCAGTGGCACTAGTGGATCACCTTGCTTTCTTTTGTGGGGGATGTCCCTCTCAGATTTGGTCTCTGAGACACTTCCAGGGTTAGAAAAGGAATTTTTTCTAATGGGCCAGTACACGGCAGCCTAGTCTGCGCACCAGCTGTTCCCCAAGTGGCACCTTCTGCAGTCTGATGATGATGATGATGATATGCCACGTTTCCAAGGAGCTCAAGGTAATATACCTTACATTCTTCTTCCTTGCATTTACCTACTGCCTTTATCCCAATGAGCTCAAGACAGTGCACCTGGTTTCCCCCTTCCCGTTTTAGCCTTACAACAACCCTTTGAGTTTGGTTGGCTAGGCTGAAAGACAGTTACTGACCCAAGGTCACCCAGTGAGGTTCATGGCCAGGGGGGATTGAACCTGGGTCACCATGGTCCCAATCCAAAACACTTTAGTCAGTACACCACCCTGGCTCTCAGACAAACATGGTTCTCATTCATAAGTCTCCTTCTCTCTCATTTTATCTACACAACAACCTCTGAGAAAAGCTAGGCTGAGTGATAGCAACTGGCCCAAGGTCACTAAGTGAGCTTTGTGGCTGAGTCGGAATTTGAACCCAAGTCTCTGCGGTTGTGCTTTTAGAGCCTGTACACTCTAACCTCTGCACACACTGGCTTCAGTTGGCATTACAAGCACTCAGCTGTTTCTTGTGTTCTGCTGGTTTCTAATGCTACTATGCAGTGCTTTTTTTGGTAAAAAACGAGGTGCCCAAATGCTTTTTTTTGGTAAAAAATGAGGTGCCAGAACTCATATTGTGATAAATTTATAAGATGCCTCTCCCATCCCTCTCCTCTTCTTGTGTCCCCTCCCCGGTGGTGGCTGATAGTCATGGGACCTGGTGGGGCTGCTTGGAAGTCATAGAGATGTGGGCAATGAGGTCACGGGGCGTCCTAGTTTTCTCCCCATCTTCCTCACTTGCACATGGGCCCTGCCATCATAGTTGCTTCTCTGATGGCAGAAAAGCTGTGTGCCCCCCTTCTAGTTCTCTCCCTGTAGTCTTCCTTTGCAAAGAAACAGTGGACACTTAAAAAGTGCAGTTTTTCTTAATAATTATTATTATTTATTTATTATTTATTTAATTTATTAGTTGCCCATCTGGCTGGTTGTCCAGCCACTCTGGGCGACGTACAAGATAAAACAATACATTAAAACATTAAAATTTAAAACCATAACAGTAAGAAACCTAACCCACCCCAAAAGCCTGCCTGAAGAGCCAGGTCTTCAAGGCCCGGCGGAAGCTTATCATAGAAAGGGCATGGCGGAGATCATTTGGGAGAGAGTTCCACAGGGTGGGGGCCACTATTGAAAAAGCCCTCTCTCTAGTCCTCACCAGTCTAGCTGTTTTAACCGGTGGGCTGATCTTGTTGAGCGGCATCCCTGACGATGCTGCAGGCGCTCCTTCAGATAGACTGGGCTAAAACCGTATAGGGTTTTAAAGGTCAAAACCAACACCTTGAATTGGGCCCGGTAAACAACCGGTAGCCAGTGCAACTCCTTCAGCACTGGAGTGATGTGATCTTGCTGGTGGCTGCCTTTAATCAGATGAGCCGCCGCATTCTGTACCAGTTGCAGCTTCCGGACCGTTTTCAAGGGTAACCCCACGTAGAGCGCATTACAGTAGTCTAGGCAAGAGGTGACCAGGGCATGTACTACTGGTGGGAGCAGATGGTTGGGAAGGTAGGGGCGTAGCCTCCGTATCAGATGGAGTTGATACAGCGCCGCCCAGCTCACAGCCGAGACTTGAGCCTCCATGGTCAGCTGGGAGTCAAGAATGACCCCCAGGCTGCGGACCTGGTCTTTCAGGGGCAAACGTACCCCACTGAGCACCAGGTCCACATCCCCCAGCCTGCCCTTGTCTCCCACAAACAGTACCTCGGTTTTGTCAGGGTTCAGCTTCAGCTTATTCCTTCCCATCCAGCCACTCACCGACTCCAGGCACTTGGACAGGGTTTCTACAGCCAACCTCGGTGAAGATTTAAATGAGAGATAGAGCTGCGTGTCATCCGCATACTGATGACATTGCAGCCCAAATCTCCTGATGATTGCCCCCAGCGGCTTTATATAGATGTTGAACAGCATCGGGGAGAGGATGGAACCCTGTGGCACCCCACAAGTGAGAGGCCAAGGATCCGAAACCTCATCCTCCAATGCCACTCTTTGGTACCTACCAGAGAGGAAGGAATGGAACCACTGCAATACAGTGCCCCCCATGCTTAACCTCTTCAGGCGGTCCAGGAGGATAACGTGGTCAACGGTATCGAAAGCCGCTGAGAGATCAAGGAGGACAAGGAAGGTGCATTCGCCCCTATCCCACGCCCTCCTCATATCATCTACCAAGGCGACCAAGGCTGTTTCAGTCCCATGTCCAGGCCTGAAGCCCGATTGAAATGGATCCAGATAATCCGCTTCCTCCAAGTGCGCTTGCAACTGTTTTGCCACCACCCGCTCAATCGCCTTGCCTAAGAATGGCAAATTTGAGACTGGGCGAAAGTTGTTCAGATCTTGAGGATCCAAGGAGGGCTTCTTTAAGATTGGTTTTATTACTGCCTCCTTGAACAATGATGGCATTACTCCCTCTTCGAGAGATGTATTTACCACCATCTTGATCCCCTCACCCAGTCTATCTTTGCAGCTCATAATGAGCCAGGATGGGCAAGGATCGAGTAAGCAAGTGGTTGGCTTTAAGGTTGAAAGCACCTTGTCCACTTCATCAGATGGAAGAAGCTGGAACCGATCCCACACCACCAGAGCACCACTGGTCACCTCTGGCTCGCTCACTGTGTCCACAGCGCACGGAATAGCACTCTTAACACCTGTCTTTTACTTTGCTGTCACAATTTCTAGTGGGAGTATGCCACAATAACTATAAATTACTCAGAAGTGAGCCCAACTGAATTCCATGGGGAATGCAGCCTCAATTGGTTAGTCTTACAGGTGTCACACAGGACTGTTAACAAGGGACCCCATACATTTCCAGACCTATGGAAAAAAGATTATTCTCCTCCCTCAGCTTATTCACTTCTAAATGTTTCCCCCTCAGAATGTGGAATAAGGTAGAGGGATATTAAGTGGCCTAAGACCTGAGAGACCTGGGCTAAAATCACCGCTTGGTCATGAAGTTCACTTGGAGGAAATGTGGAATGGATTCACATTCAAGGCTGGTAAGTAAATAGTGATGATAATAAGTCTATCTCCAGCCTGCCTGTCCCTGCTTTTGAATTGAGGAAAGTGTTTGTGTGCAGCCAAGTTTAGGATCATGAAATAATCCACCCTAAAAATCAAAGAAAAAAACAGTTTGGCTGGAACACAACCAGGATATTAAGGCCTACGGATACTGGACTTCACATGTAGGTCCCCAGCAAATCCAATGTGTGGCTGTCTGCTAGGAAGGACTGTCTTGGTGGAGTATACAAGCGATGCTCCTGTGTTACATAGAAGGACTGCACACTAAGTTGTCACCTGCACCACCCCCTGCACCATCCTACATTTTGAAATAGAATTTTAGAGTTGCCAAAGTGTTTTAATGCTCTTTTTAGCTTCATAACAATCCTGTAAAGTAGATCGTAGTGCGATTTTAGCAAACAATGATAATAATACAGCCTACTTTATCATTCTTGGTAATATGTGAAAGCTGTATACATGTAATAATTCATTTGCAAGCCTTTAAAGTGCTACTGAACTATTGTTTTGTTTCTGCCATAAGCCAGGGCTAGTTGGCTACCTCCTTGGTTGAAAGTGAACCAGAGTAATATATACCCAGTACCATGCAATCAGCCTGTGGCAAAGACAATTTAAATTAGCTCCCCAGATCTTCTGGAGGGTTGGCTTTTTTTTTTAAAGTAAAGACAATGCTTTTGCCAATTGGCTTCCTGAGAAGGAAAATGTCCAGGTATTATTAGGAATTATCAGCTTCAGAAATAAATGGGAAGATCGTGTACAAAGTGCACCTGCCTCACCAATGAGGAATCTCTGAAATGGAAATGGACTGCCTTCAAGTCGATTCTGACTTATGGCGACCCTATGAGTAGGATTTTCATGCTAAGCGGTATTCAGAGGGGGTTTACCATTGCCTTCCTCTGAGGCTGAGAGGCAGTGACCGGCCCAAGGTCACCCAGTGAGCTTCATGGTTGTGTGCAGATTCAGAACCTGGTCCCCCAGGTCGTAGTCCAACACAGATGTAGTTCCACAACATCCACATTGTTCTTCTGCCTCGAGATGTATGGGAGATGGAAAGTTTTGGTTTGGGATTGGCTGAGGAGTGAACATAAGACATAAGAGCCTGCTACATCAGGCCAATGGCCCATCTGGTCCAGCTTACAGCCTGAAACTCCACAAATTGGTGAGAAAGGTGAGGAGAACGGGGCCGGAAAGCCACAAAAAAATCAAACTACTCACACTACTACTTAAGAGAAAGGCACCACAAGTCAAGAGACAGCAATCAGGAACCCTGATATTTGCTGTTTGTTGCTGCTCATGGTATGAACGACACAGGGCTTTTTAAAAGCAGATTTTCTAACCGCATAAATTCCCCGCTGGACACTCCACACTATGAAGAACACACAGCACGCTTTGCTCCATGCTTGCTCCATGCTTACTCCATGCTTACTCCCTGTGTCTTGTGGAGAAAGAAGGAGGGGGGGCCCCAAGATGCCAAAAAAAGAGAATTACTTGATTAAGAAATCCAAATCGGTTTATTAAAAAGAGGAAAGAAGCCCAACGCGTTTCGGCCACTCTGGACTGGGCCTTTGTCAGGGGCTAAAAATTAAAACATACAATGATCCATTTAGTAACTTGTTCATATCATCTCATATCGTACAATGTAATACTCACATACTGAATCTAATAGCCTCTTGGTCTAGACTCCTGACGGCATTGCTCTCAGCTTCTTCAACACACTCAGACTCCCTCACTACGTTAAGGTGTGCATCCTAGAGGGGGATACCGGCCTATAGTTATTAAAATTTTCTGGGTCCAGGGAGGGTCTCTTCAGGAGTGGTCTCACTACCGCCTCTTTCAGGCGGCCAGGGACCACTCACTCTCGTAGAGAGGCATTAATCACCTCCCTGGCCCAGCCGGCTGTTCCATCCCTGCTAGCTTTTATTAGCCAAGAAGGGCAAGGATCCAGCACAGAAGTGGTTGCACGAACCTGTCCAAGCACCTTGTCAATGTCCTCAAGCTGCACCAGCTGAAACTCATCCAAGAAATCGGGACAAGGCTGTACTCTGGATACCTCGCTTGATTCACCTGCTATAACACTGGAGTCTAAGTCCTGGCGGATGCTAAAGATTTTATCCTGGAAGTGCCTAGCAAATTCATTACAGCAGGCCTCAGATGGTTCTACCGTGTCCCTGGGGCCAGAGTGTAATAGACCCCGGACAGTTCTGAAGAGCTCCACTGGGTGGCAGAGTGATGATTCAATAGTGGCAGCAAAATATTGTTTTTTTGCTGCCCTCACTGCCCCTAAATACAGCTTACCATAGGCACTTACCAGTGTATAATTGCATCCACTAGGAGTTTGCCTCCATCTGCACTCATGCCGTCTCCTATATTGTTTCATCGCTCTCAGCTCTGGGGTATACCATGGAGCCATACGAGCTCTACACAGGAGAGGGCGCTCAGCAGCAATCATGTCAACTGCTCGGGTCATTTCTGTATTCCACAGTTCAACCAGGGTTTCGACAGGAGCCCCAGCCCTATCAGCCGGAAAACTCCCCAGAGCCCTTTGGAAACCATCCGGATCCATTAGTCTCTGGGGGCGGACCAACTTAATAGGTCCCCCCCCTTGCAGACGGGAAAAGCCGCTTGTAAGTCTAAAGTTCAGCACGCAGTGATCTGTCCATGACAGAGGGACTGATGTAACCCCCCCCATTCAGATCACCAACTGCATGTCCAGATGCAAAAACCAAATCTAGAGTATGTCCTGCTATATGTGTTGGGCCAATGGCATATTGGGACAGACCCATGGTTGTCATGGAGACCATGAAATCCTGAGCTGCCCCGGATAAGGTGGCCTCGGCATGGATGTTGACATCCCCCAGAACCAACAGTCTGGGGGATCTCAATAGTACACCTGATACCACCTCCGTCAGCTCAGCTAGGGAGTCTGTTGGCAGCAGGGTGGGCGGTACACCAGCAGAATGCCCAGTCTGTCCCGCTGACCCAACACAAGGTGCAAACACTCCAGACCAGAAGTCACATGGACAGGGTGCTTGCAGAGGAAGATGGAGCTCCTGTAGACCACAGCAACCCCCCCCCCGACCCTCAGGTCTACCCTGATGCTGAACCAGGTATCCTGGTGGGCACAGCTGGGAGACGCTGACTCTTCCCTGCTCACCCACTCAGGTCTCGGTTATACATGCCAGATCGGCTGCCTCATCCACAATTAAATCATGAATGAGGGAGATCTTATTATGCACCCATCTGGCGTTTAGGAGCAGCATCCAGAGGCCTGAGAGCTGACTGATAGGGCAACCAACACACCTGCGTGTGTGGGGAGGACCGGAACAAGGCACAGCCATTAACTGCCTGGGCCGTGTTCCCTTTACCTGGCAAGTCCTCACAACACCATATCTCCCTCTACTCGTCACTACGCTGATTGGGGGCCCCTCAACTCTCTCCATGTGGCTCTGAGTCCGCTCTCCCAGGCACATGACTCAAGACCCGCAAGTCCCACAAAAAGCCAGGCAGTCTGCAGAGCAGGAGCCACCTCAGCCAGCCAGCTTATGTATCCCCTCCAGGGAAGGGACAGGTGGATGATATCAGCAACAGCTGGCTGAGTGCCTGGGGGCCTGGTCCTGCAAGGCGTGACAACGTGCAGAGGAGAAGTCCAACAGGGAGAGGGCAATGGTGGTAGCAGAGCAGCAGCAGGCAGGCAGGCAGGCAGGCAGCAGCAGCTAACGGCTCACCTTCTTCCCTGGCCGGTGGTGGTCCCCTTCCTCCTGCAGGCACTGGGTCTCTACTGAGTATTCCAGGCCATGCCCAGGAGACAAACCTTGTAAAGCACAGCATGCGTCTGCAGCATGGCTGCTGGGGGGCACCCTCCCCACACCTGGCCAGTCTCTTCTTTCTCCCCGGCCTGCTGGGAGTGAGTGGACTGTTTTCCTTTTATGTTGCACTGACAACATTTGGGGCACCACACACTGGCCTGCTGCCCAAATCATGGGCCAGTTTGGGAAGGGGAACCTTGTGGAGCCAAGTGTGTCGGCACCTGGCATTCTTGGGCAGCTGCTAGAGCCCACTGCTGATGCCTGCCCTGTTCCTCCTCCCCTTAAATATTTGTTTGGCCTGGGCCTAGGCAGCTGGATCTAGCCACCTAACAACACTCTGGGGCATTGTGGGAAATGAACTGGGTGGCTAGAACCAGCTGCCCGGTGCTCCTTGATTGCTGCCACCGCACCTGGGTAAGCCTGCCAGGGGTGGGGGCCACAAACAGAGGAGGCAGCCCAAGAGAGGGCACGTTGCCCTGGTCCCCTCACACCTGGAGTCAGTCCTGGGAACTGGTCATGTCTCTGCTTGGCACCTTCTCCCTGGGCAGCCACATGCTGTCACGCATAACCAGCCAGCCCTCCACCACGGCGATGGCAGGAACTGTTGTGGCAGAGAAGAGCCAGCGACCAAGGGACGCAAGGGATGGGCCGCCTCAGAGGCTCATTGGCTTATTGTGGACTACGGAGCCTGACCTGTGGCAAAGCTGACAGCCATGGGCTACCTGGCAGGAAACTTGGGCTGGGCTGGAGCTTGGGGCTCCATGGGGCTCCGAATCTATTTGGCACAGAGTTGCCACCTACCCAGATTCTGTCCACCTTGGCCGTTTTCTTGCTGGGGGCGGGGGTTGGGGTGGGCCATTCTGTAGGGCTGGCTTTGTGCAGTCGTGACCCCCCTCCCCCACGCCCATACCCATGTAAGGGCCTTGTCCTTCCCAAAAAAGCATCTGGGGGGGAAGAGGGAGGGGCTGCCTGTGACTGGCAGCTCCCCCGGATGCAGCTGGAGGAACCCCCTATAGGAGGCTGGGCCCAATGTCCTGTAGGACCCTGCAGAGTTGCGTAGCGGAACAGAGAGTATTGAGAGAGCTTACGTGTGTGTGTTTGAATCTTTGCTAAGATTCTACCTTCCCTGCAAATTAGTCAGACAGAGACTTTAAGCTTTAAAATAAGAAAGAACTACTTTATTCTGGAAGTACATGCTTGATAGGAAAGAGTACTATATCTAGCTAACTAGCTATGTTGAAGCAACAAGCACTGAGCCCAGTACTCGCCCTCATGCTGGTTGAGAGGAGAGACAAAGGAAAGATGTCTGCTCCCTCTCGAGAAAGAAGAAGAAGACTGGAAGGAGGGAAGGAAGGGAGATCAACATTCCTTGCTTATCAGTAAAGCAGGAAGGAAGAGACGCAGGAGATCAAAGGACAGGTGTAGCCTAGCAACCAAGAGGTCTCCTCTCTAGCTACGCCTTTAGCCCCATGCAGCCTCAACCCACAAGTTGGAGTTGAACCCCATATATTCCAACACCACCACCCCCGTTTAGAGCCAGCAGGAGTCTTGGAGGGGGGAGGCTTTTCCCAGCAGGCCTTTGTGCCTATTAATCTATTAAGGGGGTCCTTGGTTATTTAAGACATCATTCGACTCATCATTCAGGCAGGTCTTCCGTGTTTCCTGACAGACAAAACGTATCTCTGAGGCAAACTTTCCTCCTGAGCCTCCTCCCATCAGGCTTGGCGCCACAGAAGTGTTTTTGAAGGGAGGGGAGGTTCTGAGGCTCAGTTCGCCTGCCATTCTGGCTGTCTACCTGGCATCCAGCAGACCATAATACCTGGCTACATTCACCTTGGTGATGGCTCACACCACTAGCCACATACTGTAGGCTGGCATTAGAGCCAGTGCAGCAGTAGCCCTCCTCCGCCATGAGGAGGAGGATGTACCTGAGCATGTGCAGAGTGCTTGTACACCACTGAGTAGCCACAGCCACACCTTCTCCAACACTGACCTGGGCAAGCAAAATGATCAGGGAGCTGGTGCAACCGTCCTGTGAGGAAGGTTTACGACGTTTGGAGCTGTTCAGCTTGAAAACAGGAAAATGGGATGTGGGGCATGATAGAGATGATGCATGGCGTGGAAGAAGTCGAGAGAGAGGGAGGTTTTCCTCATAAACTAGAAGGCAAGATGGGATTGTTCCCCCAGGAGGCAGTGATGGCCACCAATCTAGGACGGCTTTAAAAGAGGATTAGACAAATTCATGGAGGAGAATAAGGTTACTAGCCATGATGGCTATGCTGTACCTTCACTGTCGGAGGCAATATGCCTCTCAATCCCAGATGCTGGGACTCACAAGCAGGAGAGAGTAATCCACCAGGTGCCTCAGTGGGAAGCCACAAGTAAGGGCAAAAGCCACAGGGATTCAGAGGCACGTGGCCGCCCGCTGTCTCTTGGCTTGATGTTCTTCCTGGGAGACGGAGGGGGAGTGCAACCTCCCAGTGGCCCTTGGGCCACTAGCTGGTGGCAAAGGCTAGAGTGTCCTCCCTTCTGTCCTCCAGTCCTTGGGCAACCGACAGTGGACATCTGCCCTTTTTGGGTGCAGGGGTAGAAGGGAGGCAAAACTCTCTGCAGCAAGCTGTTTCTTATGCCAAGTGATAGCTGCCAGCTGGCTGGCATGACTAGTGCTGGGTTCACAGCCTTGTGCCTCAGCCTTGCACTTCAGTCCAATGTAGAGATGCAAAGGCCTGGAGGAAAAATGTTTAAAAAGAGAGAGTTTTTTGCCAGGCCTTCACAAATCTAGTCCCGCGCAGTGCAGACTAGAGAGCATACAAAGAACTGTCACCTTTTGTGCCTGTAGGCACATTTGGGATTTTGAGAGAGCGTTGTGGGCACCAGTCCCTCTGATTACTTCTCCCCGCCCCAGGTCATTCACCCCCCACTAACGGATGGAAAGAGAAAAGTGCATACTGGAGTGCATACGCACACATTTTGGTTTCCCATAGAGCCTGGCTAAAAGTCAGATCTAGAGAGTTAAAATGGATCCTCTTGAATTTGCATGATTTTACATATCTACAGAGAGCCACCATAAGAGAGGAGGAGGAGCTCTGGTGAGGCTTGGCGGCGCTCACTGTGAGGGAGAAGGGACTCGGGATTCCTGACCCTGAAAGACTTGGGAGGCAGCTGACCAACAGAGGAGGAGGAGATCTGGTGAGGCTCGGCGGCGCTCACTGCGATGGAGAAGGGACTCCGGATTCCTGACCCTGAAAGACTTGGGAGGCAGCTGACCAAGAGAGGAGGAGGAGCTCTGGTGAGGTAAGCAGCTCATCTGCATACTTTCCTTCCCACCAGGCTCACTGCGAGGGAACCGTTCAACTAATTCCTGGCACAGACAACAGGAATATCAAGACTGCCACTGACAACAGGAATAGTAAACAACAAACAGAAAATGGAGGGGGATCAATCAGTTGTTGTCACCTGCAAGGTGTGCACTATGTTCATCTTCTTGACGGAAACCATCCGCGATTACACTTGCAGCAAGTGCAGATTGGTGGCGCTCCTAGAAGAAAAGGTCAGGGGGCTGCAGCAACGCATCAACACCCTGCAACTTGTCAGAGAAGATGAGGACTTCCTCAATAGAACACAAGAGGAATTAAGGGAATGACACAAAGTACAGGAAGAAAGCGACAAGGAAGAAGAGGACTGCAACAGCAACAAATCCCCATGGAGGACTGTCACTGTAAGGGCAAGGAAAAACAGGAGGGATTCAAAACTGCTGCAACTAACAAATCGCTTTCAGCATCTCTCGGCAGACAGCACCTCTGAAGAGCCTCAACAAACTCACCTGCATCAAGAGCCACTGGCTGCAAAGGAAGACTCCACACCCCAGAAGAAGGAAGCTGATGCAACCACCACTCGCGGCAAAAAGAGGAGGGTGCTGGTGGTTGGACACTCGTTGCTCAGGGAGGTAGAGGCACCGGTATGCCAGCCGGACAAAATGAATCGGGAAGTCTGTTGTCTCCCTGGGGCACGCATCCAGGACGTCACTGACAACCTGCCGAGGCTCATTGAGAACCAAGATAGGTACCCCTTCCTCCTCATCAGTGTGGGCACAAACGACATGGCCAGAAACACCTTGGAACAGATCACCTCAGACTATGAGGTTCTGGGTAGGAAGGTCAAGGATTTTGGGGCGCAGGTGATCTTCTCGTCAATTCTTCCCGTGAAGGATACAGGACTACAAAGGGAAAGGAAGATACTGCAGGTCAACAACTGGTTACGCAGATGGTGTCGACGGGAGAAGTTTGGATTCTGGGACCATGGTCTAAGCTTCTTGGAGGGGGGACTGTTGGCAAGAGATGGGCTTCACCTCACAAGGACTGGGAAGAATCTCTTTGGCAGAAGTATGGCAAAACTCATCAAGAGGGCTTTAAACTAAAGCCTCTGGGGGATGGAGATGATAGCTTAAATACCGATCCAAAGACAGCGGGTTGTAAACCCGCTGGTAGTAGGTGTCTACTACAGACCCCCTGGCCAAGAAGTAAAAGCTCACAGTATATTAACGGAGGAATCCAATCAGGACAAAAGAGACTTCTGGTGTCTATATACCAACGCACAGAGCTTGGGAAACAAGCAAGAGGAGCTTGAAGTCTTAGTGCATCAAGGCAAATATGACTTCATAGGGATAACAGAGACTTGGTGGGATGACTCCCATGATTGGAATATAGCCATTCAAGGATATAAACTCTACAGAAAGAACAGAAGCAACAGAAAAGGAGGGGGAGTAGCGTTATACGTCAAAGACAAATACACCTCTATGGAAATCCAAGAGAGCGAACAAAGTGGTCCGGTAGAGACCATTTGGGTAAAAATAAATGGAGAAACAAATAAAACCGACATGGTAGTAGGTGTCTACTACAGACCCCCTGGCCAAGAAGAGGTGGTAGATGAGGCCTTTCTCAAACAAATCTCTGAAATCTCAAGGAGGCAAGAAGTAGTAGTGATGGGGGACTTCAACTACCCGGATATCTGCTGGGAGACAAACTCTGCGAAGCACAAAACCTCCAACAAATTCCTGATGGGCCTTGCTGATAATTTCCTCTTTCAAAAAGTAGAAGAAGGAACAAGGGGATCAGCAATCCTGGACCTGATCTTAACTAACAGGGACAAATTGGTCATGGGAATTAAAGCGGTCGGTACCTTGGGGGAAAGTGACCACGTAATGCTGGAATTCGTGATTCTGGGGAAAGCCAAAGAAGAATATAGTCAAATATGGACCTTGGATTTCAGGAAAGCTGATTTTAGCAAGCTCAGGGAAATGATGGGTAGGATCCCGTGGCTAGATAGACTAAAGAAAAAAGGAGCCCAAGAAGCGTAGGAGTTCATGAAGAACGTATTACAAAAAGCGCAATCGCAAACAATTCCAAAGAGGAAGAAAAACGGAAGACATCGGAAAAAGCCAATGTGGCTACACGGAAGACTGGTGGAGGAGGTAAAAATAAAAAAGAGCATGTATAAAGAATGGAAGGAAGGACGCATCACCAAGGAAGAGTACTGACGAGCGGCTCGGACTTGCAGGAATAGCATAAGGAAAGCTAAAACCCAGAATGAGCTGAGGCTGGCGAGGGAAGCGAGGAACAACAACAAGGGGTTTTTCAGATATGTTCGAAGCAAGAGAAAGACCAAGGAAACGGTGGGACTGCTGCTCAATGAGGATGGCAAAATGTTGACCGATAACAAGGAAAAGGCAGAACTGCTCAACGCCTATTTTGCCTCCGTTTTCTCCCAAAAAGGGAACAGTGTGCAACCTTGCATCGGTAGCAATCTCAGTAAGGGGTTGGGATTGCAGTTCAAGATTGATAAGGAGATAGTCAGGAAATACCTAGTTAACCTAAATGAGTGCAAATCTCCAGGGCCTGATGAACTGCATCCCCGAGTATTGAAGGAACTTGCTGATGTACTCTCGGAACCTCTTGCCATCATCTTTGAGAAATCCTGGAGAACGGGAGAGGTGCCGGAGGATTGGAGACGGGCAAACGTCATCCCGCTCTTTAAAAAGGGTAAAAAAGAAGATCCGGGGAATTACAGGCCGGTCAGTCTGACTTCAATGCCGAGAAAGATATTAGAACAGATAATAAAAGAGGCCATTGGCAACTATCTAGATGACAATGCTGTGATTAGTAGGAGCCAGCATGGGTTTGTCAAGAAAAAATCCTGTCAAACTAATCTTATCTCTTTTTTTGATCGGGTCACTAGCTTAGTAGATGGTGGAAATGCTGTAGATGTCATCTATCTAGATTTCAGCAAAGCGTTTGACAAAGTCCCCCACGACCTTTTGATTAGCAAACTGGTCAAATGCGGACTACATGGAAATACTGTCAGGTGGATTCACAACTGGTTGGAAAACCGTACTCAAAGAGTGGTCATCGGTGGCTCTGCTTCGGACTGGAAGGAGGTTTCGAGTGGAGTGCCACAGGGTTCTGTCCTGGGGCCGATACTCTTCAACATTTTTATCAATGACTTAGATGACAGGGTGGAGGGAAGCCTTATGAAGTTTGCGGATGATACGAAACTGGGAGGGATAGCGAACACAATGGAAGACAGGAATAAAATCCAAAGGGACCTGGATAGAGTAGAAAATTGGGCTGAAATTAATAAAATGAAATTCAATAAAGACAAATGCAAGATTCTGCATTTAGGCCACAAAAACAAAATGCACGGGTACAGGATGGGAAATACCCGGCTTAGCAGTAGTGTGTGTGAGAAGGACCTTGGAATTGTAGTGGATCGCAAGTTGAACATGACCCAGCAGTGTGATGCTGCGGCAAAAAAGGCAAACGCGGTTTTGGGCTGCATAAACAGAGCTATAGTTTCCAGGTTGAGGGAAGTAATAGTCCCACTATATTCTGCATTAGTCAGGCCTCATCTGGAATACTGCATTCAGTTCTGGGTGCCTCATTTTAAGAAAGATATAGACAAGTTGGAGCGGGTTCAAAAGAGGGCGACGAGGATGATAGCCGGTATGGAGAACAAGTCTTATGAGGAAAGGTTGAAGGAACTTGGCATGTTCAGTCTGGTGAAGAGAAGGCTGAGGGGTGACATGATTGCACTCGTCAAGTACCTGAAGGGCTGTCACATAGAGGAGGGTACAGATTTGTTCTCTGCTGCCCCAGAGGGTAGGACTAGGTCTAATGGTTTTAAGTTGCAGGAGTGTAGATTCAGATTGGACATTAGAAGGAACTTCTTGACAGTAAGGGCAGTTCGGCAATGGAACCGACTGCCTAGGGAGGTGGTGGGATCCCCTTCGCTGGATGTCTTTGTGACGCCCTTCCCTGGCTCTCCCTGTCAGGTTCCTACCTGCTTGTGGCTACTGCCCTTCACTAGGCACCACCAGGGACTCCACCAGTCCGGACTGTCCTTTATATGGTTTCTCTCTCCGCTCTAGCACAGATCTCACTAGATCCCCCTGCTAGGCAGCACCACCAGTCACGTCATGTAACCAATATTCCCAGAGACTTTGCCTGAGTCTCTCTGTATCTGGTTACTTTTGTGACTGCGTGCTTATGCTGTTCCCAACCCCTTTGTATCTATATAGATAACACGTATAACTCTGGGTTTCCCTGGATACTTGTAATGTTATTATTCTCCTCTTCACCGCTGCCACCATTCGTTACTGTTTCCCTTCAGCCTTGGTAATTACCTTGCCCTCCCTTCTGGTCTGTGAAAACCCCAGCCAAGGATCAGGCCTTCGGTAAACCAAAATAGTATTCATTAAATATCAGAAATAACAAGATTACTTTTATAATGGTACATAAGCATATGGTTTCATCTATTCCTGTGATACTTGTCTTATTATTAACTAGAACTCCCACTCCCTCTTTCTCCACACTCTCCTGACATCCACCACCAAACACTTTCTTCCTCTCACATCCACCAACTAACACCCACCTCCTAACAACGTCCACTGACTATCACCCCCTCATTCAACTGTCATTCTTCCATTTATACTCTCAGCCATTCAAACGCTCAGCCAATCATCCAGCATTCTACTGCTCATCTACTCCCCCCTCCTCTTTCACTCCACTTACCATATATCTTCTATACAAACAGCACTTACCATATTTACATTAATACAGGAATGTCACAGTCTTCAAGCAGAGGCTGGACAGCTATCTGCGGGAGATGCTCTAGCTGTGGATTTCCTGCTGTGAGCAGGGGGTTGGACTCGATGGCCTACAAGGCCCCTTTCAACTCTATGATTCTATAAAATAAAGCTTATAGTGGTAGACTGCACAGTAAAAATCACAGATCTGGCACTTGCAAGCTCCACAAAAACATAAGCACATAGGAAGAGCCTGCTGGATCAGGGCAGTGGCCCATCTATCCAGCATCCTGTTCTCACAGCAGCCAACCAAATGCCCTAATGGGAAGCCCGCAGGCAGGACCTGAGCGAGATAAATCCCCCCCTCCTGTGGTTTCCTGCGACTGGTATTTGGAAACATGCGGCCTCTGCCTATGGAGGCAGAGCAGAGTTGTCATGGCTAGCAGCCACTGCAGCCTTCTCCTCCACGAATCTATCTAAATCTCTTTTAAACCCATCAGAGTTGGTGGCCATCATTGCCTCTTGCGGGAACCTTCCCACATTCAGCATCATTGGATGTCCACGAGTTCTAGTGTTATGAGAGAGGGAGAAAAACATTTCTCTATCCACTCTGTCCATGCAATGCATAATTTTATACACTTCTATCATGTCGTCTCTGATTCGCCTTTTCTCCAAACTAAAAAGCCCCAAATGCTGCAACCTTTCCTGATAGGGTAGTCGCTCCATCCCTTGATCATTTTGGTTGCCCTTTTCTGTACCTTTTCCAGCTCTACAGTATCCTTTTTGAGGTGAGGCCACCAGAACTGTACACAATATTTCAAATGTGGCTGCCCCACAGATTTATATAATGGCATTATGAGCCAGTGTGGTGTAGTGGTTAAGGTTTTGGACTAGGACCTGGGAGACCAGTGTTTGAATCCCCACAAAGCCATGAAGCTCACTGGGTGACCTTGAGCCAGTCACTGCCTCTCAGCCTCATGAAAACCCTATTCATAGGGTCGCCATGAGTCGGAAGTGACTTGAAGGCAGTACATTTACA